>NW_015090922.1:2768030-2965677 GCF_001431845.1 Calidris pugnax
TGCTAAGAGATTGTCTCATTTCTTAATTAATTTCTGGGCCAGCGCTGGGAAATATTGCAGCAGAGGTTGGTTTTTCCCTTTTTTTTTTTTTTTTTAACCTAATTAGGCTAGATTTATTTTTAACGCTCCTTATTACCATCCGCTTCTTACTTCCATCCATCTACTGCTGAGCACACGCTGCTCTTGCCAAAGCAAGTGTCTTTCAGCAGCTACCTCAGCCCCCTGGATCTGCACCACCCCGCAGGGGACCCCGCTTGCCACTGTTGTCCCTTCTATTAATTCCATGGCAGCACATGCTGTTCATCTGCCTCGTTCAGTGCTCTTGCGTTAATAACTCTGCAACTGGTTGTTATTTCTTTCATAACCATTACCGTAGCTGCCTGTTGTTGATAATTCAGGGTTAATTACTTACTAAAACGTTTAGCAGAACAATTGAGCTTTGCTTAGCCTGTTCATTGATGAAGACTATAAATGTCTGCAGTCTATCACTGATATAAACATTCCTGAAGGTTGGTATAATTGGCTTTTACGGAAGTGCTGCAGTGAAAATGAGGGTGAGTCCAACTGGGAAAGCCAGCTGCCTGCTTGTACACCCACTGCCTGGTTTTCCATTGCATTTGGGGCAACCAATTGGGAGAAGTGCCACAGTGACTTACTGGAGTCCCTGAGGTACCAGTCACCCAGGAGCAGCGTAGATACAGCTGCAGGAGTGCTGAAGCCTGGCATTATAAAGGGCATCGTGGCAGCTGCAAAGAGTCCAGCATTTCAGTTAGGCTTACGGTGCCGGGCTGATCTGTCGCAAATACATCTTACTGGAGAGAGATGCATCACTGTCAAGACTTAGATTATGATGTTCTCTCTGTTTTGTGGGAAAAATGGGAAGAATTGCCAAGAGGAGGCATCATTAAAGGCAGTTTAATGTCAGTTTTCTCTGGTCTGGCAGTCTCTCGTTCCCTGAAACTTTGAATCTAGGAGCTGCTGCAGACAGGAGGCTCTGGATGTATGCAGTGACAGGGATGGGACTGCTGAGCCCCTTTCAGCAACAAGCTCTTCCTGCCTGTGCCGTTGGGAGCCCCCTGTCTCCTGATTCCAAGAAGCAGAAGAAAGGCCATATGCTCCCGTGGGGAGCGTCACAGGGGAAGGTGGGGGTTAGCATTACACTCCCTGAGAGCAAAACTGGCTCTAGGCTCTGCCAAGCACATGAAAGCAAGACAGGTCCCCTCTTAGATACTTGTTATATCCAGCACGGTGCCATCTTCATCTTTGGATGCCAAAGTATCCTAAATATCTTCATATTAAATTACAAGCGAGAAAGTGATTAATTGTTCCCTGACCTTCAGTTTCTTCATTGAGACTGTGTCACCAAACCATATTTTATGTCACTAGGAGACAGCAGATGTAAATCAAATCCCTGGCTGCTCTAGAATATCTAACAAGGGAGGAAATTACTTCCATCCGTTAACGCAGACAGATTTTCTTGAGAGTTTTTTTCCTTCCCTTCCAAATTCAGTTTTAAAATGTGATTTCATCCTCACAGGTCTGCCTGTCGGTCCCCGGCCAGTTTGTTTGCAGCTCTGGCAAGAACAACAACCTGCCACTCTGTCTCATCTTCTAAAGGCCTTTTTTTTTCTCACTGCATAATTTAAAAACTAGAAATAATTTATTAAACCAAACAAACAATCAAACAATACACCCAAGAGAAATTTAGATTTTGGGTTTCTTCAACAGGAAAGGTAGTGGGTATCCTTTCTCAAGAAATTAAATAGTAATTTAACCAGCCCCCCACAGCAGTGCTTTAGTGTTTCTTTTTCTTGGTTTGTCCTCTTAGTTTTTTGCATCACCAGCAGACAAGACTATCAGATCACTGTATCTGCATGTTCTTCAGACACAGCTATATGAGGCAGTGAGTTATTTTCAACTCACACTGGCTCCAAAGGGACTGCCATTGAAAACTAAACAAATTACAAAACCTTCAACCAAAAAAAAAAAAAAAATCAAGCTTCAGAGTAGCCTCATTTTTGTGTTGTCCCCGAGGATGCATTTCTCTGTTTGGATTAGTCACACACTTGAAGAACAGGACGTTCACAACAGGGCAGCCAAGACTCATGTTCAGAATTAGGACCCTAAAAGGAAAAACTAGTATGTAAACTAGAAAAATATTTGCCTGTGATTGCACCAAAATCTCAAAGCTTCATGCAAGATGTGTTTTTAAGTGCTTTTGCGCTAACAGCCTCTGCGATGCAAGTCTGTATGTAAACTCTGTAGAGAAGCTTTGTTTCCCTTTGTTTCCCTTTTTGTGTAGAGGAGAACTTTAGAGTAGGGTAGATGGTTGGACTCGATGATCCCAAGGGTCTCTTCCAGCCTAGATGATTCTGTGATTCTGTTTCCCAAGAGAGACAGGCACAGATCCCCTGCTGCTGCGCAGAGAGAGTCCAGTGTAACCATCACAGGCTGCAGCAAAAATACACCAGTCTGAAGGGCTTTGACATTTGATTAATATTTTTCTCTTTTACAGAGAGAAGAGAGTTTGGACCTTAAAAGGAAAATGAACTAAGACTTTAATTAGTGGGGCCACAGCAAACGGAACAACTGTGGCGAGCAGTAAGTATATGCTGAAAGCTCACAGGGAAACTGATGCCAAGCAGACTGCGATAGATTTTAAATTCCAAATGTAGCTGGCCTCACACGTGCAGATGCCATCACAAATGTTTCTATATAATTCTAAGGTTGGAAATGCAAAAAAAAAAATACAAAAGCACACATTTGTGATAACAGAAACGCTCTGCTTGAGCAATGGCTTTACCCCTTGGCAGGATCACAGAGAATGGATCCTCTTACAAACCCCAGCCGTTCACTGCTGAAGGCTGTTTCTGGATTTGCACCATACACACTAGTGCAAAAGAAACACAAGTTTATCCTGGTGTAGCCCATCTTTACTGGGTCTTGACCCGCACAGCTTCGTCAATGCAAACACTGGCACACTTGGCCAGGAAAACCAGGAGCAAAGGTGACCAGACACAAAATTCTCTAAATGTCCAAAGTAAATGAAAAATATCAGCCATCTGTGGGGTTACTGAAAACAGCAAGTGTGCTATTTTCAGGCAAAACATGATTTGTGAGGTGCTGGTTGCTTCACAGGCAGGGAGTCAGAGCAGCTCAGGCTCTGGAGCATCTCTTTTCCTTAGGCAGCACTTTCCATGGCAGGGACAGGTGTAGATAAGAACAGTGTTTTAGGGCTTGTGCTGATAGCACAAAACGAGCAAAAGCTGCTGTCGAGTCAAAAGAGGTAGGAAAAATACAGGCAGAGCCCATACAAAAGTGAAAAGCACTTTGGAAAGGTTGGACTCTCAGGTGTGGATTAAGCCAGAAGTGATGTGGCATCTTTCCATGCGAAACAAAGGTAAAGGACTTCTTCTCTAGGGTATGATGTTCTTTGCTAATAAACCGCTTTGGAGATTCTTAAGTGAATGATGTTCCTGGGAGTGCAAGAAGTGACGTGCTGTTTTTACGTTCTCTTCAGCCTTTGTGTTTTTGAGTGGCACAACACGGTGTGTTGCAATTCACCTGCCGTTTTCACATTCGGAGAAATGGTTGGAATGAAGCAATCCTGCTGTCCCAGCCGAAAACGCTGCTGTTAACTGACAGATGTGGAGGAGGAATCACCAGGCTGTCGTGGAGGTGCTGACTTTCAGATCCCAGTTGCATGCAGAACCTCGGCGTGCTGTCAGTGTATACAATTTTCAGTTTCACAGGACATTTCTTGTGGTGTTACCGCTGGATTTTGTTTTACCTTCATCTTCCCCTTTTGTAAACACTGCAGGAATTACTTCTCGGGGCTCTCTCCCCTGTCTTACCTGACACTGTGTGGGCTGTGGGACTCTGGGAGGGTGTCTGTGGGCAAAGATCCGAGCTTGTACGTGTGTGTGTATATGCACACTCCCATACAAATGCCAGACAGTAACAGGAAAGCTCTCACAGGCCCTTTTACTAAAATCCCAACATTTGAAAGGTATTTAGGGTATAAGTATGAAACCAGGTTTCGGCCCCACTCAGCTTTTCTTTTTGCAGAATGCACCTGGTCAGTGGGTGCTGCCTGAACAAAGGGCTCCTTCTAGTCCAAGCGGCTGTGGGGAAAAGCTGCTGCCACCTCTGGCTGGGCCCCAAATTGGGATTTGCCCCCTACAGCTGTGGAGGTCAGACATTTTATATATATATACACACACACACATATAACATTTTATATATACACACACACACACACACATATGTATATATTAAGTATAGGAGTACATTTTTCTGCTGCAGACCTCGGAGAGAGGAAGAGTGGGCTGAGTCAGTTCCTCAGAACTCTACCCCTCCGCATATTTTTATCTTAGTTTGAAGAATCCACAGCAGGGTGAGCACGGCTCTGAGCTGTCAGGCCAGGATCTGACCACACTCATTTCAGCAGATGAAAGTTTGGTTTCAATATGAGTTAAAACGAAAATATTGGCATTTTCAAGCTAAAGCGTAGTATGTTGCATTTTCCTTATGTTGAGAACTAATACAGCATTTTCATCAATTAATCAAACTTTTCTCAGTTAGACTTTACTGATCTTGCTTTTCTCTTTCTTGCTTAAATTAACACAGTCGTATTTTTAATTGAACTCAGTGGTGGCCAAGACTATAAAGGAGTATAAATGCAAAAACCTACCTCTCCAAAGTCTTCAGTCTCGCCAAGAACGAAGCTCACAGAAGCACATTCAGATCAAAACCGATGCCACCTAAATGAGGAAAAAATTCACTTGCAGGAGCTCATTTTGTATTCTCCTATACGCGTGAAGGGAGAATAATTATCCTTGTACATGTAGAAATTTACCTTTTATTATTCCCTCTATTCTGTGGACAAACCATTGAGTTCACTGCTTTGATAAAAGCTTTCTAAAACACTTCAGTATTTCTCTAGACACACAACACAACCCACACTGTTTTGTTTTGTTTTTAAAGTAGGAGGTTTACAAAGAAGATCACAGATTTTCCTGTGTTTGTTGTGAAATCCAGGTGGGAAAATATAATGGTATTTAATATGATAATTCTAACTGAGACTCATATGGTAAAGGAACTGTATGTAATTACCTATGCAAGATATGAAAATGCATGTCTCCTGAAATAATGACCTTATTACAGCATTGATCTTGTGTGGGTGGAAGCCTGCTTTAGAAGAAGCCTGGGGGAGATGATCATGTATTTCACCTGCCTATTGTACATTATAGGTGAGCCCAGAGGTACAATAAGATACACATTTGCTAAGTGTCTTACATGTAAGAAATCAGTAAATTAATGCATTAATCACTAGAGTGCAATTATAGACTTTAATTTAGAAGGTATTAGTCATTTGCTGTAGATAACCTTCAGTGGCTATTAGAATTTCACAGTCTGAGTTCATTACAACTGGCAAATGTCGTTTGCAGAACCAGCACACACAAGGGCCTGTTCTTTGGCTGGAAGCATATTCTTTCTGTATTAAATCCGCTCCATTAAATACAAGAGAGAGCACCTGTTTGGGCCTTTTTTCAATAAAGATTATATCCTAGCTGCATTTTCAGGGGGCTTATAAAGATTACACATTATTAATGTATTTTATTAGCAGGTTTAAAATGGAGCTGGATACACTGGAAATTATAAAGCACATCGGTAGAAGACATCTTAGCTGGTGATAAACCAGGACAATAAACAGCCTATTAACCAGTTGCAGTCTTTATCAAAATATGAGAAAAGGGACTATTTGTTACAAAGTCTGTTAAAGTGTTTACTGATCTTTTATAAATGAACTTTCACAGATGGTATCTTCTTGAAATCAGTAATATGGTTAAATTTTGGTATCCTGGAGCTTAATTTCAAGAAGTTGCATGCATCTAGGACACAGGAAAATTCTGTAAGAAATTGTTCCTACTTTTTGGTGCTTACATGTTTATAGTGGAGAGGACACCTTTGCTTTTTCCCTCTTTCCTGATCCCTTATGGTGCCTGCCAGGTGTCTAGCTTGCTATGTGTGTGTGACTTGCATAAGACAATGGAGGAGCAAGAAACATGTCTCTGCTTAACATAAACACCTTGGCAGGAAGACAACTTTTGTTTTAGTTTCTTGCAAGTGACAGAACAACAGGAGATGTTTATGTAGGTGTGCCTTTTGTCACCAAAATACAACACGCTCGTCTGCATCCTTTGGAATACCATTACTCCTCTGTGCAGGAAGGCACTGAAAGATGTCAGCACAGCTCTACAAAAAATTTGGCTGTGTTAACAGACAACTTCACTGTTTCTCTCCTCTCCGAGTTACACAAGCACAGTAGCTGGATATATTGGCATCTCTTAGAGTCCTGTGGTTTACACATTTTAAACTTGGAGGGTTTTAATATCTGAATCAAAAAGATTTAATCCAGAAGCAAGTCTGCAATTATAATAACAGTGTGTGAGCACTGTTCAGTGATAAATCAAAGTCAACGCACCAAACTAAAAAAAGTTCCAGGTTGGAATTTCAACCGTAACTTGGCAAGAGCTTTCACAAAAAACACTCCTGTAAATTTGTGACCACTTGTTAGCAGCAGTTGACTGTACAACAAGCAGCAGCGAGTACCTTGCTTCCATGCTGAAATGTGCATTATCTGTTTAACAAAAAGGTGCTCAAAGCCTATAGCCATGAAAGGATAGCCGTCCTGCTCACCTGCTGCTTCAGCCACTTCTAAAGTTTATTCACAATCTGAAACTGGCACCTAAACTGTCACTGGGTTCCAGGCTTTGCTTCAGTAACTTCAATATAAACTACCTCAGCTTTTTCTGTATATTGGCAAACAGTTAGAGGCCCAAGCTGACAGGATACACAAAAGCCTAGGTGTTTCCCACCTGCGTCAACAAGCTACAGCAACAGGATTGGAAGTGAAGCCTCTGCATTAGACACACGCTGAGACATGTAAACTGGGGTAAAACACGTCTAAATCCTGATGCTGGTTCTCACTGTCTCCGCCTGGAAAGAGGTGCTGCAGTGGCAGGCTGAGTAGAACTGAAACTTACTACAGACTTGCTCTCTTTTCCTATTAATTACAGGCGAGAGTAATACTGAAAATACTTAGAACTTCAGGTATCCAGTTCCATCTATTCAATTATAAGTAAGGGAGAGAAGCAGGACAGAATAGGAAATAAGAATTACATATTTGAGCACAAGTATCACAACCACTTCCTCATACTGTAAATTTACACAGAACAACATCTGCTTCCAGATATTTGTCTAATATTCCATGTGACCTGACAGAATTTGGTAGAACTTCTGCTAAACTGGTTTATTTGGCTTTGTCCAATTCCCTGTGGTTTTTTTAAACACAGTATTCCAAATTTAGCAAAATTGTTTCTTTCCAGATACACAGGTCCTGTTTTCAGTGGCCTAAAAGATATTGTTTCACTGCTTGAGTGTGTTGTAATCCCTCATCCGGTTTAACATTAAGTAGAATATAACACAGGCAACCAGAGAGGTGCATGAATACCATTAAAATACGTATATATGCAATCACTTATAAGCACTTAATACAGGAGTGACAGAAGTTTCAGTAATTAAAGGTACATAGCTCAGATTAGCATGAAGATAGGTACTTTGGTGACATCTCTGTCCTAATCAATTCCATACAAAGCAGAAGCTTAAGCAGGAAAGAGTGAGAATTTCCTATCAAGATATCTTCATGGTCTGGTGGGACATCAGGGGACATCAGGGACAGAAGCAGAATTCAGATCCTACCAGGAAGAGAACAGCTCTGGAAGGAGTGATCTGACCATTGAGCGGAGGGATAGAAGGGTCTGCAACTCGCTGGAAGGTGCCTTAGGCATTTAATTCCAAAAAAAAAAGAGGTTGAGAGTTATGCAACCCAAACAGAGTGGAGCCTCATTTTATTTAAAGCTGAATCTTAAGACACGACCCTCAGCTCTGCATTTCCAACTGTCCAGAGGAGGTCACGCTTTGGTTACCATGAGGCATATTGTAGATGCAATGCTGTAGGCACCTATGTCTCCTGTGCAATGTTCCCAAGTCCCCAGCTCCCTGCTGCCCACACGGCCAGGCAGCAGCCTGCTCAAGAGCTAGCTCACAAAGTGGCCACTTTTCCAAACAGCATCAATTTCCAGAAATCGTATTTAAACTCAAAACAAAAAAAAAGTAAATTACTATATTTTTTTTTTTAATAAAAATTACCCTGTCCTCTCTTCTTTTCCATCCCTGTATCCCTCTTTTAAGAATTACAGTCACAGGCCAATAAATCACTTCAGCCACAGAGCTATCATTCAATCTTCTTTAGCAAGCTTAAGTATTCTACTTAGTATAAGTTAAGGTAGAAAATGGAATATAATGACGATTAGAAATAGGATAAGAACGTGAGCAGCCACCTACTTGGGTGGGATTAAGTGTACCTCAGCGGGTAGGCCGTGCCGGGGGTAAGGGACAGCGATCAGCCGGCTCTTCCCACCTGCGAGAGACCAGAAGAAACAGCTCAGGCAGCCAGTAAACACAAATATTTACGTTTTGTTTACGAGTCGGTGTGATCACCGACAGATTACAACGCTTACATCCAGCCGGCTCCCCTCAGCCCGGCCCCCCTCACCTGACCCCGCCTCAGCGCGGCTGCTCTGAGGGGCCGATTTCCCACCCCGCCGGCGACGCTCCCGCCCTGCGGCCGCCCCTGCACCCCCTCGACGCGGGGCCGCCGCCCTCCGCCTTGCCGTGAAGGGCCGCTCCGCCCCGGGGGAGGGGTGGCCTCGGGCCGGTAGCGGTGCGGGCCCGGCGGAGGTGAGAGCGGGCGGCCGGGCGCTGTGAGGCGGTTGCCGGCCCGGGGCGGGTGGGGCCCGGCCTGAGGGGCGGTGGCGGCGGGATCAGCGGGCGGAGCGGGAGCCGATGTCCGGGGCTTTCACGAGCCTACCCCTCTGTAAGTGTGAAGCTTCTTCTTCGTTTTCCGCTCTCCCTCTCTGCCTTCCCTCCTTCAGCCGCTGAGGAATCACCACAGAACGGCAGGGGTTGCAAGGGTGGCGTCCAGGCGGGTTTTGAATGTTTCCAGAGAAGGAGACTCCACCATCTCTCTGGGCAGCCTGTTCCAGGGCTCTGCCACCCTCAAAGTCAAAAAGTTCCTCCTCAAGTTTAGATAGATCTTCCTAGATTCAAGTTTGTGCCTGTTACCTCTTGTCCTGTCACTGAAAAAAGACTCTCCCCATCCTCCTGACACCCACCAACCCACCCTTTAAGGAAGAAGATGTGTTATCCACCCTTAGGAGAACTTTTAGGTACCTGGGGTCGCACTTTGCATTTTTCAAAAATTACTCAGCATTCCTTCTTCTTCCAGGGCAGACAGGGGTTGTTAGGCTCTTTTTAAGGGAAAAAAAAATGGATATGTTTGGTGCAAAGTTCCTAAAAGGCGGGAAGGCACCTGAGGCAGGACTTGATGAGGCACCACCTCAGCTGCACCTGATGGTGGAGGAGCCCAGCTTGCTGGGTGCCAGTGGCGTTCCCCACTGCTCGCCTTGGTGTCCGAGCAAGAAAAACATGTCCTATCTGCAGGACCCAGCAACGCCTCAGTCAGACAGGGCTAATTAATCAGCATCTCGTTTGGCTGTATCGCAGGGGTGTTTCGGTGTAGACCGTGTGTGCTTCTCACTCAGACCCAGCCCAAAACACAGCCGTGGCCACTGCTTTGTTTTAAAATGGCGCGGTGAATTGTTACTGTGCACCTTTAATTCTGTGGCTTGTGGCTAGGAGTATTCATGGGAGTGTTCATTCAGTCTGCCTGAAGGCAAATGAGACACACGGCTTCCTCCTGATTGACAACAGGCTGTTTTTGGCTCTCTTCAGCTTCCTTTTCAAGCTGTGTCGTTGCGCAAGAACTCCCAGAAGTTGATGGAGATGGTAAGAGGCAGGCACTGCAGGGGAGGGTAAGAAGGGTCTTGAAGGTGTTCTCAAGGGATGGTTTCTGGATTGAACATGTGCACACTCAGCACAGGAAGGACATGGACCTGTTGGAGCAGAGCCAAAGGAGGCCACAGAGATGCTGTGAGGTCTGGAGCCTGTCTGCTGTGAGGACAGGCTGGAGAGTTGGGAGCATTCAGCCTGGAAAAGAGAAGGCTCTGGGGAGACCTTAGAGCTCCTTCTAGTCCTTAAAGGGTCTCCAGGAAAGCTGGGGAGGGACTTTTGATCAGGGAGTGGAGCAGTAATGGTTTTAAACTGAAAGAGGGGAGATTTAGGTTAGATATTAGGAAGAAATTTTTCCACTATGAGGGTGGTGAGGCACTGGAACAGGTTGCCCAGAGAAGCTGTGGCCGCCCCATCCCTTGAGGTGTTCAAGGGTTCAACCCCAGGCTGGATAGGGCTTGGAGCAACCTGGTCTAGTGGGAGGTGTCCCTGTCCAGGGCAGGGGGTGGGACTGGATGGTCTTAAGGTTCCCTACAACCCAGCCGTTCTATGATAGTCAAAATATGGAAGCTGCCTACAGCAGACCTCCCTCCCCTCCTTGGCCCTCGTGCACAGCCTCCCCCAGCTCCTCATTAAGCTGGAACATGGCTTTGTGAAATCTTGAATGTTACTCACTCAGTTGGAAGAGCTGTAACACAAGAGGATGACAGTGCCCCCAGTCCAAAATAACCAGTGCTTCTACAGCTAATGGGTATTTGTTAGATGAAAGGGTTGGGCATTTCATTGTGTGGAAAACAGATTTGAGTGTAGCTGTTTTACGTGATAGAATAATGTGCTAAATGCAGACAATCCTAGCTTTCTCTGCAGAACGAGCTACGTGGGGACAGAACTTAAAATACACCCTGTGTGAGGATTTCAGTTTTGGCAGGCCCTAGGTGTCAGATGACAGGTCTTACCTCCAGATTCAGAAATCAGGAGTGTATCTTGCTACATGCACGGCATGGAGCGTGTAATTCAGTCTCCTGCTTCCACTCTAAATGCCTTTCATGCAGGTTACCCTGTGTGCCAACCAGGCTTCGTGGTTGGAACCATCTTGCGTAAGGATAATCGGTAGGTAAGCACTTGAGCTGGGATATATATGCTTCTAAAGCCTATTTCAAAGAAATTCAGAAGGTATCCTTTCAATGCCTCCATTCCAGGAAAGAGTGGAGCAGATTTCTAACTTCACTTAAATGCCGGGCAGGTTGGCTGTCCATCTTTCTTTTCTACTGCATTTATGGTTCTTCTGCCACTGCTCATTTGTAGCTTGTTATCTTTTGATTGTCTTTCTTAAGACACATATGCAAAAAAGCATACTTGCAAAAGCAAACATCTCTTTGTTATCAGTTGTTCCATTTGGCTCTACATATTCAGGCACCTGTCTCCCTACTCCCTGCTTAGGCACCTACTCCCTATTTATTAATAGTTCCTTAATAAATAACGCGCTCAGATTTGGTCCCAGGAGTGCAGGTGTGGCAAACGTGCCATTTCTGTTCTGGCTAGCCATTTAGTCATCTTTGCTGCCTGTTTTATGCTTGACCACTGCTTCACAGGCATTGCAGTGCTGATGGGCTTTATAGAAAGGTTAGCTTTGCAGGCTAGGCTGTACAGAATTCTGCTTGTAACCTGAGGAGGTACAGTCTGAATCCTGCTTCTCCACCCTCTGCTTTTCCACCCTCTGCTGCTGCTTCAAGAATTCCCATCACATCTGTGAAAGCTGGACTCCTGCAAGTTAAAAACTCGGTTGTTGTTCTTCAGAGTCCTTTTCCTATTATCACGTTGATCTTTTCCAGGTGAGAGTTTTAATCCTGGCTGCTTCTAATTATCCTGCGAGCACAAAAAAAAGGGACCTTTTGTGCCTGGGCTAAATCCACTTTGTGAAAAACACAGTCCAAAACGATAGCTGAAAGGGAGGGGAAACTAATAGGAGGGAAACGCTGCTTCCCTGGAGTGGCTTCTAGTCTAGATTATCTAGGGCGGTTATCACATGATGGTTTTCAAAGAAAAAGAAAGTCAACATAGATGCGGGGTGTGAGGCAAGAATACCCGAGTGGTGGCTGTGACTGCCCACGGGTGGTTTGTTCAGCTTTAACCAGCATGTCTGCTGGCAAGCAACTATAGCACCGAATTGAAAAAAAAAAAACCTAACCAAAAACACCAACCCAGCAATCTTCACTGTCCTTGCTGAAGCCTTGAGAAGTTAATTTCCTTAGTCCTCTTCTGGAGCCTAGCTGAGGCTCTCCCTGCCTTCACTGTCCTCTGTCAGACACAGAGGCTGCCTGGGGCCAGCAGAGGGACCAGTGCTTCGCTGGAACAACCAGCCCAGCTGGCTGTTCTGGCAGGGAGGTGCTTGAAAGAGGGACAGGGGCTAAAAACAACCCGTTTGGGGCTACAGCACCCTCCCTGCACCTACCCAGTTTACTCCTGTCCCCCAGAGCATGGTTCAGTCTGTACTTTTAAATTTATTTTCCAATCCATCTGGAGACTGCTTTCTTTTAGAGAACTGTTATAATATAATAAGAATAGAGGAGTCACATTGTCTTTGTGTGGCTGCATCTTATCATATAATCTGAGGGGATATCAAAACAAACAAATAAATACAAACAAATCAATCTAGATGATGAACAGGAGCTAGATCATTACATCCCATAGGTAGCTTCTGATTACCCAAACCAGTGTCTGGGTTTTATGGTCCTTCTGCTCTGTCGGGTCCTTAAACGCCTTATTGTCTTGTCTTAGGTTTTTCCCCACCAATGATAGGAACTGTCCCAGTGCTCACTTGCCTCCTAACATGCTTCCTGATTTTAAGTTGGAAAATGTTGTATTTGAGTTAAGCATCTCAGCAACTTAAGGGAGGGGCTGAGGGGGTGGGAAGGGGCACATTCATTAATCATCTGGTGAATGAAATTGTTTCTTTTGTAGATTGTAATTGGCTAGAGGGGCCCCAGGAAGAAAAGTGTGTTTAGACTGCACAGCTTTTTATGAGTACAAATGCATAGATTATGATGGCTTAGAGCCTGGGCAAAAGCGTGGAGCTTTATTTTTGTTTCAGTAAGTAGATTTGATCTAATCAGATAACAGCAGCAATACAAATATTCACAATAGCAGTTGGCCTTTATCTGGCCAGTCTGGGAACAAAGGCTTACTGTTTGTGATATATCTTTCAAGATCTTTTTTATGGCTTAGATAAATATTACAAAAGAACTCCTTGTCAGTAGGCTTTCTGTTAGATTAAAAGAAAAAGGGTGCTCTTTGAAGGTCTTTGGGTATTTTTTCTGAGAAATTTTACCAAGCACCAAATACAAATAATCCTTCACAGCTGGTGTGTATCACCGGCCTCTGGGAAAGATGCCCATAATTGTTGCCCTGAGTGAAGAAAAGACTAATGATATTAGGGTATTAGACAAGGATATTTCACTTGTTCTGCACTCTCTCCAAGAAGAAATGACTCTCAGTTCCCTACAGAACTGTGACATATGAATATACAGGGAAAACTGAGCAGGAATACTTTTTCATTTGGATGTCAGGAAGGGACCCAAGAGTTGAAGGATGAGGTTGAGACACATCTGTCTGTTCAGGTGAATTTCAGTAGATTTTAGGCAGCCAAGTCCCCAAAATCTGATTAGTCATAAACTCACATGGCACCACCATTTCTGCCTCTGCTCCCAGTGCATGTAAACCATTGCACAGGAGCATCCTGGGATGAGGAGCCTTGCACAGTGATTGCAGATGTTGTGGAGATCAATGTGAAGGACACAGCCCCAGGCCGTGTCCATGCCTGAGTTCGCCGGGGAACAGGCACAGAGAACTTCAGCAAAGCTGCAGCTCTGGGTCTCGTGCAGGGTGTACCAGCCATGGGCATTTTCTTTCAAACTTTAGCCAAGGAAAGGAGAGGTCACTGATATTATGACCCAGTTAGATCATTAAAGGAAGTGGAAGACCTGAGCCTGGTTCTTGCTCAAGGAAACTGCTGTAACCACGAGGCTATAAAGACTTCAGTATGTTAGATAGCATCACCTTTTATCTATCCTGCAGGAGTGTGGCTCTGCAAATAAGAATGCAAGAGCTGCGAGGATTTTTTTACTGAGCAGGGGTTGGAAGATAAATTCCTTGAATTATTTCGGAATAGAACGCTGCTTGCTTGATTTTTGGTTGTTTAATCCAAAGCGCTAGTTTAGCTAAAATCCATAGCCAGACTTCATCTTTAGAGCCCATGTTGAGTAAGGAATTAGCAACTAAGGTTACTGTCCTCTACTTCCCTTTGTGACTACAGGCCCTGGCATGATGTTGCATCCAGTCAGTATTCCCCTTGTTTTGCAGAACTGGAGAACTGCCGTTAACACAGTTCTCAGTTCTTCTCTTTCCACTTTGAGGTACAGGTTTCTGAAAGTGCAGCCTCTGGCCTCAATAGGTTTGACCCATTCTCAGAAAAGTCGCAGGTAACCAGCTCAGCTGTTCTAGGTACTTTAGAGGAAGTCTCAGCCCCATGAAATAGAAACAGCAGAGACAAGTTTCCATCATTTGCAGTCGCGTTTGCTCATTATTCCCCTCCTTTATGGGGGTTGTTTTGTTTCAGTTGGGGGTTTGGTTTCTTTTTTGCAAGTCTGCTTCATTCTGTGTGAGTGCTCCCACAGAAGAGTCCATACTGTCCAGCTAAGGTAGGAGTGGCTTTGGCCATGTATCAGGGATGGAGCATGTCATTGTGGGGGCGCTGTGTTAGGTTTGTGCATGCTTTCTAGTCTTCATTCTGGGACTTTGATTTGGAGCTACGTTTTGGACCAGGCAGCTAACATCTGAAATTCCCCAGGTAGATAGCTTAGATCTTACCTTATCTTCCAGACTGAATAGCAGTGTGGATAGAGGAGAGATGCAGTTGGTCATACTAATGTGGGAGTTAAACCCCCTTTATATGCTGGTGCACTTGGTCTGTGCCTAAGCCAAAGCACAGCGAAAAGAGAAAGGGAATGGAGAAAAGATGTAGATGGAAACTGAGATCATTCCCTGACATCTCAGGTCAGGAGCAGAGTCTGGCACAGGCTCCTGCAGCACTTCTGGCTGGCTCAGCCGTCCCACACCGCTGAACTGGGAGAGAGCGTTTCACCTCTGACTGCCCACAGGCTGAACGTGTGTTTCGTTGTGTCTTACAGCTCAGCTTTGTCCTGTCCATGTGCTGAAGTGGTAACAGACTGCTGGATCTGCCATAACCCCTTTCCTGGAGCCCTTACAAGCACCTGATACACAGCATGACCAAAGGTGAGTTACAGACGTACGAAGATCAGGTATTTAAACTTTAATACTATCAAGACACGAACATTTTCCTAACATTTGCTCTCAAAAGTAAACAGGGTTTGAAAGAGGAGGGACGAAAGAAGAAAGAAAGGATGTCTTTGATTTTGTTGGGATTCTTGTTCCAGAACTCATGGACTGAATCAAAAGTCCTTTGAAATCTTGGAATCCTCTGAGCTGACGTTATCTATATTGAGTCAGGGAATAATGTCCTCATTTACCCAAAGGTTCTGAACTCTTCCTGTTCATTGTTTCCCTGTCCCAATGGTTCTTTCATGCCTATGTGCTCTATACCTGCAGCTGATTTCTTTATTGATGCTGTTTGTGAGTGCTGCACTTTGCCAGCTTCTGGCAGAAAAATCTAGGGTTAACTAACTCTTCTAGGAATTGCTTAATCCCTTATCCCAAGAGAATTTAACAGTTGACTGTTTTTTCTGCTCTGGGAAGGACATCCTGCAGCCTTTGTCGGTGATGTTGGATGCTGTGTAGAGGTACAGAATAATTTCATACTAAGAGCATAACTACTTCAAGCAGAATTCAGAAGCTGGATATGGGCAGGACCCCCAGTTCATTATATCAGAACTGCAAAAGGGTCCATCCCTCTCAGGCAAGACAGCTACTCTGCTGAACGTCAGAGTAGGGGACAGAAGCTGGCAAGAATGTACCTATATTAGTATCTAACAGTCAGAAGCAAAACAGTTGAAATTATATGATTTTCTACACAGAAACATCTATTGCTGTTTAGATTTGAAACCGGAGAACTATTTGAAATCTTAGAATTTGCCAGAAAGCAGAAGCATGGCACCAGTCTGTCTAGAAACTTATTCATAAACACTGCTGCAAGCTCAGTGCAGTTTAGGTTAGAGGAATATAAAACAGTCTGTGTTCAGTCAGCTGGGCTCTGGACATACACATATAGAAGTTGGCTTAAATATATTTTCAAAACAGTCACAAGAAAAGTTGTACACTGATGATGAAAGCAGCGTGCATATCAAATTTTAAGTTAAATCAGTGTAATTTAATACACAAACCCATCTCTGTAGAAAAAAAATATAATAAGGGACAATTACGATGGTCTTTGTCTCTTAGTACCTAATGTTTTTGGGTATAGAGGGGAGAAAAGAGGACTGTCTTCTATGCACTGATTTTACAGGCAAGAAATAGACCCTGAAATTGTTTAATCATCTTCCTTTCTTTCTTCCCTTTTTCTGGAGAGTACTTGTGCTACCTGTGACAGCTAGTGGTGGTTCACAGAAAGACATCAGGGTGACAGTAGCACCCGAGCAGGCTCCCAGTGCTGTCCAAACAGCAAGACCCTTAGCTAAAGGAGAAAAAAAGCCTTCCAACCTGGCAGTAGGATTAATGTTTATCCCTTAATCCTAAAGCAGGCTTGAGGCAATTAGAGATGAGATTCTCACACACTTCTCAAAAGATACTGCTGCCTTTATTATCTATACACCCTACTCATCTGTGATTCAGTGACCTAAAGAAAATGGCCTGGATGTGTTTGTGAAAATTAGCATAAGCAAAAAATTTACATCTTTTCTTTTGGTGCAGATAATGAAATATATCCACTGACCACATCCCAAACACCTAAATGACTGATACTCTTGGTCACAGGACTTCATCTTCATGGAATTATTTCAAGCAATCTCTGCTTGTGGCAGGCACACAGTTTCTCTGGCTGACTGAGGAATTGGGAAATTCCTCATCTAGGAAAAACCTCCTTAGGAGGATATCGTGGTTGCTGCAATAAGTTACTGAAAAGATTTTTCAAACTCTAAATCTTCTGATGATATTATCTTAAATTGGTGTTCTCTGGAGTCTACCCAGATTGCCAGTGCTTCTGCTGCTTGGTTCCCCCAAACCTATGGCTGACAGTTAAAAAGCAATTAGGCCAGTTGCTCGTCTTCATCAGCGTGCGGGGTCCGTGTCTGTTCACTTCCACTGGCGTCTGCTGATTCATGTTTGACCCAGGGTTGTGTGGCGGAAGGAGGGGACACTGCTGAGGGAGGACAGCACGCTGCTGAATGCTGCACAAAACCACTTCTCTCTTAAAAAGGAAGCAAATACTCTTGGCCATCAGCAAGGACAAAAACAGGTTGTGTAACCCCTTCTTTATTTATGTGGACTCCAGTGCATTTTTCATAGGGGTGTGGGGATGGCGAGTGCTTCCTGACTCTCTGTGGGAGAGTTGTCACTCTGATTTCTTTCCTGGCTTGCACACATTGAAAAGGAGACAGTACTAGTCCTCCTCTCCAGCCATGCTTCAGGCCCTCCTTACTGACGGCCTCTGTGGATGTCCTAAAGTGCACACAGCCACTACTACACCATCCCCTCCCAGGTACTGCCAGTCCCCTCCTTTGTTTGCTGTGCTAGTGAAGGTCTCTAGGTGATTTAAAACCACGTTAAGAAAACTGAGTTTTAAGAAAAGTTAGTACAATAGTGTAGTTCCAGATGACTCAAAGCATTTGCATCGGCCTTCCCTGATCCAGACACACACTTCCCAAGGAGGCTGAGACCAGAGCCAGAGTGTTTGCATTCCGTAGGCACTCACTTGCTGCATCTAGATCTAGGTAGAATATATCCCTGCAGTGTAAAAGTTCTTTCCATTGCTCAGAAACATACCATGCTTAGGACTTTCCATCCCAAAAAGCATTTGCTGCATTTTTCCTCCCTCTCCCACTTTTCTCCTTCCCTTTACCACTTAACTTGCCCCTTCTGACATCAACAAGGAAGGAAACAAAAATCTCACATGCTGAGCTCTGGTTCTCTGAACTTCATTGCTCCAGTTTTCAACAGTGAATGAAGCATTTACGCATCCCCTCCTCTCCATGCCCATGCACAGCCACGTAACTGAACGGGATGGTTGTCATCTTGTGGGAAAAATATTCTTCCCAAAAGGGTTTAGGTGCTAATGTACAACAGTAAGGGTTGTATAAAATGCTACAGGGAGGGATTCTGTTAAATTAAAAATCTTTGCTGTCCTCGTGAGAGCAGTAAGAGGCATTACTTACTGCCAGCATCCTCCTCCTGCTTATGGAGGGCTGAGATTCAAGGGAAAAGGTAGTAATTTATGCAGAAAAAATTGAGAGAGCAAAGAGTTTACAAATGAAATCTGCCTTGTCACCAACTTGGAGCAGAGGTGGATTGTAACAACTGTTAAGAGATTGTTAGAGACTTCTTCAACTTTCAAGAACATGGAAAATCAGATAAGTGCAAAAGCAAAGGTGGCTAAAAGTATTTCAACGTTTTCTTTTTTCTAATAGTAAAATAAAATACATTTCTAAATCTAAAACCAATGTTTTCCAATTCTTCCACTCTAAACATTTTGAGCTTTCTTTTGTGGTAAGTTGATACACATGTATTAAATATGATTTCCAAAGTACTTCCTATTTGTCACTGCTTTTGGCGATTCTGTGATTTTTGCCCAAACTTTAAAAACCAGCCATAACATTTGGGCAAATAAAAGGAATGGAACTGTAAACATCTGAAAGAGAAATGTAATTTAAAACTGTTTGTGCTAAACATCTTCTATTATGGTGTCAATAAGAACATTGTAATAATAAGAAATAATAAAAGGGAGATGTGGTGTTTTGTTTTCATGGTTCAAGCAAAGAGAAAAGTAAAAAGTAAATAAGATCTTGAATGACTTCCTGTATGTTTAGCTGTGTCTCTTTTAATAGTCAGAAAGACAAGTATTATATAGTTTACTGTTTATAATGTCCCCTTTTAACAGTGCATGCTAGGTCAAAAAAAAGAGGGTAGAAAACAAACTAGTACTGGGAATTATTCCCCATAGATGCAGTTATAATCTCTTAAGAGAATTTTTACTTTCAAGAGTCAGGTCTTGTCCCAAAACCATGAAATTGTCTTAAAAATGACAAGATTAGTATTTGAAATTGCAGGGTATTTGTGTCTCGCACTTGGTGTTTGAGCCTCTAGGATGGAGATTTACCCTCACCCGAGGAGTCACAGTTGTTACAAGTTTTTAGTATAATCAGATGACTTTGGGAACGTCACCCAAAATGTTAGGTACTGTGAGATTGTGCCAGTTATATGAGAGTTGATGGGACTGTAATATCTTTGTACTTCCTATTTAGAAGAAAGTCCCTAAAAAATGGCTAGCTCTTTCACTCGGGGTTTGCAGTGGGAATCAGGGTGGTTTCTACCCACAGACTTTTTAATTTCCTAGAAATCACTTTGTATGATGGCAACAAGCATAAGATGGTTTTAGTTCAAGTGCAATATTCCGCACAGGATTTTCTACTTGTGCTTTAAACAAGCAGTGCACTCAAATCATAGCACTAATTAGCAGGGTTTACCTCTGGCTCAAAGCCCAACTTTTTCCCTCTCTGAAGCAGATTCACTTTGCAGCCATTGGATGGCCTTCGGGGCTTTGGTTCCTTGAGGATTTACACTTAGCAATTTTTAAGCAAATTGACGGAGGTCACAAAAATTCTTCCATAGGGTTATCATTTCATTTCAATAAATGCAGAGGCAGATGGTTACAATCTTAGTTAGAAGTTTTTTTAAAAAAAACCTGCAGTACACAACCACTTTAGGGCTAATAATTTCCTCTGTACTTGACCATGCTCACTAAAAAAAAAACTTTCGTTGCTTTGAAGAGGTTTTTGTCTCAGATAAAGAGAGAGAGAGACAGGCAGACAGTGGCATAATGCAAGGAAAATCCAGAACTGTTTTCCAACCCCTTCAAGAACAATTTCACATTGTGGGGTTAATCTGGGGGCTCAAGGAGCCCCAAAAGTGGTCCCACTTCTGAAAACTCATGGCCGTTCAGCACTTCTGCATGACAGCAATCTGGATGCCAACCAGCAAGATCTCCCTCACAAGGAGAGTGCTCAGGGAGAGAGCAGCCTTTGCCTGGTCTCTTGGGATGACTCCACTTCGGTAATCCAAACCATTTAAACCTGTTTGGATACCTGATTAAGGAATTAAGCTGATACACCAGCATTGTCAGTTTCGTGACACAAATTAAATAGCCAAGCCAAGATGTTCATATACCTAGTAGGATTTTGGTGCTGCCTGTGAATCATAGAATCGTCTAGGTTGGAAGAGACCCTTGGGATCATCGAGTCCAACCATCTACCCTACTCTACAAAGTCCTCCCCTATACCATGTCCCTTAGTACTGTAAGAAGGGTTACTTTTCAGGTCATAAGAGGTTCTCGTGTCTCTTTGGGACCCATCTTCTGACCAGGCAGCTTGTCAGACAACGCCTGTTGGACTTCAGAGAAAGGATAGATCCCACATCACTAGTCATTTTTAGTGTGCCATCAGTCTTCTGTTCTACAACTGTTAAAATCGCTCTCTACAACGTACTGCCTAGATAGCCAGCTACAGAATGAATGCTTACTGTTTTCACTTTTTTCACATAGATTCATGATGTTACGCCAACAGCTAGTACTTATCTTTGGGATATCACTAGCTACTGACACGTGTGCCTCTAGAAGCTGTTATTCAGAAGCCCAAGTCTCCTGGTATTTTAACTGCAACCTCACAGCTGTTCCACTTGTGCCGAAGGATACGGTGAAGCTTTTTCTGACTTACAACTACATCAGCCGAGTGACGGTGACTTCCTTCCCGCTGCTGGAGCACCTGCTGCTGTTGGAAATCGGAACGCAGTATGTCTATCCTGTGACCATAGGGAAAGGAGCCTTCAGGAACCTGCCAAACCTCCGCGTCTTAGACTTGGGGAACATAACGATTCTCCACCTGGATCTCGATGCTTTTGTGGGCTTGCCAAGTCTGAATGTGCTCCGTCTGTTTGGTAATGACCTTGGAGATTCCATCCTGGAGGAACGTTACTTTCAAGAGCTGATCTCACTAGAGGAATTACATCTTTCATCGAACAAAATCACAAGACTTCAGCCTCATCCCTTATTTTATAATCTAACAGTCCTGAAAAATGTGAACCTGACATTCAACAAGATATCCAACCTGTGTGAAAGCAATCTTACCAGCTTCCAAGGAAAACACTTTGTATTTTTTAGCCTCCGTTCAAATTATTTGCACAAGACAGATGAGAAGGCCTGGGCCAAATGCCCAAATCCTTTCAGAAATATTACGTTCCAGTCACTAGACATCGGTGACAATGGCTGGAGCACAGAGAAAGTTAAATATTTCTGTATTGCCATTAAAGGGACTCAAATCAGTTCTTTAACATTTGGCGCTCACATAATGGGTTCAGGATATGGCTTTCATAACTTAAAAAATCCAGATATTGATACGTTTGCTGGACTAGCGAGAAGTTATCTTAATTCGCTTGATATTTCACATGGTTATATTTTTTCTCTCCATTCTTTAATCTTTCAAAGCCTTGGTAATCTGGGCTTGCTGAACCTTTTCAAAAACAAGATAAATCAAATCGAAAGGCAAGCATTTTTTGGCTTGAGAAACCTAAAAGTTCTCAATCTCTCAAGTAATCTTTTAGGCGAGTTGTACGACTATACTTTTGAGGGTCTGCCTAGCGTAATGTATATTGATTTACACCAAAATCACATCGGGATGATTGCTGAAAAATCATTCAGTAACTTAGTAAATCTGAAAATAATTGACCTCCGAGACAATGCCATTAAAAGACTCCCTTCCCTTCCCTCCCTCCTGGCCTCTGCCTCCTTAAGTGACAACAAGCTAATGTCTGTAGTTGGCACAAAAATAGCAGCAACGCACATTGATTTAGAAAGAAACTGGTTGGCAAACCTGGGGGACCTGTATATTCTTTTCCAAGTTCCAGACCTGCAGTATATCTTCTTAAAACAGAACCGCTTCTCGTACTGTGTGAAAAGTCATGATGTTATAGAAAACAATCAGTTAATCTTTATGGATCTAGGTGAAAACATGTTACAGCTTGTGTGGGAGAGAGATTTATGTTTGGATGTGTTCAGGTCACTGTCCAAACTTCAGGTCCTACATCTGAATAACAACTACCTTCGTTCTCTTCCACAGGAGATCTTTAGAGGTCTAACATCTCTAAAAGGGCTTAATCTAGCTTCCAACCTCTTGTCTCATCTTTCTCCCGGGCTTTTTCCACAAAGCCTAACCAACCTAAACTTATCCAGAAACCAGCTATTTTCCCCAGAGCCGGAAGTCTTTATGACTTTGAGAATTCTGGATATAACACATAATAAGTATATCTGTGATTGTGCTTTAAAGAGCCTGCTGGTGTGGCTGAATCACACCAACATAACCCTGGCTGGCTCGCAGTGGGACACGTACTGTGTGTACCCACCTGAGTTTGCAGGTTTGCCACTCTCCTCTCTGATCTACGATGGCTGCGAGGAAGATGAACTCCTGGAGGAGCTCAGTTTCTCAGTGTTTGTCTTCACCTCCGTCACCCTCCTGGTGTTTCTGACGGCAGTCATCGTTTTTACTCGGTGCCGGGGGATTTGTTTTGTCTGGTATAAAACAATCACCAAAAAAATTATAGGCAGCCATCCACAAGTAGCAGATCAAAGCGAATACAAATACGATGCGTATTTCTGCTACAGCAAAAATGACTTTGAATGGGTCCAGAACTCTTTGCTAAAGCACCTGGATTCACAGTATTTTAAGAAAAACAGATTTACCTTGTGCTTTGAGGAAAGAGATTTCTTGCCTGGGGAAGAACACATCAGCAATATCCGTGATGCCATTTGGAACAGCAGAAAGACGGTTTGCATAGTGACCAGGCAGTTTCTCAAAGATGGGTGGTGTGTAGAAGCCTTTAATTTTGCCCAGAGCAGGTACTTTTGTGATCTGAAAGATGTCCTCATTATGGTAGTGGTCGGGTCACTTTCTCAATATCAACTGATGAAGCACAAACCGATTCGAAACTTTTTACAAAGAAGCCGGTATTTGCGGTGGCCTGAAGATTATCAAGATGTAGACTGGTTTTTAAATAACCTTTCTTGCCAAATTCTGAAGGAAAAAAAAGTGGCAAAGAAAGCCAGTGGTATCGAGCTGCAGACAGTAGCAACAGTCTCACATGGATAGCGTTTGGGTTGCTGGCTTTCTCAACTCCCCTTTTCCAGCCATGCCAAGAATAAACAGGAGTTTGCTTTATCTTTCCTCGAAAAAGCAGGGAAAAAATAACTATTTCCATATGGAAACAGCTTGACAGCGACCAGCAGATATATGAAAGTGCAATTATTTTGTGGACTATGACACACCTTTTCAGATGAATTAAACGAATCACAGGTGCTTCACATTTTGGCTGCTCAGCTTCAGACACTTTAGCCTTGATTTTGGGAGTACTACTTACTTCCTTACAGTTCTGTTTCAGTTGGGTTTTTTTTTTTAAGAAGAGCCCATGGTACTGTGCAGGAGCGACCAAGGATGCTTCATGTATGGCCCAGCCTGTCCACCCGCTCGTGGGTTACTTACTCCTGCGCTTTCTGAACTTTTCATGCTCTGCTTCAAAGTGGCATCAGTACTTCACACCTTTCTGCTTTCAACTGGTGTAACGCAGATTTCATTTATTTGTTTTCCACTCAATTAGCCTCAGCCTTTCAGCTGGAATGTACAAACTTTGAACTCCATTCACCCCCTTCCCCTCCACTGCTTCTCTGCTCGGTGATAAAACCACGGTGGTGGGTCTGCTTCATTTGCTGCCGGGTGATTTTTCCAATGGAGCTGCTTCCTGCCCTGCAGAGAGGAGCAGGTTTCCCCCTTCCCTCACTCCTCCTGAAGTGAGCCTGGGCTGCAAAAGCAAACAAGAAACTACCTCAGCAGCCCTGTGGCCTGTAGCTGGTGACATGGCCACTAGCCCAGTGACTGCTGGCCATTCTGGGAGAGGAAAATATAGGCAACTGGTGTGTAATTTGGGTTGTTCTCTGTACATCCTGTGTCCTGATCAATTCTAAGGTGGTTTTTTTTTTTTTGCTTCTGTTGAAACATTTTCATAGAATCATTAATGCCTGGTACTCTGTTACCTCTCTAATCGTTTTACCACTGTTTGTTTAGGTGTGTGTCATCAGGGGGTTGTTCAGGGTCATTTTAACAAAACTCAGACTCGGTGTTCCTAGAACATGCACCTATTATTTCCATGGTGACACACTCCTTGAGTGTACTGTTCACTTCAGTTCATACATTTCTTCAACAAAAGCCTACCAATGTAATTTCAGTCAGCATTTTGCTCTAGTGAGGAAGCAGGAATGGGAGGTTTTGTGAGCTCTCTGTCTTGACCTTAGCTGCAAACAAATAATAGCGTCTTAGCTACTTTGATGGAGATGAAAAAGCATGATCCACTTCATGTGAATACAATCGTTTGAATATAGCTGTGCCTGTGGCTGATCTAATTTACTCTCAGTGCACCAGTACACAGGATTTCTATTGATAAAATTACTACAGTAAAATACTGCTTTTTTCTCAATTCAGGACCAGAAAAGAGCTAAACATTGGAAAATTTTCCGAGCGGGCTGGAAAAGGGATGGCCTGTGCTGTTGAAGCCCTGGGTGTCGCTGTTGGCTCAGAGATCAGCCAGGGCTTCCCAAACTCCTCCTGCCTCCCTGCGCTGCAATTGCTGCCATGAGGGAAAAAACGCTGCTGCAGAGGCAGGTCTGGAAAAGAACCAGCAACTCTGGCTTCTCAGAGCCCCCGTGGGCTCTCAGAAAAGCCACCTCCTGCATTTCAGCTCTCTGATAATCTCCAACCTTTTTCCTTTTTTATTCCCCCAACCAGTGCAAGTATTTGTAGGCATCCTCTAAAGTCAGAGGTTATACCAGGGAGTATTCCACATAAAAACCGCTGACAGACAGCCAAAGTGGGAAGGAAATCTGTATGATGAAGGTACAGGTCTAGGCTATTCAGCCTGTGGATCTGTACATGGTGTAAGAGATGGCAATTTTAAAAACATACTTAAATTATAGTCGAATGAGTGTCACAAAACATTTTTTGGTCAAGTGTAACTGAGAGCTCTCTCCAGTTAGGACCTTATTGTATATTAGAAACCACTCCTGTCACTTCAGGTGACTTCTGCCAACCCTTATATGCAGGAATGACACACAGATACAGAGATGACCAAGATGGAAAAGCCTTGGTTAAAGCCATTTTGTTTGAAATGCTTCTGCCTACTTCGTGCTTATGCCACAGGCTACATAAAACTCCCATTTACTTCAGTCTTTGGAAAGGTCTGACGTTTTACATAAAGGTTCTAATAAAACCTTTGGATGAAATTTCCTTGTCTGCCTCCTTGCTTACATACCATTTTGGAAACTTAAAGAGATCAAGCCTGTGTCGGGAGCAGCTGGGAAAACTTCTTTCTACCTCAGAGGCAGCTCAGAAACAGAAGTAACCCAGCCCTCATCTGTCCCTTGCCAATTCTATGGCAAGGAACTGAACCATTCCTGACGGTGGAGTGGCTCGCAGGCATATGGATAACTGCAGTGTCAAATTTTAGAGAGATCCAACATAACTTTCTTTTTTACTCACTGTGAAACCACTCCAAGCCTGAGGCTTTGCACAACAAACGCAGTTGGTCCAGTCTATCCTATACGGTGAAAAATGGACTTCAAATAGGTCATAGGACCCTGATCACCACCTCTGCAGAGTCACCTCTTCCTAAATGGCAAAGCCTGGAGAATTGTCCAGAACCACAAAAGCATCCTGTACAGAAACGGAGGATGACTATGCCTGATGAATTAAGGCCATCAATTGTGCCTCAACCTCATAATTATTGATCAGATTCCCTTCAGGCTCGCTGGGAACATTACTGCTCTATTAGAATTTTATGGCTCTTTAGTTAAGGATACTCTCATCGGTTTTACTCACCCTCCTCAGTGAAAAACATTAACTCGTTGGAGAGCTTCCAGAACAGGGTGTGAAGTGTGACAGTGGCTCTAAAGAGAGCTATTAAGACGGAAGCTGGTGAATTTATTTGCAGTGGCAGCACAGGGAATATTCATAGGACAGTGACTCAGTGCCACATGGTATCAGCTCAGGTATTTAATGTAAAAGCCTACCCCTACCATTGCAATATATATTCCATATGTTAACTGGTCAAGTAGGCAGCGTGGTTCAGCAGCAAGAGCCTCTCAGAGGCCAAAGGGGGCATGGACTCCTACACGAAATCAAGGCTCTGGGGACCAGAACCCCAGTTCTACAAACATACTCCTGTGGAGGGGAACAGCAGCCAATGATGTGCCCACATTTTATGTCACATTTTACATGATTGCTATTTCACACCCAGTGAAATCAGGCTTCTCCTCCCTGCCCCACCTGACATGCCTACCTGTCCCACGCAGCAAAGTGTTATCCTATTATATTTCCAAATCCCAATTGCTAACCCCTCCTCAGAGGGACCACTCACCGTGTTGGTAGCTCTGTCACCTTGGTAGTTTTCGGTCAGTGTCCATCATTGCTGTCTTTGCTGACTTCTGGGTCCTTTTCAGCACGACAGCTCTCCTGCTTCTCACTGCCAGGGACCGTCTGGGTTTCGGATTATTGCATCCCACCTTCTCCGTTTCATGTGGTGCCCATTATTTTACAGTGGCTTTAACGTGTTCTCTTCTTGCTGGAACTGTGGGGAACAGATTTAGATTGGAGATTAGAAGGGGGTTCTTTACTGTGAGGGTAGTGGAGCACTGGAACAGGTTGCCCAGGGAGGTGGTTGAGGCCCCATCCCTGGAGATATTCAAGGAGAGGCTCGACGAGGCCCTGGGCAACCTGGTCTAGTTGGGGGTGTCCCTGCTGACTGCGGGGAGGTCGGACTAGATGACCCTTGGAGGTCCCTTCCGGCCTGGGAAATTCTATGATTCTATGATTCTATTCTATGAATAGCAGCAGCCACAGTTAAATCACAAAGCAAGGCTCATTCATACCTGGCAAAATACTTAGGGATGAAGAGCAATGCACAGCTGAGCAGCAGGAGCCAGCGGTGGAGACACTGCAAATGGAACAGAAGCAGCGAATCTCTGGGAAAGCAGCAAATCTCTGGGAAATCAGCAAATATTTGCAAGGTTTCTTTGCACTGTACGGTACTGCCAACAGCAACCACATGCAGTTCTGTAAAGTAAGGCTTCCAAAATCAGAAGACTAGTGTAAAAAACGCAGAAGATAAGAAAATAATTATAAATGTCTGGTATTTGACTCTCTAAGACCACATTTTTACACTTTCTCCATGATTGTAAGAAGGTGGATATTCATGCAGTCCATGAATACAAGAGCCAGGGCTTTAAAAGATAATCCAAGTATTTCAGGACTTCTGCTTCACTGTGAAGTACATCTAAATCAGTCATGCCTTGAGTAAGGAAGAGCTTTAGGAAGGTGGTGAAGAAAAGCTGTGATCTTACATCACAGATATTTCTTTCATCCTTGCAAGATTTTTTTAGTTGTTGCTGCTAAATAGGATCAGCAAAACTACAGTAATGACAGAACCTGAAGGAGAAGCAACAACGTGAAGACTTCCCACACAGACAGTAGTCCCTATGAGGCCTCTTCTGGTGGTTATTCCGTGAGGCCGCTTGTCAGTCTCTGAGAAAGTATCAAACACCTTTGGGATGTCAAACACCTCGTTCTGCTCTTGGGTATAAGCAATTTTAAATACTTAGTTTTCAGTTACCTTTCTTTCTGTGTTGTCTCTCACAGAGGTGAGCTGAGCATCTTGGTCTTCAAGCCTCACGGTGCTGCTTCTGGCAGCCACCAAAGATTCCATGTACCTGGACCAGAACTGCAGGTGCTGCTCCACCAGTATTTCTTCCAACTGAACAAAAGCCAAATAAGCAAAGTTTAGAGGCTGAGGTTTACCCAGAAGGTCAGGGTGGGCACTGACTAGAACCAGAGAGAACGCTGGATGCCAGGCAGGTACCAGAAATGTTAAATCTGGCTTTGTTAGTTGGCCTTCCATCACATCTAGACGTTATCGTTGGGTCAACCCAACTCCCGCACGATGCCTTCTTGCTGTTTGTACAGACTGACAGGAGGCTTCTCTTCCCTTCCTGACCTTACCTTTGCTTTCTGTCTTGTGCACATACAGTGTGCCAAAAATAAGTCTACATTTCCTTTCCCAATATGCTAAAGTCAGTATATAGGTATGACATGAGTTATTTCATAGCGCAAAGACTATCTATTCATAGCAGACTCTGTTTGTTTCAGACATGTGGTTTTCCTTCCTCTTAGATAGCCTATTGTTTGTCTTTTCCATTTGTATTAAAAATAAAATCTTTGAAAACTGCAAGTAAGAGAGAAAAATATATTTCTTCTGAAACTAACAATTCTCCAAACAGGAAGGTTAGCTTTTTCCTGTTTAGACATTATGTTCAAAGAAAGGAAGTCGGGATTTTCAATGATAATAATAATTACATGGTATGTAAACATCAGTAAGTATCAAAGGAGGCTTCACTTTATTTACTGTGTCCCAAATGGTACACTGCTGTTTAGAGTACCTTGGTCTCTCCCAGTTGGCCAGCCTCTTGCAGAGATGGATCTATGAGCAGTCATTGCACTGGGCTGCTCACCTGCATGCAAGCTCCCACAGCATCATCGGGCTGCCTCAAGCCTGCATGGAGAGGAGTGGAGCAAATAGAGAACCCTCATACAAAGCAACAGTTTGATGTGGCAGGGTTGGGGTTTTTTTTGGCATCGGGATTATACATACCAGGCTGTGTAACCTTTCCACGTTGCCGCTCAAAGCTACGTACTTCAAGCCACAAAGTCTGCTGATGCTGTTCCTAGAAATCGAATCGGCAACGTAATTTCAGCATTGTGATCAGATGCAGTATCAAAACGTAGATATTTGGTACATGTGGTTCCTTGTAATAGTGAAACTGGGAGTGCTTTATAAAGATAAGAGCATTTTATTATCTTCCCTTTAAAGACGGAGGAATTGAGGCAGAGAGAATGAAGTTACGTACCTTTTGTCACCGCTGTCTGGGAAGAGAACTCAGGTTTGACAAAAGATAAGCTATTGGGATTGTTTGCTCTGTTTTGTAGGAGTTTTACAACATGCATTTTTATTACTTTAGAAACTTAAGTCTTCTATTTGTCTATAGAACCAATTAACAGTGTAAGGCCTCGCCTTTAATGTGCCACCAGTTTGCCTGTGTGGGGCAGAACTGGTTTTACAGGGAGGAGAAAAGGCAGCTGGAGGTTCCTTGGCAGTTGCCAACTTGAGTGGCAGTGATTTTGGGATGATCTGAGCCTGTTCAGGATAGGAGCAAGAATTCACCGGGCACTTCACTGGGAGTTGCTAACACTTTTCAGGTAGCCATGTGGGCTGGTACTTCTGACGAGGGCTTGCAAATTAAGAGCAACAGGAAAAGCAGTGGAGGACATACATACAGCTTAGTCCAGGTGAAGATGCACCTGTGGGAATGGCAGCAACCAGTAGGGAGAATAGGGAGAAGGTTTTTAAACACATGAATTCTCTTCTGAGAACTCTTAAGATATGAAAATTTCATCAGTGATCAGGAAAATGTTTGGAATGAGCCATTTGGATACATTGCTTCAAAGTAACAAAGCCTAAAAATTTAATGTGAATAAGGAAAAAAAAAAAAAAAAGTGAGGCAATTAATGGTAGGAAGTACAAGAAATGAATGAACGTATCCCAACTATAACCTCCTTTTTCCAAAGATCTGACAGTCCAGAATTTACTCCCACAATGGCTCATTAGAGAGGAAAATCCCAGGCCTGTGAACCCAGCTTTCCCTTTGGATGGTGAGCAATGCCAGGGCGAGTCACTGTGTTGTAGGAGCGTCAGCCCTCCCCACATAAACATTCCACACTCCTGGAAAGCAGGTCTTGAATTTCTCACTCTTTTCCCGGAGAGAAGAGCCTTCAAGCTGCGAAGTGACCGCGTTCCAACTGCTCCTGGGGGCACCTTGCAATTCTCAGTGTCAGCTTCTTGAAATTCAAACTTTAACTGCTTTGTCTTTTTTTTGTAACCTCCCCAGCTCCACGTTGTCAAACATCCCTCGACTGTCTTTCGTTGCAAAAGGGTTTGTGGCCACCCAGGAAAGGACCGTGCTGTGCTGGAAAGCAAGGCCTGACAACCCTATGTTGCGTGGCAGGAACCCGTGTGTGATTAAATACAATTCAGGGAAGATCCACAAACCATTTATGGTACGTCTGCTACACGCACAACCCAGATTGCTGAGAAAACTCACAGATTAATCACAGCCCTTCCTCTCAGTCCATCTCTGAAGTCTGGACCACACTTTTCCTGCCAGAGGCAGGACTTTTTAAGACGCCAGCTCAGCCTTCGGCTGCAGCAGCCCGTGCTGCCTCTCACAGACCTCATGGCACAAGGGGAAACACAGGCTCCTGTGGAGCAAAGAGAAATCCAGAACACGCAGCACCTTTGCAAAACCCCTCAGGACTCTTCAGGGACACGTTCAGCAAGAGGAGAATGTTGTCCAGCCGTTAATACAAAGCTAGTGGTATTTCACTCAGTTCTGTCTGTACTATTCTTTATCGGGAGTAATTTGGAATGTGACTTGATGGAGAACAGACTCGAGCCGGGAATGACAGAGCTTGGTTAGTTTAAATAACAAAGGTATTTCTTCTTTTTTATTCCTAAAACTTGAGACAGGCGTTAGAAAAGCCTGTTCTGTTTTCTGCCCTGTTTTTCATCTTTGTGCAGTTCTCCAAGCGTAGGTTCTGGCTGAAGATGGAAACAAATCACTTCACGAAAGAAAAGACAGGTTGTGAGAGATGTGTAGTCTGATCTGAAAGAGCTGAAGAACCCAGAGAAACAAAAGAGCTACCGACTACAACGGCTGCAAGGAAATGATGTCTGAAGCCAGAGGAAGCTTCCAGGGTGAAGAAAGAGGAGCTGCATTACTGCAGAGGGCACCGGCCCTGTCAACTCACCGTCTACTCACAGTGTGGAGGCAGGGACTGAATGAAAGGTACAGAATGGTATAAAAGACCAATAACCTGAAATAAAGGAGGCAAAATCAACTTTTAAAGAATTTTGTGCAAATCACTCTTCATGCCTCACTTCTTGATCTTTTCCGTGGGAAGCCCAGCAGAAGCCCTCTGTCCTCAGGGTGCTGTAATTATAAATGCATTCAAATTGAGAGACATTTAAACACCATGCCAATGGATCAAGGTAAACACAGAAGACAGATAAGAGCTTAACTTTTTTAACTTACTGTCCTCTTAAGAGAAGAATCCCTAGGCTTGTCTGTAGCCACGGAAGGACACTGGCACTTGTCTTCACATCCAGAAGAGCTTCCACTGAGGACAGTCGCTATTTCAGTTTTTGGCTAAAGCTGGAAATCTTTCCTATTTAGCATGACTTCTGAAAAGAAAGTAATGTAGTTCACTAGAAAGTGGGAACCCACTCCCCCTGGGTGTTCTTCCTTTCGAGTATTTGCTCATACTTCTGTGGTCGTTTTTGCTAACAGTGTCCTTTTCATCAGTGTTCTTCTCTGAAGAGACTCATTCATAATATTCTCATTTGGGTAGACACACATTCGCCCCCTTGGCACTTCAGAAATCCGCAGTTCCATTCATCCCCCGGCACACACATCAGAAGGCTGTTTAAAAAGCCCCAGGAAGTTTGCTCAGACGTGCTATTTTAGGAGGCTTGGACTGGGTCTTGGAATTTTACAATATTTAGAGGATTTGGCACCACAGCTATTTCCACACCGGGACATGTGTGCTGTCGGAGCGCGTACCGTGGAGCTTGTGAGAGAGGAATAAGCAACCTGCAAGCTCAGAGATAAAGAGGAAGGCCTGTGAAATGCTTGAGAGTAAATAATTTGGGGAAGATTGACCCGGTTGGCCAACGTCCTGACCCCGGAGAGCAAGGCAGACCAGGATGCCGGGGACCCGTCCGCTGCTCTGCCACCCGTCCTGTGCCCTGCAGGGAGGAAAGGCCAGGGCACACAGAAAACATTAGCACGTCCCATGATGGGTTACAACAGGACAAGGAGGTGGCAGTGGCCACTCTACCAGCTTCATCCTCCTCACTCAACAGGGAACCTGGGACAACCTGCTCAGACACCACCAATTGACTTCAGGGAGCGGCACCAGGGACACTATTCTTAATAAACAGCAATTTCTGCCACTCAGTTCCTCTCCATGGGCTCCTTGCAGGGTCCGTGGTTTATGAAGGGTCCCCTGACTCACCTCAGGTTTCCATGTACTCGGAATCTGCAAGCACTTAGGGAAGAGGCCTGGCACTATAACCTGGGGACCCATCAGGAATATCTGCAGAAGAATATTTTACAAAGTAGGTAGCTGCAAGTCACCACTATGGCTGGGCTGTTCTGCCTTCTCAATTTTCAGAGTGGCATTTCTCATATGCCTGTTCTCCCTTAAGAGAACACGGCCCATACTCCACGTACGTGAGACATAGCAGTGGGTGATGAAACCCACCAAACAGACCTGCGTCTTGCAGAAGCCCAACAGCAGCTCTTCTCCAAAGCCTCCCAGTATCTTCTGCCACGCTGGAGGTTCTGCTGCATCTCAGATGACCTCAGAACACAGAGTTTTTAGCTTGCTTACTTAACTGCTCTCTGACCTCAGCTTTACCCCGCTGAAGGAAGAAGTTTAGCAGGAGAGGCTCGGAGGGCACAGCTTTTCTTCCAGTGACCCTTCAGTAGCCCTTACACTCGGGCTGGAGATCTCCCCGTATCCTGTTGACTGTGCTTCATTGGTCTGACAAAGCAGCACATCCTTCCTGAACCTGTGAACCTTTGGCCAGACCCTCCTCTTCAGAGCTCCGGGATACAGGCGTTAATAAAGCCCGATGGAGCTACCATGATGGGCTTGATGTCACTGAAATTTGGCTTTGCAAAATGTCATTCTGTTCTCCTGGGACAGGTATCTGAAGCCAGCACCTTCACTAAAAGCTGCTATGCCATCCACAGCAAAACCAGCAGAAGCTGTTGGGTTTATTCTGACTTTCTGCAAAGGCTAGAGATGTATCAAGCCCCAGTTTGCGAAGCAGCACCTGGGATCAATGCAAAGCTTTGTCACGAGTGGCTCAAGGTGTGAGACCCAGGTTTGCCTCCCACAGAGATCCGGGTTTCTGTCAGACTGATAACTGTTTATGCAGTAGTAAATACTTCCATGCTCCATCTGTTTATACCTTCATGTCACTTCAGAAATGTTTGTATTTTTTTTTTTTTTTTAAATCAAACATACCAGGAAAGCTATATAGCTCCGTGTGTTGCTTCACAGTTTGACAGAGAAAACATGACCTAGGAGGGTAAAGAGTCTGAGAAGTGAGCTGTGATTGCTTGAGCAGGAAGGTTAATTAAATAAAATTCCTCAAGATCTAATCCCTCCTGCCCAGCTCCCACTTGCCTTTTGTGACTGCTCTGCGTGTTCCGATCTACCCGCTGAGAAGTGCTTGGAGAGGATAATGCTTGGAGCCCGCCTGCCCTACATCCACTGACTTTGAGGAGGAAGGGAAAAACACCTTTCAACAAGTTTTTTTTTCCTCAGTACTAGTACACTTACTGGCAATAAGCCTCTTCAGTAAGATGGTGGCTGATGAATGGGCGTTTTGGCTTTGATGAGTCATCCGAGATGAGAGCCTGAGAAGCGTCTAGGTGGCTGTAAACTGGATGAACTGGGGAGGAGAAGTCTTACACAATTACATCATGGTGAAAGGAGAACCAGGGACCACAAGGCAGAAGAAAACAAAAGGGCTTGAAAATCAAAGAAAACTTAGAGGGGAAAAAAATGCAGAGAAAAACAAATGGGCTTTTCATATTTTAAGCAATCTAAGATCTGACCCAGTTTCATCAATAGAAAGATACCCGGGGAGTTCCATAAATCTGTTAGTTAAAAAAAAAAAAAGGCATTTTTACTACATCTTGAGTAGATTAATCCCACAGCAAGAAGTATAATCTTTGTTTTCCAAAATCTTATCCCTTCTTGAGAAATTTTTAAAACAGTATTAGATCTTGATGGAGAGAATCAGATGATCTCAGCCCTGGACCAGCATCTGATTTACAGCATCCAAAATGATCGAGATTATTCTTCTGCAGATGTGGCCTCAACCATTTTTAAGATATGTATGAATTCCACATCTAAAAAGGAAAAGTCACAGAAAGAGACCACCATCGTGACTCGCTGCTCTCAAATCTCCCTTGCAGAAAAATAGATGTCTCTCTCCCTTCCCAAAAATATGAGTCACAATTTTCTGATGTGGGCCAGAAATCTGCCCTCCAATTCTCAGAAAATGGTGTTTACGGCCCTGCAGTATCTAATGATTCAGGAATTGCAAGAAACAGAAAGGGCTGCTACACCCAGGTTACGAGCAAATAGCATGAACCCTGGGGAGAAGACGTCCTTGTGGATGAATGTGGGGATGAGAAAACAAAGATGCAAGGATTGCTCTTGGTAAAGCACAATCTCTCTGTTTTCCCAGCGACAACCACACACTTCCATAGTGGTAACAGGAATTTGCATGGTAACAGAAGCTTACTAATATCTATTTTGAATAATTCCCAGTTTTTGATGCCTCCAGGAACTTCTTCAAAAGGTTCCTTAGCAAACAGGTACTTCTGTTTCGTCAGTAAATCAAAGTGTGAAGCTCACAGGGAAATCTGCTCCCCAGGAACTGCTCTCGGCAGGAGTCACAAGCAGCATCTGCCCCGGTACATTGCCTTCTCCATCAGCCTCCTCAAATTAGGTTTGACTTTGCCAAAAGGAGCCTGCAGGTACCCTTGTCAGCTCCAGAGGCAGGAGACAGCAATGGCACTTTAATGACCCACTTAAAAGTAATGGAACAGCCATTTATCCTAATTGGAGGAACACTAATTATATCAGAAAGTGGCTCCCTCTTAGATGGCGGAGTGCAAACGCTATCTAATCAAACTTAATGAATAGGTAAAGTATCCAGACAGAGCATCTGTGCATCACTCACACATTCCTGCAAACAGAAAAATTAGCCTGTAGGGAACTGATCTGAAAATGGAGGTTTTAAAATGGAAGGTTAATGATGGCAGTTGAATACCTGCGCTTTATCTAAAAACAAAGTTTGCATCACGAGCCTCAAGGGACATTTTCGTTTTTTGAAAGAAATGAAGGTAGTGGAAGGGCAGCTGGAACATGGAGGGGGGACACCCAGCGTGGAGGGGCTGTGGTGGTTACTGGGAACACCTGAGGGACTCCCAGTCTTCACTCATGGGCTATGGAGGAGAAGGCTTAAGACAGCCTTTGAGTAAAGCCTCCACTGCTGTTAAGCCACGGGGGCAAATCTTATGCTGAAATGTCTTTGTTTTCTCTCTAATTGGCTCCTGGGGAGCAGAAGAGGGAGGCCTTTGGCACTGCTGCTGGGAGGGAAAGGGCAGTCCCAGTATCTTCCCAGCCAGGCTGTCTGGAGTGTAGCAGAAGCAAAGAGTAAGGGCACAAAACTCCTCATCTCCTTCAGCATCAGCCCTTCAAATCAACAACGGGGCCGCTTGTGCTGGGCTCTGGGTGAGAACCCCTTTGCCAGGAGAGCAGTGGTTGAGGTCAAGGGCTGGGAAGGGAGAGGGAACAGGGATGAGTGAGCCTGGAGAAGGCATCGGAGCCCAGCGCTCCTGGAAGAGGTTTTTACTAGCTGGGTCTTGCCTTCAGCAATCACATGGATGTACAAATGGATTTGTATGGAAGTGAGCTGGGCTTTCAATGAGCTACTCACTGACAGGAGCTCAACACCTATGAAAAAAGAATTAAAATGTTGCTACCTCTTTAAAAAAAAAAACAACCTCTAACGAGGAATAGCAGTGAATTGACAAAATTGAAACCTCTGCCAAGGAAAAAAAAAAAAAGCCATCAAAACTTAGTCCTGTGAGCAAGATACAATGTTAAAGTCAGAAAACATTTACCCTCCAGCCGCATTAGGCAGAGCCTTAAAATATTAGCAGAATTGGCTGCAGGGAAGCCATGCGAACAGCGCGAGTTTTATGTACTGAAGATGCCAAGTAAACACCCAAGTGTTGACCAAACAAGTACTGCACTGACAGCCCAGCTCAAAAAAAAAAAAAAAAAAAACCAAAAGGCAAAATTGAAACCTCTGCCAAGGAAAAAAAAAAAAAGCCATCAAAACTTAGTCCTGTGAGCAAGATACAATGTTAAAGTCAGAAAACATTTACCCTCCAGCCGCATTAGGCAGAGCCTTAAAATATTAGCAGAATTGGCTGCAGGGAAGCCATGCGAACAGCGCGAGTTTTATGTACTGAAGATGCCAAGTAAACACCCAAGTGTTGACCAAACAAGTACTGCACTGACAGCCCAGCCAAAAAAAAAAAAAAAAAAAGCCATGAGGGATGTAATAAAACTCGGAGCAAAATGTGTTCCCGGCCAAAAACCCCAAACAAACCCCAACATCTCGGGATAAAAAGACATTCACAGTCTCTGAATGCTCACTGCGATTAGACATAAAAGCCTCTTCAACTTATCTTGGGCTGTACTTTCCTCTTAATGTCAAAGGATGCCCTGCCACTTAGGGAGATGTTTGTACCCTCTCATGGGAAGCCAGAGGCTGCAGATAAGGGAGTGTCTTTGGAAGAAGGAGCTTTAAAGGCTGGGGAAGATAGCCTTTATTATCAGCCAGCCCTCTATTAGCTTGGTGAGATTCCTGTTTGATTTGGCTGCCGTCTCTAAGCCTCCAGTTCCTGCCCTGGCTTTTAAAATAGAACAAGATCTCCCCGCAGCTGAAAAAGGGCAAAGGGTGGAACGTGTAAATAGCAATTAAAACCAAAATCTTGTTTTTAAAAAAACCTTCCCCTAAAAGATACTCTGTGCTCGTCCCTCGTGGCCAAGGCTGGCAGGATGGCAAAGCTGAAAGTGCCCCACAAACCAGTTGCAGTTAAATGTCACTTGCCTAGATGTGTCCAACTGTGACCCACACCGCAATCCTGACATCACTCTTCCTTGCTCTCCTGATTAGGGAAGATCCAGCCAAAAGGACAGACTCCTGGCCTGGGGTTCATGAGTGCTGGGGCTGCCGTGGCTCTCCCACCATCTGCCAGGTCATTACCTTGGGACATCTCTGGTGCTTTACCTTTCTGAAGTATTTTTGAGACCTAAAAATAAGAAGTTTTGGATTAGGTGGTACTATACCTTCTTATTATCGGTAGTTTTTGTTGCATACAGGTTGCAAGGACTATATAGAGAAATAAAAAAGCTAAGCAAACCAAACTGGGTTTGGGGATTAAGAGCCCCTCGTATCCTTCCCCGTCAGGCTCGTGCTTCGCAGGAACGTGCTCAGCTCCCATTTCTCTTTCGTGTTTGGTGACCTTACCTCATCTGTTTCTCAGTTTTTCACTGTACTGTTATAAATCATGACTTTCTTGTCTCTCAGCATTTCAATCAATATATAAAATGGCAGGTTAGATAGCTGGTACTCTCTCAGCGCGCACTAATGTAATTTCATAATGCAATTTCATTTTGCAAAGAAAGAATCAGAGAAGCTATTATTGAAACAGGAAGAACCGGGTAATCGATCAAGGACACTTCAAAGCCAAATTCTTTTGAGTTTTGAGTACTGTATTTGGCTTTGGATTATACCTAAGTGGCTTCTGTGATTTGCACTCCATTTGCACACACTGCAAACCAAGACTATTTCCCAAAGCTAAGCACATACGCAACTGACCTGGGATGAAGTGGGTTCACAGGATGGTTAAGTGCCATCCCGTGTCATCTCGGGACATCAGTTAAGTCACGGAAGTTTTTCAGCACCTATAATTTCTTTTTATATAGCACTAGTATCCTCTGGAAAAAGTCACGCTCCACCCCAGGCTTCTGCCTCATTTCCAAGCAACATCTGACAGATGGGATGAATCTAAACTAACATCTATCTCCAAGGATGTCAACACTGGATAGAGATCTTCGAAGAGGTGCGAGGTGTGAAACGGAATCAGCTACAGAATTTTGAGGAATAATTCAATATTTCATATGGGAAAGAACCCCACTCTGGAACTCAATGATACACGTTTGAATCTGTGCTCCAACAGAACACAAACCCAAAGACATGGTTTTTGCGCCCAAGGACTGGGTGGACACACCAAACACCTCAGTGCAAAATACAAGCCATTTTCTGTGATGGCAGTGTCACTGTATGGTCTTGATGACCTGCCTCTTTCCAACTTGTAAAAGCTTTTACTTCATAGGAAGGGAGGGTTTTAGATTTTTAAAAGTTATCTTATATCTTATAAAAAGTTATCTTAAAGTTGTTATAACGCCCTTAATTTCCAAGTACCTTTGCTAAGCAAAAGGTACTTGGAAAAGGTATCATACTTGGAAAAAAATAAAGGTTATCATACTTGGAAAAGGTATCCTAAACAGTTTTTGTGTGAAACATGGAAATAAGCAAAGAAACAGAACTACCTCTTACTGGGACAGACTAATTTGAGATTAGAAGAGAAGGAAATGGAAATAGAAAGCAAGGTATTCAGCAAGGGAAATTGACACAATGCTATATGAACATCTTGATGAGAATCAAACCCACCCAAATAAACACAGAGGGATCACAGATTTTTTTAAGCACTGGTAGGCCGTGGGGATGCCAGTGCTTGAAAGAAGATGTAACTTTTCCTGAGAGAAAAGAAGGAAAGGAGGTGAGGGATTCTGGAGATCCAGTCATCTCCAAGTAGCAAATTCATCAATATGGGAGAAAGAAAGGCATTGTTCTTCAAATCCTACAGTGCTGAAATGAAGAGGAATTTAGACTGGGAAGATACTGATTTCAGTCGAGTTACCTGAAGAAGCCAGCGTAGAAGGTGACTTCACCTTGAGGTGACAGCGCTAAACTCCTCAGACACTGTCACACAGACACAACCTCAGCGTGTGCCTTAAAGCAGTGAGGGTTATGTAGGCAATTTGACACGGGCATACCTGACATTCCTCCCAAATTGGAATGAAAAGACCAGCCTGTGACTTAGACAAAGGGGAGACAAAGCTGCACAAAGGCCAGGGGCAGGAAAAAGATCAAAGTTCTTAAAAAGAACCAGCTATCCTTATCAGATTGAGGCTTTTTTTTTTCTTTTTCTTTCCGGAACCATTTAAAATATTAATTTCCAGCAAAAATCTTATTGTCAGAATCATCTTCCTAAAAATAAATGAAACCCTGGATTAAAGAAGCTTCAGGTTTCTTGCCCTTTTTGTTTAGTTGATTTCCTTTATCGCTTTTCCTCTTCTTTCACTTTTTCAGTGACAAAATAAAAAGATTCAGAGAGAGAGAGAAAGAGAAAATGTCAAGCAGCCACAAAGAAACCTGGACACCTCTGTGCAAATGCTGGCGAAATAGTTTGAATAAATAAGGTGTTTATGCAGTATGCAAAGGCCTTCAAAATTAAAACACTTTTAAAGATCATTTTTCTACCGTCATTACTTCACGAGACCTAAAATAACACTTGGAGTTTTACAAAGCATTTCAAGATTTTTCCAAACTGCACTTGAATAAAATCATAGCAGTAACAGTTTAAACAAACAATAATCCTGGAGGTCGGAGCCCCTGGATTCAGGTATCACCCAGCATCGGCTTGAAAACAAAGTGCGTAACACCACTGTTCAGTTCTTATTCTCTCTCCAGCTTCTCTTTTAAAAGACAGGATTTACAGGAGTAGGGGGCTCAGTGTCCTCCTCGTGCCCTGTGCTGGATGGCAAGAACAGAACTAGCACTGGCTGCTGCCAGTCCATGGCCAGACACAGCCAAAGATGGCAATTTCCAGGGTCAATAAAGAGGGTTTATTTCTTTAAATGGCTAAATTCCTTCTATTTGTGTTCTCCTTAGGAGTTTTCTAGTTCAGCCATCTTCTGAGGTTTTCACTTAAAGAGTGAACCTCCCAAATATTGAGATTTCTGACAACGCCACGCTCATTCCAGGACTGTGATTCTGCTAATTCTCTCCAGGCTGCTGGAAAGACAAGGTGGAGCAGCAATCAGTCAGAAAGACACAGTTATTTTCATCTCTTCTGCAGCTGATATCTGAGAAGAGCATCTCAGGGAGGCCCTAGGGGCAACAAGGACTTTGATTGACTCCAGAAACTGCTTTCTTAGACAAGTTGCTCTCTTGGCAAAATTTAGAACAAATTCTTGAGCTCCAAAGGCTGCGGGAAGGCTTGGACTTCCTGCCTCACTCGAACAGATATTGTCTGCGCTGTATTTTGAGCGATTCCCCCACCACCCACGGCAACACCACTTTAAGTTTCCTGATGGCATGTCAGTAGGTTGCATGTTTAAAGCCTTCATTGTTCATCATATCAATATAATTATTATACAAACAGATTATTAAAGAACTATTTCAAATCCTCAGTAACTGGGGTACGGACAGGAAGAGGGAAGCAGGGCAGGAAGCCCCTGCAATCACTGTTAGGCATTGCCTGTAACATCAGTCACACCCCGTCAGGGCTCTGTCTTCCTCGCCCTCCCTCTCTCCTCAGCTCGGATTTCCTCTGGCAGAGCCAGCTCAGAGAACAAAAGCTGGGTTAGACATTGGCATGAATAAGAATAGTACCTAATATTGCACTAGCTAATGAGAAACATCCAGAGATATCATGCTTCAAGGGGGTAAGCTGAGTGCCAGCTGAGGTCAAGGAAAAAATAGCTTCCCCACCCTCACCCTCACAGCACTTCAGTGCCATTGCAATGGACACACAATGGGCATTTAAACCTTTTTGTTTGAAACATCCACAACTGGAAGCACTGGGAAGAAAACACTTGACCAGACAACTCGCTGCCTTCAAAAATTCCTATAGCCATAGGAAAAATAGCGAGGGTGGCAACCCAGAGCAAAGAAATACAGGGATTTTGGCTTTCCTGGTGAGATGCAGGCAGAGGGGCCACACAGGGCTGTTTGCTGGGATTGATGCCAACACAGCGATGGGTGTCTGCTGAGGCGTACGGCTCCGTCACGGCGTGCTGTCTGAGCATTCAGCAGGGACCCACACCTCAGGACTGCACGCCCTGCTGAATTCTAGTTATCCTCATCGCTGGTCCCGCAAGGTCAAACTGCCTTCCTTAAGTCTGGCAGCTCTTCCCAACTCAAATCCAACACATTAAAGTCCGCTACTCAACAAGACAACACCACACGCTCTCAGATGAGGCTCAGCTAGTCTGTCTCTACGTACATCCCTTTTATTCCTCCTTCTCTCAACATTAAATACTCCTCTGAGTAGCCAGTTCTGCCTCTGCTTTATTTACCAGGCAGAAGGAAGATTTATCTGTCTGCCAGTGCTGTAGATCTAACCCATAATCTGAGAATTAGGCTTGTCTTTTTATTTCACACATCTTTTTTAATAGGGATAATCATGCAGTCACAGTAGAGATGTAATTTATGAGGCAGGGCCTCCTCCTGGAGCGGTGCAAATTCCGAATCGGGAGTAGTTAATATGTATATTAATATCCTGGCTCTCCCTCCTTCTTGTATCTGTTCTTCTCTGGTAATATCCTTGCCTTCCAGAGTTGACCTTGTATTTATCTGTAAATCCTGGAACACCCACAAACGGCTGCAGAAGCAACACAGAACTAAAAATGCCAGACAACCAAACCATCTGCCTTATTTTGGCATTCTCTTCTCTGTAGCCCTACTGGCAACATTGCAAAAATCAGGCAGGTCTGTAGAGCCTGGCAGTCTTCCCTCCTGAAGGTCAACATCCATTGGGGTCAATATTTTAGTAGAGAAAGGGGCAGGTGGGAAAAGATTTAGAGACACAAAAATGAGGTTCACAATTTCAGTACCCAAATACTGAAATTACTTTCTAAGGCAGCTCTGAAACGTATCCTCTGGGAGTTCTCATTCTGGATTCATCTACCATCTTTTGGGAGGTTTTTCCTTGTCAGTCATCAAGAGAATGGGTTTGTCTGGGCTGCGTGTCTCGTCTGGTCCTACAAGAACGCAGCAGCCACAGTCACACAGAGATTCATATTCAGGTTCTAACGTGGCTGAAGCATGATCCATTTATTGCTTTGAAAACTAAATCAGTGCTTTAAATCAGTATTGGAACTAAATGAGAAGGAGCAGAGAGGAGGGTTCAGATGCCCACCGTGGCCTGGAGCATGGAGAAGGCAGGCAGGGCATTGCATGCTGTCCCCAGTCCATGTGTCATCTTCAAACCCAGCTTTAGATATGACAAATCGCAGTAACACGATCTGGAGGAGATGAAGGAATTGGCATCATGTGGCCACATTCTTTGCGTAAGGGAAGAAAGGCCAAACTTTCTTAGAAAGCTGGAAGTGAAAGATGACATTTTTAGAAACTAATGTAAACCTGAGCTTCCTCAAGTAAAAAGTGCTGACGTGTCTCAAAGCTTCAGCTGGCCTAAATTCCATAAGTAAATACTGTAAGAATAAGATTTATTTATTTCTTTTTAATAGCCTCAACCTTTACGACCAGATCTAACCTTTAAAGAAATCTGGGTTTATGCCTGCTTCTTTATTCTATATTTTTATACACACACCTACATATATGTATGTGATGCTAGGACTTTACCGGAAAAACTGTTTCCCACTGGAAATTACTCACTTCATTTCTTCTTACAAGAAAGGATGACTCTGAATTCCAGGGCCAGAGAGGGTTTTTTCAAGACGGGAGTCAAATGAAGGCTGCTGTGTGTAAGCACAGGGGGTTGCAAGAAAACTGCTGATCTCTGAGAACAGCAGTAGATCATCTGTATTTCCTGGCCTCTGTATTTACACACTGGAAGACTCTGAACTGGAAATCCAGTATTTTAGTTTACAAAAAGCACCCAAGTTTTCTAACTTTTGGATGAATATGCATACTGCACCCAGAAAAGGTAGGACCAGGTACCCTGGGTGAGTGCTGTCTGCTGCCAGAGACTAAACTCCCCGCCTTTTCCTCTTAAAACCCACACAAACAAACAAATAAGAACAACAGATTAGTCAATTGAATTCAGCCTCCCCAAGGCAGCTGATGGCTGACAGTCAGGGAGAAGATGAAGGGATTTAAAGCATCAGCAGGGGGAAGACAAGAGACAAGAGCACTGGGCCCAGGGACTGTGGTAACCACTGAGTCTACCTGACCAGGAAAGAGGTAACCAGTTACCCTTTGCCTGGTCAAATACAAAGATTCATGGAAACGAGGCAGCCCCTTTGCCAAGCTTGGTGCCTCAAAGAGGAAAGAGATATTTTACCCGTTCCTGTGCTTGTCCAACTTTCCCATATTATTCCAGTTCCAGGCTTCAATCCACCTGTACGTTAGCCAACAGGAAAGAGAGAGACTATACTGCAGGGTTAGCCAAAAAGACATCGCGACTTCTGGAAACCTTCACAGGGCAATATTCCAAGTCAGGCACAATTCACTGCTCCTAAATTAGGATCTTGGGCTCTCTAGACAGTCACCAGAAAGAAACACGGGTCCTTCATCCAGAAGGTTGGATGTCTGAAGCCAACAGTGGGGGTACATCTCCGATTACTGTTACACAGTCAGCACCTTCCTGCCCACATTTAAAATACCACTGTTTTCAAATGCATAGAGGTTTTTAATTCCCTAATTAAACATCAATCACCTCTTACGTTCTATTGTTTGCTACTCTGTTTAAGTACTTATTACTCTGAGGTCATAAAAGTTATTGTAGTCTCAAATATTGTGGTTTATACATTTTTTTAAGACATTTACCCCCTCTGTATCCTATACAAGAGTATTTCAATGCAAATAAGGATTTAGGGTATGTCCATCTCCCTCGCCCGCTCCATCTTAACTAACTGAAGGTTAAAAATATGTATATATATGGTTCTATATATGTATCTATATATGTATCTATATATGTATCTATATCTGTATATATATGGCCCAGTGCACTTACTCAGGTGCCTCCAATTCGCTACATGAGAGAAGAGTTATGTATGTAAGTTACCCAGTGCACTTAGGTGCCTCCAATTCGCTACATGAGAGAAGACGAGAGGAAGTCGTTATCTGCCATATGTTACAAAATTCATAATGCTTATCTTTCTGAAGATTACACTCTACACCAAATAAAACACCTCCAAATCACAGACCTACCTACCTACTGCTGGAAGTACTCAAACTGATGTAACAGACTGTTTCTGCCCCGTTTAGTAGGGTAATACCGCCTGGAACTGGTAAAGAGCTGACAGATAAATGCACATAAAGCTTCTCTAATAAGAAATAAAGAGCTGACAGATTATAGTCCCTAAATGCACATAAAGCTTCTCTAATAAGAAAGGATCAAAGAGATTATGCGACACAACTACACAAACTGTAATTCAGAAACTCAAGAAAATGGGAATCGGCAAAAGCAGAGACAGGGCTGCTACACACAGCTTTAGGAGTACCTGAAATACAGGGAACATCAACTTCCTTTCCTATGGATTAATGTCAAAATGAGGCACTTTTGACACTAAAGACATTCAGTACCGCGTCGGGAAAGAAATCAAGCTCTTAGAGTGTCTAAGAAAAGCCCTGATGTCAGATGAGACTGAACCAGAACTAAGCCCACAGAGCAGAAGAAGAGGTGAATAAGGGCTGGGGCAGCTTCGCTGCTGCAACGGCCACGAATTCAGGTTGGATCAGATTGAAAAGAGCACACAGTAGGAAAAAGCTCTGACGTTCAGCCATGCCATGTCAGATCCCTCAGGAAATAGCTGGGGCAATGCTATTGTACATTATAAAAATAGACACTGAAAACATAGATTTTTAAAATGTAGATTAAAAAAAATAATATTTAAACAGACTATTTTTGTAGGAAAAAGTGAAGGCGGGTATCTAAGCTTGTACTGCAGGATGGCACCCACAGAACTCCCCTCCCAAAGCCCGTCCCCTGGACTCTCAGGACTTCCACAGGTTCTGCTTTTGCACATAAACATCTCTCAGAAAATGGATTTAGGGCAATGCCAAAGTGTCCTAGGAATCTGTATGAGAGCCAAGAACTCAGGCGCTGTGATACACCCCTCTGTCTTGTACCACCACAGCTCCAGTAACTCCAGTCAACTGGCTTTTGGTTGATACCATTCAAGCTGGAGTGGAATTATTGCCCCAGCGTCTTTTCTTACTGCGAAAAAGCAGAATTCCAGTGAGGAGGGAAGGGGAGAAGAGGCTGTTATTGCCCCAGAGGCTGCTGTCACAGCAGGGTGAGTGCAGGCGACCTCGGGCTGGGCGAGGGATGATGACTGGAGGTGCCACCTCGTTAGTCATCCTAAGCCAAGCTCTTCTCACTCGTCATTAACTTGTCCTGAAAATAACTTCAAATAAACGCAAACTCAGTAATAATCTTAGCACATCATCCATTTTAAGATTTAAGCTGTGACATTTCCTATTATTAAATACTATATTACGCAGAAGACGTGGCTCGGGTCAAATTTTTAAGGGTCTGACGTTACTCAGCTTATATTTCAGTCTCACTGTTCTCCCAGGATGGGGGCTGCGGAACGTCGTCAGCGTTACTGAGGAGTCAGTTATGAATAACCTGCTCCTTTCCTAAGCCGTGGAGAAACGTGCTAGAATTGCTATTAAGATAAATCTACAGACAATTTTGGTTAAGGCTTTACAAGGGTTTAAGAAGGTTTGTTTAGGCCTCAAAGCCAAGCCATCCATCTGCTCCAACGACTCGCTGCTGGAGAGTTGGACTTTTAACGCTACCGCCACCGTGGCTGGACCACAGCAGGAGCTGCTTTTAAGAAGACAAACCAGCACCAGTTTTAACTTTAACAGTTTGGGAACTAGACTCAACAGACATTTTTAATGAAGAGAATTTAAATAGAAGCAACAACTGGCTGCTTTTCTGGAATACGTCTACCCATCTGCAGGTAAAGTGACATTTACCAAAACCTTAAAAAATGGAATCCCAGCCCAGGTTGAGACATGCTACCCTCAATACAGTTCAGGAATTGACTGAAAATTGTGTGTCTGCAGGAAGCACCTGGGTCTGTGCTACTTTCTGAAGGGGAGACCTTTAGGAAAAACACTCAGAGTGTAAACTTTCTGAAGGGAAAGAGCAAAGTCAAGAGCTCCTTGATGCGTAAGGCTACTTGGTGTTCAGAAGTTACAGCACAGAAGTACCCAGAAGCTGCAGCCCCTCTGAGCTGTGCACAGTCTATTTTACAGGCTCTCCGGACCTTGGAGACCTTCTTCTGGTGGAGCAAACCAGTGAGACACACAGAGACCAACCCTACCTGAGAATAAACAGCCAAAGGGAAACAAGACTAAAGGGAGGGCAGTTCTGTGATGGTGACCCTGGACCCAAATTCAGGAGCCTGTGGAGACGTGTCATGAACTCAGAGAACCTGCTGCCTTTCCTCCAGCCCCTCTTTATAGACTGAGCTTTGATTCTGCAGAGGCAAGTGTTGTTTCACGCTGTGGGAATAGGCAATATTAGCAGTACAGTGTCCCAACTCCCATCGTAAATCAGCTGCTGGATGGAGACACGCTTTGGGTAGGTATTCTTGGCAGAAGTAAAATTTAATACAGCCTGCCAGCACGTGGAAAAAATTTAAGGTCCCATTCAATGAAGTCAGTGTGATTTTGGCCTGAATCACCCATCTGCTACCTATATTAAGCAGTATAACATTCTCTATATAAATAAAATATACTCAATTTTGATCGCGTTTGACATTTCTTACGGCGCTAAAATTTTTGTCATTTGTCAACCTGTATTTTTAGAGCTCTCTTGGACTGACTGCCAGGCTCCATCTGGAAAAATCAGAGGTGTTCCCAACCCAAAGCAGTTCATAGCAATTCTCCCACATCAGTTAAAGAAAAGGATCAAATTTAAGTGATTGCAGATGACCGTAAAAAAAAGATGGATTTTAACTTTCTTAAAGCCCACAAACAATGAAATAGTTAATTATTAATATTTCCCCCCCCCCCTCATGAGTTTTCTGGAGACAGAGTGCTGAATAGACTCATCAGCCTTCAGCTGCTGCTGGAACCAGCTCCTGTTCTTTCCCACTCTTACTGGTGTGACTGTATAGAGTCTGTGCATTGAATCGAGAGAGATGCTGTGCACATGTGGTGCTATGTACGCACACTCATCTATTTCAGTGATTGCTCCTGGTCCAGCTAAGGAATTTGGAAAGAATAAAACAAGTCAGCAGGGAGGCCAAGGGCAAAGTCACCAAAGGCAGATACAACAGTGAGGCGGTTTCCTAGCCAAGCACATTAGCTCATTTTCATCTTTTCTAGCAGTGCATTACATCACAACTCCTTATCTGCCCCATTATTTTTTTTTCACTGTATCAGCCTTTAAGAACATATGAATCACAATGAGAATAGAACATTAATCTTTACTGCTTACCTCACCATTATAAAAGCAGCTATTAATATAAGCAGGGGAGAGGGGGCTCCTTATACTGAACGCAGTTATGGAAAAGCGGTTTAGAAAAACCCTCGCTTTTGAGCTCAAAATGCCCTGTAGGTGCATTGCCCGGGGACCTCCCCTAAGGGCTGTGTCCCAAAGGCAGAGCAGCGAGCGACAGGTGATGGGACAGGCACCACCTGAGCGTTACACACCGCTCTGGCAAGGTCTGGCTGCTGGTCAATTAAACCAGCATAACGTTGTTTTTATTTTGGGAGGATTTACGGCTCAGTGGGTTACACACACCCCTTGCAGAAGCTGCGCTCAGGCAGGTGCGGTGACCAAGAAGAAAGCTGGGCAACAGCAACTGCCTGGGTTATTTCTTAGCCCTTTTAATTTGTTGAGATTGCTCACACTGCAAGTCTTAAGTTATTTATAATTAACAGCCTCACTAGTGCACAGAAAATCCTTGAATTGCTCTCATTACAAACATTTAGAAAGAATCTGGCTCTAAATTATGAGTTCTAAAATCACCGAGTTTTATATCTAATGCTGCTCTTCTGAAACCATGTAAAATCATTTTAGATTATTTTTTCTGTGGAGTTCAACCTCTTACTCTGTTCCAGCCCCCGGGACACAGAAGCACCAACATCACCGCTCCCAGACACACTGAGGCAGTTTTGTCAGATGATACTGGTCTTCCCTGTCCTTCCAACAGGAACAGAAACAGCCAGGCTTTTCCTCTAGCAATTTGCACCACGCTGAGCACACGGTGTCGTATCGGCCCATAAAACCCATCTTCTGCTGTCTGTGTACAGAAAACCAATGTAATCAGCAGAACCAAACAATTATATGAAGAAAGATGCATCACTAAGGTGCGTAGCAATTAGGACATACCACACAGTCCCAGCTCCCAAATCCTCTCTCTCCCCGAGTGATGAGACCAGCAAGTATTCCCATGAGTGAGCCGCAGCTGCCGCTGGACTGAACCCTGGAGTTACACAAATACACACTTTTCTTGTTGTCACTGAGAAGTAAATAACATTCACTGACTATTGTTTCCACCTGTGTTCCCTGGTATTTAATGCTGGCTCTATACGGCAACTGCCAGAAAGGGCGGCTCAAATTGTTTCACTGCACTACAGTCAGAGATAGGCAACAAGGGCAGCACAAGAGCTGTTGACCTCCAAGAGCTTTCTTTTAGATTTTGTTAGGATAAACAGTCAAAAACATTCCTCAAACAGACTGCCCTGTTATGGTCCTGCCGCTGCCGAAGGTGTGCAGCCAAAGCAGCAGTGAAATTAAATTATGTTCTCCAAAAATACGGCAATTTCACTCACTCCACCCTAAACGTTACCCGTCTCACAAGCCCTGCCTTCACAAAAGGGAGAGTTTCTTCGTGACGCTTTATTTCTTGAGATGGTTCATAAGGAGAACTCGAACCCTAATGCCCTGGGAAAAAAAATAAATTAAATATAATCCACCTTATGAGTTACGGCAAAAAAACATTCTGGACAACATCAGGTTTTACTACATGTAATGGCTTTATGAAATGTATAAATGTTACTGTTCTATAAAATACATTTTTCATTCAAAAATGCAAATTTATAATTCATATTTATTCAGGACTTTCCTTTGTAGTGTTTTACTGGTAAAAGAAAGAGGCCGGATTGCCAAATGAAGGATTTCTTATAGCGTTTTTATTAACAAACTCTCATTGGAAAGCTCTGGGCGCATTAACACAGGAGGCACATTGGCTTCGACGTTTGGCATTTGACAGTCAACAGAATTGCACTTGGCTGCCAGAGCCTGGCTACCGCAGCGGGAGCCCCGGCGGCAGCCCTGGCAGCGAGCCTCTGCCCCCGCCCGACTCACCGGGGGCTGCTTCTCACCCGGGTCAGCCTTGGGGACCCGCTCGTTCTGCGAGGAATGGGGATCCACCTTGCTCTCCCCTTTCTTTTTCTGCTTGGAGAGAGAGGGTTTCTTGCTTTCGACCCCGTTGGCTTCCGCGCCGCCCTTTTCGTCGCGCGTGTCCGTCTGCGGGCAGAAGCCCTTGGGGTTATTGGATAAGCTCTTCTCGCATTCGGAGCAACGCACTACGAGAGGCCCCGCGTTTCGGCAGAGGAACTGGGAGGAGCTCATCACCTTTGGAACGGTCCTTACGTTTTCCTCGGGGTTGGGATGAGGGTGTGAATCTGTCCGGTTTATTCTTTGATGTGCCTGGAACTGTTGCACGGACTGGAGGAGGAAGTTTTTAGGCAGCGAGTTCTGGGTCACGGTTCTTTTGAGCCTTCCCTGAAGGCAGGTGCAGTGGAGGACGTGCGGGAGGGGGTGCACGTACCCTTCGGTGGTCGGCTGTAAAGCATTGATGGGAGCTACGGAGCTCTGGATCTGCACGGTCCCCGGAGAAGGAGAGCACTGGTAACAGAAGGCATCGCTCAACTGTTGACAGGAGTGTGGGCTCCACTTCACCGCCACTTGCTTGTAGGCATCAGGGCAGCTACACTGCCTGCTCTGGGAGAAAATGGGGCATAGGGCGTGCTGGTCAAGAGAGGTCTGCAGCACAGCTGAGCCAGCGACGTTTTTTATGCTTTTACCCACTTCGTTGCCGTAGGCTGGATGTAGAGGCACACAGGTGTTTTGGGGCCTGGTGCTGAAGACCTCCGAGCAGATGTGGGTTTCTTCAAAAGTCACTTTCTCAGCAGGGTTACAGCCGCCCGGCTGCGACGCCAGCGGCTCCAGCTCGTAGTGCTCGTGCTCCATTTCCGGCTTTGGATTTCGGGAGTCCAGCTGGTACTTGCTAACAGCATGGGATTTATTTTGTCCTCTGCCCCCTTGGGCTCCTGAAAAGGTCTGAGAGAAGGCGTTACACCGCAGTTTTTTCGGTAGCGGGATCTGGCCACAAGTGCCCTGGGGCCCGAGGCACCGGCACATGCACTGGAAGAAGAACGTTGCAAAAGCCCAACTAATGCACATGATAAGCATCATGAAAGTCCCCAGCTGCGTGTAGGCCAACACCGTGGAGGGCATCATCATGGCTCCAGCTACAAATGTCGTCAGGGCAGCCATTGCAATAGCAGAACCCATACGGCTTAAAGAAAAAATTACCTTCCCCTCTCGGTCCGGGTCGGGGGCTAAGCGATACGCCACTCCGTAATGAACAGCAAAGTCTACAGATAAGCCAACAGCCACTGAAATGGTGACAGATTCTAACACGTTTAGCTCCCACCCAAGAAGAACCAGAGAACCTACAGTGACAAAAATAGTTCCAGCTATCGACACCTTCCCCTCTCGGTCAGGGTCCGGGGCTAAGCGATAAGCCACTCCGTAATGAACAGCAAAGTCTACAGATAAGCCAACAGCCACTGAAATAGTGACAGATTCTAACACGTTTAGCTCCCACCCAAGAAGAACCAGAGAACCTACAGTGACAAAAATAGTTCCGGCTATCGAAACTATTGCATAAAGGCTGATGATTATATTCCAAGTTGTAAGAAGCATTACGCTAAACGCAACAGCAACCGAAAGACCCATGGCAATCAGAGTCCCATCAGAAAGGCTGTCCTGAAGATCGTAAAATTCGAGGTTACTCACGAACCAGCCATTGCTAAGACCTTCCGGAGCTGAACTAAGCTCACTTGAAATCCAGGAGTCCACCTCTCTGTAGAACTGATGCATTTTCTCATAAGCCAGCGTGAAGAGGTAGGTGCTTTGGAACTCCAACACCACTGCCCTGATGGTGTCGTTCAGGTCAAAGCGAGGCCCTGGGGTTTTACTGTCTAAATGGTACCCTGTGCTTCTTTCTAGCTCCATTATCGCTCTCTTGATACATAATTCAAAAACTTCTTGTTTGTAGGGAAAGCTCCAGTGGCTGCAGCAGGGGTAAAGAGCCGGCTCGTCACAGTCTTGATTTTCCATCCACTGCTTAAACGTTTCAATGAAGCAGCTCGTGAAGTCTTGTTCGTCAGTCTGATAGTAAAATGTCTGATTTCTTAACTTCTGACAGAAACGTAAAATCCACACCTGTGAAGCCGGGCTAGCGATGTTAAAACTGCTATCTAGCTGCAGCTTTCCTTTACTTTTAGGGTTTAAAGGGTCACCGTTATCCTCAGGTGTGACACCCCAGATGACCGTAATCGGCATGTGGAGCTCTTCTCCGTGGTGGACACGTTCAAACATAAAAAGCTTTTTGTATTCTGCATCGTATCGTTCAAAGGGGTGAGAAGACCTAAATACCTGAAACTCAGAGAGCTCCAAGGATGGCAATTTCATCTTTGGATTTACACACACGATATAAGCTCCACCTATTGTTAAGGCAAGGAACCAGAAAAGCCAGATGTATCGAAACTTGATAACGATGCACGGCAACACTTTTTCAAAAAATATCCTGGACGCTTCTGAGACTGCAAAAATAACCTTGTGGAACATTTGGCACAACACTGTCCAGCAGTTTTTGTTGCTGTACACCCTCTGCTGAGGTTTCTTAAAGCAGCTGAAAATATTGAGAAGGTATCGTTCGTGTAACACAACCACAGCAGGCAGCCACGTGACCATCAAAACGTAATTCACCAAGATGGCAGTGCCGGCGTAAACACCAAAACACCTGATTGCTGTGATATTGCTGACGTAATTAGCGTAGAAGGCAGCGGCGGTAGTAAAACTCGTGACGAACATGGAGAGAGCAGCGTGCTGCAAGGTGATGCTCACCGTCTCGGAGGTTCCAGCATGAGGTTTGTCAAACTTTGTGTAGTTCCAAACGTCACACAAGACAAAAGCATCATCTGCTCCAATCCCAACAAGAATAATCAACGCAGTGAGGTTCATGAACGGAAAGAATTCAAAATTAAATACTACCCGATAGAGAAAGTACGAAATAATCAAGGAACTAATTATTGCAAACATCGTCATCAGCGTGATAAACATGGACTTTGTGTACACACACATAACTAATAGAACAATTACAATGGCTATGGCAGGATACACAGTATCCATCAGCAGGTAATCCTGGAACAACCTGTGTTTTATTCCAAACTCGATCCCGGTGACGGTGGTGACACCGTCGGAAGCGTTCCAGTTCTCAAAGTTATCTAGGTAAATACTCATCATGCTTTCCCCCTTCTCCGTGGGGGAGAAGAGCATGCTGTACTTTAAAGCTGGTAGGACGTAGTCGGCTGTCTTTGGGCTTAGGAAATCCTTGTCCACGAGATAGTGGAGGATCTGGTAAACAGCGTTGTACTTGGTACACTTGCGAGGCACGTTTGTACACTTGAGCTGGTCCTTCCTCTTGGCGCTCATATCCCAGCAGTCGGGCCCCAGCGTCCCGTTGTAGTAGTATTTGGCACACGTGCGGAGCAGCTTGAGGGTGTGGGAGACGTCCCTCTCCACGATTTTTTGACAGGAGGACCTGTTGTTCAGGATGGCGATGTAGTTGCCCAGCGTCCAGCTGGGGCAGCAGGAAGCCGCAGTGGCTCTCTGGCAGAGATCGCCAAAGTGGGAATGGGATCTGATCTGTATAAAGACAGGCAGGGCAAAAAAATCCAGTTTTAAGGAAAGGTCTGAATTGTTAGAAGCATCCACCCACAAAGAAAAGAATCGCAAAGTGATGAAAATTCAGGTCATGGTCCTTTTGGGTTAACATTTTAAGTTCTTATTTCCGCACACACTGGTTTTGATCAGCATCCTCTGCCATGCAGCTGACTAAAGCAGGGGTAATTCAGTGCACTGACTTGTCACAGCGGTATAAAACTGGCAGAAATGTTACAAATATTGTAATTCTATTGTTTGAAGATGCGCTGAGGGTTGTTTTTTTTTTTCCAGAGTGAGGGCTGTTAACTTTCTTCTATCAGCTTGCACTATAGTCCTGAAAATAAGCAATCAGCCACTCATCAAGGAGGTTTCGTTCTGCTCAGAATCACATACTGCAGGCCCTAAGAGAGGCAGGGACTTACTATCCAGAGAAAAACAGAAGTGCCAGCTTTACGATGTCTTCCACCATCTGATCTCTCCTCTATAACCCTCATTTATGAGTCTTTTTTTAGCTCTGGTAGCCGACAGACACTTCCCCAGCCAGGCACTGTGTGCCCCCGAGGCACCAGCTCCAGGGAACGTGGCCGGGGCAGGGAGCTCCCCAAAATAAGCCCTGCTGCACCAAGAGGGGGGTCGTGCCTCTGGACACTGTCCCCACTGTGGGATGAAGTCCCAAGAGCTGACTCGGGAGCAGGGGGGAGGAAGATGCAGCAGCAGCAAGGCCAGAGAGGATGACTTAGCTAACTCACTGTAATCACCCCAGGCAAAATTGAGAGTAGCTACAAAACAGAACTGAGACTCTTAAATAATAGGGTTAGATCAGGGAAAACAGGGAGTATAAGCCTTAAAATCCAGAGCTTCTGGCTCGTTATATGTGACAAACTAGAATTAATCCTTCCAATATTTAGATATATGTAAAATTTCAGTCTTAATCAAGCTGCACAGAATGAACACATATCAATAGACACATTAATAAAGTCATGTGCTTAAGAGTTTACAGGATTGGGCCCTGAAACCACTATCTATGTGTGCTTTAAATTTAGATGATCTATAAACCTACCATTTGGCTTTTTTTTTTTTTTAACAAAACTGCACAGGTTTCTTATTAGCCATCCTTTATAATGCAGACAAACCCCCCTGCATTTGGGGATTCTCATGGCAGTCGTAAAAGCTTTAATATGGATTTAATTTTGTCAACCAGTTTCTCAACAATAACAAACTGGCATTCCAAAAAAACAGGATAATTCACATTTGATTGTTTCCAGATAAAAACACTCACACATGCAAACTCAGGAAAAAGCGAACAACCTACTAAATAAAAGGAAGCACTGGAATAGCATATCTCTATTTTTCATGGCACATCTCCAGGTTAATCCTATGAGGATATAATAGGCAAAGGGGGAGGAAAGGATCGTATTGTCTTCCCTACGTATTCAAGTTCAAGATGGGACAATGAGGTTTATACGCTGTTCTTCAACACTTGCTGCAGGCCATAAACATTCACCGGTAACTGCTGCCAAAGATAAAGTAACACGAGCTGGCAGCTGGAAATTAGAAATTAAAATACAAAATCTAGCTCCGGATGGCTCATTAAAATGCTCCATAAAAAATTAATATATTGTAGCACTGAGCTTTGTTGGTGATCCAAAGGAACTGAAAAGGCCGTTTGGCTGTTGCCAGCCTCGGTCTGCCACTGGCAACGTCCTCATTTATTTTGGAAGGAGTAAGGAAAGGAAGGCGGGCAACCTGCGCGCGTTTGAGATGTGCCCAAATGGATCCCTGCAGTGACAGAGAACCACAAACACACGGGGTTTGGGGAACCCATCTGAGGAGATCATTTACAGTCTTTGAAGTTTATAAAAAAATAACTGTTTACGCTTTATAGGGAAAACATTCTGCAATTAATAGGTGAAAGAAAGGGCTCTTCTTATCCAAGTAGTAAAAAATTTGCACACCACCTACGGCTATTTGCTACATGATGTCTCCAGGAAGATTATGGGACTACCATGTGCCGAGCAGCTGCAGGATGGAGCCCCTAAGTGTCAGTAAAACATATATTTAAAGTAGTTACAAGCAGATGGGAATACAATTAACACATAGGGGATATATTGTTAGCTCATACTAAAGCAAATAGTAGCTGGTGCTGAAATCCTGCTTATCATCAGAAAAATACGTTAATTCTAAGGTTTGCATTTCCAAAAAATAGTGTCTGATTTTCCCCTCTTGGAATAGAAAAAGCTTTGCCACTTATTTCAACAGCCTTTTGGCACGGACAGGCATGAATTCAACAATAAAAACTACAGCCAGAGGAGACTCCATAAGACCAGAAGGTCGTTGAAGACATCAATTTATCCTGATGGCTGCGACACAAGTCAACACCCTCTCCAGGGGCTGGCTCTAGCAGAACCCAGCATTTACAAGTGGGGCATATTACCTACTTCATGACTTCTATAAGGTATTAGAAGGGCTCAGAAATTGTTACTGTTAGAATCGTTGGTACGTGCTATTTGTAAGTAACAAGCATTTTAGAAGAAAAAATAAATGAAAAAATCCTCAGCCCTTTCTGAGCACTGTATGTCTAATTTTTATTATAAATGTACATAGAGCTGCAATAATTGCAAAACCTAACCATATCAATTTGTTTTGTCTCCTAGCTAGCTATAAATCAATGCTGCTCTCACGATGCACTGTCATTCTGCTCAGCTAAGACGTTTGATTACTATATTCTTACGTAAATACCTAAATTACAAAAAAAGATCCATAGAAAGAATATCTGCAACAACCCTTCTCCATCCTCTGGATGGTGTTATAAACAAAACCAGATAAATTCCCCTGTTTTTTAGCTTTGTCTGCGTGCTGACGACTCGAAAAGGATGTGAACAAGGTGACGTCCTCTTAGATGCTACAGGATGGCAACAGGCAGCAATACAAAGTTTCAAATACAGGCTTCATACCTGCAAGTTAAACAAATGAAAGGCCGTCTTTACTTACCCTCAAGTTATCTACATTGCACATGGACTTAATTGCATTCAAATTCCATAAATTCTCTCCTTCTGTTGATGTAAACACCACTCGTGAATAGCGATCACCTGAAATTACAGGAGGGGGGTTTTAGAGATGATTTGGGTGTGGCCGGTATCAAAGACCAAGGCAAAATCCCACCAATTCCAATGACACAGATTAAATCTTTGTCGGGTCATGGGAATCCACCTCCTTTTCGAGAGGAGCTATTTATCTGTAAGACTCAGTCCACATTAAAGTTTCAGTTTCCTTTAAGTGCTTATAGTAAATAGGCATCTTCAACATTATATACCACTTAGAAGCACTACAGACTGCTATTCAAGCAAACTGTCTTCCGAAATATGACAAACAAATACAAATCAAAAGATCTAATCAGCAAACTATGAAATTCTTGGCACGGCATAATGGCAGTGCACAGATAATAGTAATCAAAGGCTGATTTAGTAAGTCATTTGGGAATATAAATAATAATTATAAAGCTGTTTCTACGAGAACGTTTTTGCTTTAGAAGCAAATGACTGCAGTGGAAATTGTTGTGATATCCTTGAGGCCATTTTTAAGAATTCTACAGTTTAGACACATACAGTTTAAATTACAAATTAAATCACATTTATTAGAAGACAGTTTTTAGGAAAGAAAGTAATTACTTTGCGGCAGCGAGATGTTTCTGCATAGCTAACAAAGAAAACATACATACAAGCACAAATACATGCTACTGCATAATTCAATATGGAACTTTGGGTTAAGAAACATCATCACGGTAATTACAATATTCCAAACTGCTGTGAAACGGGCAGAGTTTTTGCCTTTCATGTAATAAAAAGTGCTTTATGATGTCTGACTGTGCCTTAGGAGGAAGGGAACTGGGATCTGCAAAGACAGACACCAGGAATGACAAATAAGGGTCAGGAGGAAATGGACTGTTTTCTTTACATCATGGACTGGCCAACTTTCCCATAGGAGCACGATTCCTTCGTGAGGGCCACAGCTGAGACTACGCAGGGACGGGAGTGGAAAGGAGGAGAGTGAGGCTACGCAGAGACAGGCAGGGCAAGGGGAGGGAATTCTGCTTCAGGCTCCACTTAAGGCTCAGTAGAGCTCTGAGCAGATTTTCTCTTCCTCACACAAGGTCTGCTCAGGCTGGTTTGGTTCTGCTCGTGGGAGCAGAAATGACGACATCGCTCACATCCTCTCACTTGGATGTAAGACCATAACGAAATTGGGGAAAAGAATTAAATAATTTAAAAAATAATAAAAAAATCCGTTTTTCACCCTGGTTTTTACTGGTCATTGCTCTCTCAGATCAAGTAATACAAACAAATAATCTCACAATTATGTTTTTGTGCTCTGTTATCAGCCCTCACATATTGAAGTCGCTGCAAAAGAGCCCGGGTCATTGTATGAATGAAGGCAAGATCTACATCTGCCAACACACGCTCCCTGCCAGAACAGACTTATCACAGGTCTGCAGTCTGCCTTGGGAAAAGGCAATAAAGACTTCTTTGTCTTTTCTGTCCTCTCGTTTCACTGAGACAGCTTCATCAGCCTTCAGGACTTTAAGGTGGGATTTTTACTTTGTTTCTTTGAGGGAAATGCTTTGTTTGGGGTTTTTGCGTGCGTGTGATTTTTGTGGGCCTTTTTTTCCTCAACAACCCCTAAATCCTGGAGAAGATACGACCTGTGGGTGTCTTTTAGGACATATACAGGAAAAGGATTTTGAACTAAGTTTTTGTAGAGATAAGTTAACAGCACAGATGCAACACAACTTCTTCCCTAGTATGAATTAAGGGCTACCTCTACAGTCATACACCAAACACTGCTTTTACAGTCATCAGCACTTTGGATAACTAATAAAAATCTTTATAGGAAATGGAACCACTGAAAGAAAGCCACTGAATACAGTTGGTTCCTAGGAAGAACCAATGGAACACAGCATTTCAGCCCAATTTCTTCAAAGACTTCTGCCCACAGAAAGAAGGTGATACTGTGAATGCACTAACCAAAAAACATAAGGCACACAATATACAGAAAAGCTCAGAAATGATTCAGCTGGCAGAAGGTTTTAGCTTTCCTTACATCATTGCTCCACTTACTGGGAATATCGCAGAAGAAGGTGTCCTTGTGGAAGTTCCACTCTGCTTGTCTCTTCTCTCTCTCGTAGTGATCGTCTGACCATCTGTCATCCTGATGACTAAAACAGAATACAGAGTTTTACGTACCGCAGCAAAGAGACTGTTAAAAGGAGCATCCAAACCAGCCACACATCTTAATAGCTCTTACATATGAAAAAACATGTATTTTTACCAAAGTGAATTTGGTATTCAAAAACTGAAACATTGTGTTTTTTGCTATTATAGACTTCAAAGGACACTACAATGAGAGTGTAATACTGAGTACCCCAGTATTGAAAATACCCGTAATTCAAAAGATAATTACAATTATAAATTCTTTTGAAGAGCTTGTGATGGAAATATCTACTTCTGTGCGAACGGCCTGAAGAACTGTAGAAGACCAGTTCAATGTTTGTATGACATCAGTGGCAGTATATACATTAACTTCAGCGGGTCTTAAAGCAAGTGCTATGTATGCATAAAAAAATCCCCAATAAAATAAAATAAAATGCATTTTTAATACGTACCTTTTAGCTTGCTCATCTGCATATTTGAAAGGATAGTTTGCAAGCGTGGCTTTGTACCCCGTGTTTTTGACCATGTTGTTCCACGTGACCAATCTCTGTCCTATGGCCGTCCCTCGTGGTTCAAACCCCTGAGAGAGAGCAGCACAACATTCCATTAATACTTCTCATTCTTTCACTGGAACAGGGAAGTGGAATCACGATCAAAGTGATGGACAGTTTTCATTAAGAAGCACAGTTTCTCCAGGCATCTACTTCTAAAGGTAAAATGCTTTATGACAGGTCAGACAAAATAAGGGCCAAGTGTCCAGAGTGACAAGAGATTAAGAATTCTGGCACGTACAGCTTCTCTCCCTGAGAAGTGATGATGATTTGTCTATCAAATGTTCAACACTTCATCTGCAGAGCAAGGGTGTTCTACAAAGTCCTCTTCTGTATCTCAATTCTCACTCTTTACTGTTTAAATATGACTAAAACCCACTTAAGTACATCTTCTTCATTTCTCCAAGAATAAGGCAAATCTTTAAACTATCTTAATTTCTCCAAGAATAAGGCAAATCTTTAAACAATTTTCAAAGTAGCTTTGAAACAATTTTAATAATTTGTCTGTTTTCAAGAGCTACACATGACATGGATATGTACAGATATATGCTACTATAACAGACACAAAAATAACTTATAGGAACAGTATATTTTTATTTGAGGATAATAATTCAATACAGTATTTTCAATAAAAGTCCTGGAAGCTACTCATGGGTAAGACAGCTCATGAAAAGTACGAAATGAGTGCAGTGTTTAATAGAATCTGATAAAAATTACTTTGTCTTTCAATATAGATATCAATTCATCCCCAGAAGGCACCTAGAATCCCCTTTCCTTTAACAGATCCTGCCCCTCGCTCTTTGAAACCTGCCTGAGAACATATGGTCTGTGTTGTTTTCTGCTGTACATCCAAAACTGGGCTGAATTTACAGTATTCAATGTACAGCAGCTCTGTTGAAGGAGACACGAGCTTTCCATAGCAAAATTTAAACAAGTGGATAACACTCTCTGCTGCAACTGCATCTCTGTACCACCGTTAGCTGCCCCCATGTCAAGATTTAATACATTTATTTTTTTAATTAGAGGAGTTACAAGGCTCTTTACCAGCTCTTTTCTTTCATGGATTCACTAGACAGAAATTGCTTCTGCAAGTGTACTGCCAACTGAATCTCACTGGAAATTGGCATATTAAGGGTCATTTTTTACCTCTGGGCAGATCTCAGTTTAAGAGGAACGTATCAATTTCTGCAGTTGCATCTGCTGTTTACTGGTACCGCCGAAAAACCAGCAAAACCAAAAATACTTATTTGACAGGAGAGCTGATTAATATTTACCTACCAGCAACGGATCAGAGAAATCTGGAAGATCTGGAACCAGTATTCCAACCAGGGCACACACCACTATCAACACCGTACACATGCCCAGGACCACCACGGGCCAGTCGGCTATCAGCGCAGCGTAGCTACGAGGAGAGGAGCAGACAAAAAGATGGTACAGGAATAAAAATTATAAGCCACAGCAATAATTTACATAAAATTTTCTTAAATAAAAAATGCAAAAAAAAAAGCATATGTGCAGTGAAAACTTCTGTTTAAGACTAAACGTATTTTATATAAATATTTTTTCCTTAACTTTATACTTAACTTCTAGCATGGATATTATAGCAATAATTTACATAAATTTTTCTTACATAAAAAATGCAAAAAAAAGCATATGTGCAGTGAAAACTTCTGTTTAAGACTCAACGTATTTTATATAAATATTTTTTCCTTAACTTTATACTTAACTTCTAGCATGGATATTATCCATAGGTGGGGACTACTAGGAAATAATTGCTTTGTTAAAAATTTAATGATAGAAATCATTACAGCTTCTTCTTTGAAACTTTAGGCTTTTAAAAGAAAAATACCAAAGAGAGGACAAATTAATTTTAAAGTGGCACCCAAAAGAAAACATTTCTTCTGTATTTAAAACAGTCATTAAAAAAATTACTCAAACCCTATATACTAATGATCCATTAAATCTGTTGCAAATTCAAAGGTGCAAGGGAGTTGCAACATGATACATAAACTAATCAGCATTAATTGTTTAGTCTTCTAGTATAACATATTCTTGGATTTTCACTCCTACTTCAGTCTAAATTTTAAGAGTGCATGAATTTTTATATGCAAATGAAATTTTCACCATTTTCATAAAACTGTTAAATTGACAGAGAAGTATCAGAAAATAAAATGAGAACTAGAAATCTTCATTTCTTAATAATTTTTCTTATAGTAAAGACTTGAATTCACAGAGTTTATGTTTCAAGGGCAGCACTGTCTAATCTTGGGAGCAAATAGAGTACAGACAGTCCCACAAAGCTTAAAGGGCATTAGAAAAATAATTATAGGCTATGAATCATTCTGTATTGATGGCCTCAGGATGATCTATACTCTTACCTCCTCTACTTACAAGCAACATAACATGAAAGTTTAGAGCAAAGCACTCCCTGGACTTATTTCTACTGTCTTAAAGGATTATTTTCTGCCCCATAGCTCAGATGGGAGGCCATACCCAGTTCCCTGCTCCAGCAATGGCTTCCCAGTTTTCTAACTATAAAATCAACCCATTGAGCAAGTTTATTGCTGATTTCCCATCACACATGGAAACAGGGGTCTGGGTACAGGTCGAAGGAGCAAGGAAGTCCAAAGCACTGGGCGTGTCTCAATTTTCCATTAGGTAAACGTGGAATAATTCATACATTCTCACACAAGAGGTTAATTAGCCAAAGCTTGAAAAGCAATCTTAAGTGTACGTTTTGATTGAAGTGAATCACAAAGGGGCAGCTTGCCAAATGAGCAATTGTACGAAGTAAAAGTGAAGGGAAGTAAATGACCTAATAGAATTTTCCTATTTATAGGACTAAATGTTTTCCTAAACACCAAGTACTAGATGGACTAGCTATTAGAGACTTTTGCTCTGGAGTCATAAAAGTTATAACCAAGAGATTTATTTTCCTGTTCATCACTAGTGCCAGGTTTACCCTTTTGCCATGTTGTCTCTACACCTCCATTCTCAGCTGAGCTGCTCTTCAATGGGTTAAATTCTTCAATCACTCGCTGTGAAAGAAACTATGTCCCAGGTGAGGCATTTAAGGTGTTAACAAGCCACGTACAGAAGTGCTCATCTACACCTGCAGATCTGTCCTGTTTCTTGTATCTCACACTGAAATTCAGATCAGCAAAGCTGACCTGGGCTAGAACATCCCAAAGGACTAACCATACTATATTTTAATTTCATTTTTCTGAGCAGCATTTGGTGCTGCTGGAGGCTCTGGCTCCAACCAGGTTGCCTTTAGCCAGCCTTGATCCCAGCCCACCACAAGGGGTTAAACCTGATGGCAGTCACTTTATTTTTCACTCAATAAAAAGCCATGAAACGAGTTCAGTTACTTGTTATTTTCTCTGTGAAAAGCCAGCCACTGCCCTCACTTAGATTCTGTGTAAGTGACCGCTTGCTGATAATGTCCTAGTCCAAGAGGAAAGCACTTAAATCAATTCCTCAGCCAAGGAATCACCCACATTCTCCCAGCACATCCTTAGTGCCAAGCACATGCTTTAATACTTTTCTAAATCCTGCTTTTGGATGCCTAATTAAAACTATAGCTGCTCAATAAGCTGGGCATATGGCTGCGCTGATACACTATTGTTTCTTTTTTTCCTCAAAACTATTTAAGCACTAAATGATGGATTCTCAGTAACTATGACACTGCCTGAAATATCTTTTTTATGCCATTTCACCCCCTGCTTTCAATCTAGCTGTTGGAACAGCAACACTGCTGGAAGCTGCTGTTCCATGAAGATGCATATAGTTCTCATTCATGTCTTTCCTTCCGCTGTTTTTCATCCACTTGAAAAAAGTCTAGGGTTTTGGTGGTTTTTTTCCTTCATGTTTTAAACAAATACAAATGCTTAGGAGTATGTAATTCAATCTACAGTTATCTCACCCATTTAACACCACGAAAAAACTGGTTTCAAGCAATTTGCCCCAAGGTGATCTACCTCAGATGCTTTCTTAGAAAGCAGAAAGGAAAAAAAAAAAAAAGAAAAAGTGAGAGAGTGCTCCAATATGTCCTCACTTTAAGCTACTGCTTAACACACAGAGAGTTTTAAACTTTTCAGTTAGCACCTATTTGCAGACATACTCGGGTTAAACCACCAGCCAGTCTCATATACAAGACAGAAACACACCATATATAGTTTCCCTATCATAAAGAAGTGGCCATGAGCAACAGGTATTTGTGTGGTTGAATTCATACTAACAAACAGATTTACGTAACTCAAATCAGGTATTTAGCAAACAGGTTTGTTCCTTACTCAAGGCAAATTCTCTGACCCTGCCATTCTTCAGGGAATATGCAGCCCAAACCTACAGCTCTTGACTCTGGGGGGTTTCTGGTTTTAGGCAGAAAACAAGATCGTTACGATGAAATTTCTGAGCTTTTCGGTCAGGTGGTTTTATCATTACTGATGACACAACCAAGCTGCTGCTCAGAACAGCCCTTAATCAAAAAGGTACCGAGTCACAGGTTTTTATGCCAGTGCAGAAAGCAGATATACACCAAAGAGAATGGCATGGACTGTAGTAAAAAATAAAATATGTGTCCCTTTCAGAAATTCACTACCCACTGCAGAAAGAAATACTTTCCTTGTCTCTTTTTTTAAAAAAAATCTGGTTTAATTTGATTGTCAACTATTTTCTTTTAACACTCCTCACTCTTGCAATGTGTGGGGAATCACAGTTTTGCCATCACCTCCTCTACTGCCTTCATGATTCTGCAAACCTCGCGTGTGACAGTATTAGTTCTTACCTTTTTGGTAACTTGAACGGTCTGGCTGGCCTGGAAGGAGGAAAAAAGAGAATAATTGAAAATATATGAAACATACATGCAAGCGCCAATTTGTTTAATTCTTCCCATACATGGATAAGCAGCTAAATTATAAAAATCAGATATTTTAGAATATGAATTATTTTAAAAGGCATACAATCACATTCAATTGAGTCTTTGCAAACAAGCAATTCAGAGAATAATTACAGCTACAGACAGCTGGGTTTTCAAAAGTGAAATTTTATGCAGCTGATTTTCGGGATTAGTTTTTAAGAGGCTTCCAGTTTTCAACAAGAGACCAAATAAACTAACACGATAAAAATTCAGTAGCATTGAGAACCATGACAAAGTTTGGGTATGATGGGAACAGACAACCAAAATACCACATTCTGACATGGCAATTCATGAACCTTCTTAAATGTCCTTTGTAATTCAGCTACAAAAAATCCTTTTGGGCATAAATTCTGTCTTGTCATAATGAAGCAAATTAAATTACAAAAGGTGCTTATATAAAACAACTTTTCTATGCAAGTCTTTGTTATTTGTTAAAAATCTCATACCAACAACGTTACTTTGATAAGGATATCACAACCCCAAATACAAATTCTTCCTATCTGCCACTGCTCACAGCCCACTTCAGATGTATATTCCCAGCACCACTAACTAACAGGACAGCAAAAGGGTGATGAAAATGTAATCGACAGCATAGAGTAATACAAATGTGCCCATCACTATCACCCCTTTCCACAGCAGAGAGGATAGGAAAACAAATTAAACTAGCAAAGCTAAACACGGATGCTAAGCTCTCTCCTACTCTTCATCCATTCATGATGTCTCTCAAGCAAGAGAGTACATAAATATAACTGCGATGGATCAACAAATATAAAGCTGATATATTTATTTCCTCAAGAAATACAAATCCAATATATTTATTTCCTCAAGAAATACAGATCCATATTAATTTTCACTGTTATAAGAAATAAGAGCAAATTTCATTCGGCTGTAATTCAGTGCTGTCTGGAAATGCTCCAACCCGAGCGTGTAGCAGAGCTAACTGGGACATGCCCTTGGGTGGTACATAGTTGTAAAAATCACTCCTTGAAACCATGAGGAAGCTGGAGAAAAGCAGAATAACCAATTTGCAGTTGCAGTAACTCGAGGATTAAGGAAAAGTACAGACAAGGATTTTCTGTTAAATCCAGCCACAAAAATTTAGATTAAATTTATGAAATGTCACCAGCCTTCTTGTGGTGGTACCAAAGGTTTTTGGCATTAGTTGTGAAATTGAGTATGTTCAGCACCTCTGAAAGTCATATTTGTGCACCTCGGACTACAAACCAAAGATTTATATGACAACTCAGGTTTAAACTGGCAGACAAAATTCCTTTCCATATCCTCGGATGATCATTACCACGATCACCATGGCTCTACAAAGGGTTAGCTGGGTCATCCAGAAAGCCATGACCACATCACACACAGTGCCCCAAACCGGAGGTTTGATTGGACAGCGAAGTACAGAACTGCCACAGAATCACCCGAGGTCCTCAAAAAGCTGGTGAGACACGTATTTGTTGGGAAGGACCATGGTGTAATGGATATTATTCTGCAGGAATCTTCTCAAAGTATCTTCTTGTATAGTCACCCTTCCCACAGCTCTCCCAGCCCCTCCCGCATGCAAAACCTTAGTACATGTGCATGTTTCAAACCTCTCTCTTCAAACTTTATGCTGCCTTTCAATTATCTCTGTAATCACAGGTCAAAACAGATTTTCTTAAAAGAACGTAAAATTTGTTCAGATAGAACTTTCAAAAATTAACTGAGGCTAATTTGATTTACACAAAAGAGGTAAAAATACCACACAACCCTTCCTCATCCTCCTCCTCTCCCATCAAAACCAAACTACATTTCCCTCTGTTTCCTCCACCTGCAAAATATATTCAGTGCTGAACAAATGATGATGATTAAGTCCTTCAAAGTGAGGGAGGGTTAAAGGTCACACCTGCTATCAAACTGTTTGGTTTGGAAAAGCAGGCATTAAAAACCCCTGTGTACACTGAATTCCAGCAGTGTAACCAATCTCCTGCAGCTGTTGTGATGGCTCTATTATATCAGGGGATAGGAAAAGTTATCCCTGAAAACGATGCCCCAAAAATTCTTTAGTTATGCTCGAAAAGACAGAAATGCATGGCAAAACCAGATCTTTCCCATTTAATTAACACTGCTGTGTCTAATTTTTAAAGTATTATACTTCCAGTTAGTCCGTTTAAATGACACCACTAACCTCCAAAAATAATAATAAAAAAAAAAAGTCTAGACAGAAAAAAAAAAAGAAAGCCTCATCAGTTTTCATGAGAAAGAAATGGTGAATTCCATAATTGTGCTGGGACCAAAGCCAAGCCCATCCGTGTATTAAATTACCCCCGTGCTTAGTTCTCACAAGTCTGATAGTGCAAAGTGACAATCACAGTTGTTTGTGACGGACCCAGCACAACCCAGTTATGACAAAAATGACAGTCACTGATTAAAATCTAATGCACCAAGGGGGGAAAGGGGAAGGGGAAGGAAAGGACAGGCTCTGTTCTACCACCATTTACTGCAAGTGTCAGCCCTTCTTCAACAGATGCTTCACTTCATCCTGTCCTCTCCTAACGGCAAGTTCAGACTGAGCCCCACACAATTAGGAACGACATGAAGAAGGGATAACGAGATCAGTTAAAAACCCCAGACATTTCTCAACACGAAACGCACTTGGGGGACCAGCACCCTGCTTTGCACTATGGTGAAAAGGAGGAACGGGTTTTTTAAAAAGCACTGTGGTAATATCCCAAATTTTACTGTAGGAAGTAACGAGTATCAGGAGGACGGATCAGGGCACCAGTCTGGACTGGGCTACCACAGCTCTAACACTCACCTCACCGCTCTAAAGAAGCACTTAACCTCAGCATTTTTACCAGTCCTTTGAACGCTGAGGTAACAGAAGACATTTGTGCCTTCATGTCCACACCACCTTAAATAGGGGCAATTCACATGGATTAAAAAATACTATTGTCTTATAGATTTTTCAATCTGTGAAAGAAGATGGCTAGAGCTCTAGGCTCCTGAAGGGGAACACACCATGCACTGGGCCACATCCTGCCTCCAGGTTCTCAATGAAGCCAATGTTTCCTTTTGGTTACAGCAGTGGAAGGGTTTTCTCACAACAGTCAATAGATTGGCACGGGTGTCACAGAGAGGGGAGTGTGGGCTGAACTTCAAGAACCACAATGAAAACTTCTGGAAACCATAAATATTATTAAATCTAATTCTATGAGCTTCGTGTTACCTGGACATTACATGGCTCAAAGCAATGTCTCACCAGTTATGAACTCCCAGCTGAAGGGACTGGAAGCCCTGAAAAAGATACACACCAGCCTGTGCCACCACTTCTCCTACTTCATTGAAGGAACAGGTCTCAGATGAAAAAGCACTGACTGCTGATAAATGCCACCCCTTGGCAAATCCAGCTGAGATCCACACTCAGTGACATCTGCGTATGAGCAGTGACAGCCAACCATCATTTCAGGGCTCAAACAATAGCACAGAAATGGTCACTGATGGAAATTTGACAAGAGTAGGAAAAGCCCAATTTTCAGAGAAAACTAACTGGAAAGGCAGCTGGTCTCCTTCAGTTTGGCACTGAGCTGCACAAGATTTTGAAAATAAATGTATAGCTTACAGCTATTTATCATAAAGTGGTTGTTACAGGGCTGTAACTGGTCACTAATAGTATTGCACATAACACACCAGCAGAAGCAATCACCACAACTGCTCCAGCAGAAGAGGAGCCACCATAAATGAAAACTGCAGACGTTGCAGCAGATCTGTAACACCTTCAGTTTCTGGTGCCGTGGACAAACACCAAACGTGTGGCATAATCTTGATTCTACTTTCCTCACGCAGGTATTCATAAAAGGGATGCACTCTCTTGATCCAAATAAAGATCGCATCCATAAAAACACATAGCATATTTGTTACATAGTGTACTCTCCAGGACACAAATCATGTATCTTCTTTCTGAAGCACCTTGTATACCACTGGTTTCTAAATATAGCTATAGCAAAATCCTAATCATTAAAAACTTCTATGATTCTATAAGGAAAAAGCCAACAGCAGCAAACCTAATTTTGCACTCTTGCTTTTCACTTCAAGATTGGTTTGAGTAAAAAATGTTAAGTTACGACATAGAGCTGTACTTACTGGGAAAAAAAAATAAATATCAATATAAAGACTCCCTTTGTCCAAGGATTATGAGGTGTTTAACTTCAGTGCTTTACTTTGCCAGAGGGAAGCTATTCCCTTTGTTGGTAGATCTGGTTACAAGAAGCGATAAAACATAGCTTTTTGTCATTATTATGCTCAAGGATAAGCTAAATCCCTGCAGGACAGAACGAGATACGCATCATATTGTACACCTTCCATTAGAACATACAATACAAACTAAATCCCGGCAGAGGAAGAAAATCCTTGTGTTTTCAGAGTGTCATTGACCCAGGAGAACAATCTGAAATGCTCTAAAATATCAGGCTCGCTTTGGCTGCTCTATCAGGTGTAAAGCCTACGTGCTTTATCATTTTAACAATCACTGCAATCACTCAGACAACAAATCCAAGAGATTAAGTTGCCAAAAAACTTTTTGCAAGCCTCCCAACTTAATTTTTCACTACGATGTATAGAGTTTTCCTTGATTCTATTCATGAACTCTCTCTGGATGTTTTTTAAAACATGCAGTGTTTATTGTATTTGTCTGCACTTAGCTTTGCTTATTTACATCTATAAGGGAAGGACAACTCACAACAGAAGGATGTTGTAAAGATGACAGAGAATTCAGTTTTCTGATAAGTTGCTTTTTTTAAGTTTTATTGAAAGCAAGAAAAAAGCCAAGAATTGTCTTGTCTCCCACAGAGGATGCCAAGGAACAATGGAAAAATATTTTATATTTTTCTCTCTAGATTATCAGTGAGGTGATCTGAAACTAACTGCTATTTCATCCCATTAAAGAGTGTGAAATCTCAATGTTGCAGCCTTGCTTAACCTTATACTTACGAATTATTTCTGCTAAGGCTATGCTTATGCATAAAATTAAGCAACTAGTACTTTGTAGTAGAGAGACCAAAAATCAATATGCTATTTAGTAACTGTATGACAGACGTCGATTCGCATTTTTAAAGTTGAGATACCAAGCTTTGTAAAGGTTTTTGCCTGCTCTTCTTGTATTTTTACCTACCTCTTTAGTTCCAACTTAGCATCTGCTCTATGTTCACAACAAGTTTGAGCAAATAACATTGACTTTCTGCAAGGAAAGCAACTGCAAAATCATTGTCTGAGTGATTCTTGCTCTATCTGATTTAAATTTAGCATAAAAGCATATGCTTTACTGACCTACAGCAGGTACACTGGGTAAAGCCAGATTCTTTGAACGTCAGTGGCAAACCCTATATACTTAACTAAGCCAAGGTTTTGTTCACTTTCTGCTGTGAAATCAACATTAAACTTTTTCAAAGCAGGTTAATAAAGTAACAGGTAGTTTTGACATCTCCCAAACACTAACTTCTGACTCATGCCAACACACAACAGGAAAATATGTTTCCATCAAGTCAATAGCAGTGGGAAAAGGTCAATGTAACCATACTGACATCCTACACATATGTATTTTCATTTGGAAGTTATTTTGGTAAGTTTAGTATCCCAATATGAGTCATTACATGCTAAAATTAAAACTTATATAAATTTACAGCATGCAGAAGACTTGAAGTTGAAATGCTCCTATAAACATCTCCAAGGTTTAGGGTTTGTCCACCCCTGCCTTGCCGCTCCGTATGGGCTAAGGATTTATTTAGTAAGTTTTCAGTTTAAGGTTCCTTAGAACCTAATTTTTGCAATATTGACTTCTATGCCTTCCCTCTTTTATGTTCAACACTTGACTAAATACTATCAATTGCTAGGAAAGCTGGCTCTTTCCCTTAATAGCATCTACCTCCTTCACTTGATTTCCTTGATCTACAGGAAGCAAACCATCTTCTCTGCAGGAAAATCTGACAGTGTAGGAAGGAGCCAGTAATATACACCTTACAATTATTTTTCTTGTATTCTTCTTTCCCTAAGCTTTTCTCCAATGAACATAGCCACTTTTAAACACACTTCTCAAACTGTCAATAAGAAAATGGCCATCAAACATACTTAAACCGGATTGTCCCAGCTTTAAATGGCAAAGTTTATACATAATTTAAAGTATATTCTTCTTCAAAAGTTCAAAAGGTTTAATTGAAGCTGTATATACGTACTCCTTTAACTCCCGAAGCACTAAGGGCAGGACTGCATACAGTACTGCTTGGCAAGTTAAACAAAAGTTCTGAACTATTCAAGACAATAAAAAAGGCTTAGTAAAATACCACCATGAATCATTATTTGAAAACAAGCCAACAGCTAATTTGGAGCAGACTAATATTATTTCAAGATCCTTCACAAGTCTAAAACCATTAGTCTTTTTTCTTTTCTTGGTAATTACAGTGAAATTAATAGATATGTTCTGGGATTTAAATGATGACTAGAGTAGTTTTCAGCATTTTTACTGGCAAAAAGTTCCTTCCTTAGAAATATTTTATTTCAAAGCTGGTTTTATTACACTTCCCAGTTGAATGGAGCAACGCAAGGTCACGGTCACATCTTGTATTTCTCTGACAGACAGGAAATTAACACGACCCAAGAAATCACAACATACAGACAAGAAAAACCCCATCCCATGATACCAAAGAGAATGAAAGAGATGTACAAGAGCACCTATTTTTATCAAGGTATTTCTCCACAGCGCCTGAAACTCATGTGGTTATAGGCATTAACGACTGACATGAAGCACACGTGAGTTGGGCTCAGGAACAGGGAGGTTTCAGGCTGTCATATATCACGCCTGAACTGGTACATGCTTCACTCTTCCTTCCTGTGCAGATGTAAGGATTTGTGACTGTGAGTCACTGGGGGGGAGTCATTTTCACTCTCAGAAACACTCCTTTGACCAGAGAGCTTTTTTGAGGACAGTCTACAAGCCCTTACAGTTTCCCCAAATTACTAGACTGACTATAGGGACAAACGCTAGTCTTTATCTCTCTACATATTTATCTCTTACAGCAAATGAAAACATTGTTACTTAAGGAAATTTGTTCTAAATTTAGCCTCGGACATACATTTCAGCGTTGAGCTGCTGTTCCAATGTCTGTGAATTTAGTCACCTGGAATGTCATAATTTTTAAATGATATAAAACAAGTGTATATTCAACACAATTAAAAGATTTTAAAGGATTTACTAAGTAATTACAAAAAGAAGGCTCTCTAGCTTACGTGACGTAGATGAAAAAACTGCACCTATATAATGCCACGTCACCTGAGATTAAATTTGTTTGCTCAGTAGGAAGCAAGCAAAAAAGGGGATATTTACTGAACATTTAAAGGTTTTCAGTATTGTAGCTAAGACCCCAAAAAAGCACTGCAAGATTAAACAGACCATAAACCAGATTTAATATAATCAAAATCATTCAGCAAAAAGTTAGCAGAAGTTCATTCACCTGACTGAATAAACTAAACATCCTACAAAATGAAATATAACACAAGAATTTTGTGGAAAGGTATCCCATTAACATCACAGAAAATACTGGAAAAGTGGGAGAAGCTATGCGTATAAGCTTTTCTAGTCCAGTACCCTAAACTATTTATGATTTTATTTAAAAAAAAAAAAAAACCAAACTGATTTCCAGACAGAGAGGCCAGGCTTTCAGAAATGTGACAAAAACAAACCACAAACTGATTTCCAGACAGAGAGGCCAGGCTTTCAGAAATGTGATCAGTACTTAGGATTTCTACCTGTAACCTCCCTTCTCTGTACTGATTCTTTTAGTGGTACCATCTCATTTCTATTCTGCATGAATAGTGAAGGCTTCCAGAGCTTGCTTTATTCAGCAGGTATCCCGAGCAGAAATCTCACAGCAATCTTAGTGTAGCAATGCCAAATTGCTCAGGTGTCCTCTGCCTTTCTCTCTTGGATTGTGTTTGGGGTTTTTTTGTTTTGTTTTACTGTAAAAGCATCACTGACTACTCAAAAGCACACATATCAATTATTACTTACTAGGAGATGAAGACGACATTGAAATAACACCAGAAAGCAAGGACAAGTAATTTTGGAAGGAGCTAGAGACAGAGACAATTCTGACAACTAACAAAGAGCTTTCCAAAGCCCACGTTCCTCACTCTGCACTTTCCCCCCATCATACGGAAGACTGAAAAATTTTAAGAAGTAGGAATATCCAAATCTCTCAAAGCCCATCTCTTTAAGAAAATCTGGTCACTGGCCATGTTTGGTTTAGACTTTTGCTCTTTATTGTCTAAGGTTGTCTTGTTTCGTATTTGAACCTTATCACAACCTACCATTAAATGAAAAGTGCAAGAGAACAACTATACATGGTCAAAGCATTCCAAGAAACTGCCATTGATATGGCTGTTCTGCATCTTTGCTTTTTTTATGTATGTAAATGCTCATCTCAAAAACCACACTGATTAGTCCTTTCCAAGAATGAACGCTGCTGATACTGGTTTTCCAGTCAATTTAGTACAAAAGCAAGGCTCCATGTTTTTAACCAATTCCCCTCCCATTATCAGCTTTATGTCTTCTGAAGACGGCAGTTCAAAGGCTCAGCACATTGCCAGTGAAGTACTAGCTCTTCTGGTGTTCAAGGAAAGGTGAGGGATGCAGGGCACGAGAAATGCATCTTCAAGCACACACAGAACCTGGAGTTTGTAAATGATGGAGAGATAAGGTCAAAATACAGCCCAACTGGTAACTGAGCTACATTCAGACCAGAGCAGGAACCTCCCACGTCTCTCTTTCCTACCGTAAAGCTTAATTAATACAATTAAAAGTTTGCAAAAATCCCTTGGACTGCCTAATGAATGAGATTATTTTTTTTTAAGTGCACTTAATATTTTTCTAAGCATGTTATTTTTGATTTGGTCAGCCACTGAATTATAAATGGCATTTTTTATTTGTATTCTGTCTCTGCGTGTCAGCCCTTTGCTTTCAGCTCTGTGCAGGACTAATAAAAGTGCAGCATGTTGTCTGCATAGCCAATGATGCACGATAATTATCTGGGAAGAGTAAATGAAGTAATAAAACCAGACTAAATCTCATAAGGTATCACACTCAGGGATAAGAATAAAGTAAGCAAAAATGAGACAGCCCAGCTCAAATTATTGACTGTTCCTAGTTTAGCAGCTTAAAAGAGAACAGAGCCAGAATCTGTATTGTTTCCATAAAAACTACCAACACACAGGAATTCCTGATGTACAGCGTGAATCAAGATATTTGCAACATCTTGAACACTGAGTGAAATGATGGGAACAGCTTTGGCCTCTTAGTTGCTAAAGGTTGAGAAAAAGTTTCTGAAACCACCTTCAAAAATCTGACCTAAAGGATTTTTTTTAAGGGTATCTAATTTTAATCTTCCTAGGGGAAAGGAGTAAATCTTTTATTAATCTATAACACAGTAGATGCATATGTATTTTGTACAAAAGACATTAGTACACAGTTCATATGAAAAATGAAAACAAAAGTATCTTTTAATGCATCAAAATCAGCAGGAGCTAACAATTTTCAAAATGGAAAATATTCAGATAGGTAGAAAATATTTTATTTAAAAAAACTCCATGTAGGAGTTCTTGAGAACTGTTAATGTTGCTGAAATGAGAATATTTGAAAATATTGCATACGCTTGTATACGTACAATCAGCTCTGCAAGCCACGCAGAAGGTACTAGATAACGATTATCCTTTTCCTGGAATAAAGCAGGGAGCTGTTTCATAACAAAGTCTTGTTATTAAGATTGGTATTTGGCAAACATTCCCTTGCTTTTTGAAAAAACAAAAAGCTCTTTATTTCTTTCTGGTTCTAATCTTTATGCCACGTAACTAGAAGGTAAATATAAAAGTGGGTAAGAGGCAGCTGTAATGTTCTATCCTCACTTCACAGCTTGATTTTTAAAAACAAAAGAGATCTCCTTTTTAAAGTATTAAACTGTAAGTATTCAAGTGTGTCTGCAATACTGTTTAAACTGTGTGGCACAGAATTCTCTGAGATACAGCAGAGCTCTCAATCCCAGACCCATCCCATAAATCTGCAATGCCAAAACAGTTCAAAAGAAGGCTTAAATCTAACTGAAAGGAAGATGCACAATAAAGTCTGAAGATAGTAAGGCTTTGCCAGTTACCTGGCTCTGAAGCACTATGGGCTTTGCCTTGCCGAGAATATAAATTGGTCTGGGCAGCGAAAACTTTGAATCCAGCAATTCAAACTCACGGAGCTTTGGGAGCAAAATCTCCAGACTGGGCTGGCTGGGGATGAGAAGCGATTTACGTGTATCCCAAAGTTTTAAATCTTAGCCAAACTAATGATTCTGTGAGGCTTTAAACTGTGTCATCTTCTAGCTTGATATGACTGTGTGTTAATGGAGAGAACATCCCACGTGTCCTTTTATCCTGACCTTTTTTTTTTTTACCAGGGAGAATTCAGTTGCTTTTCAGAAGAGCTCTCTTTACCGATCTGCTTTAACCAAAAGCACTAACAGTCTTGAAAAGTAAATAGGAGGTGATACAGAGCAGGTCTAGGCTGAGCCAAGGGTACTTGTCTGAATTTATTGGCTCAGTGTTGCAGAAGTGCAAGCCACCTACACACACCAGTGGTTTGGAGCAGTCTCCTCACCAGCAGCATCATCGGTTCTTCCACAGCTCCCTGACCTCTCCTCCCCTACCTTTTGTCTCCAATTCCATAGGTCTAAGCGCTATCACCAAAGAGAAAATCTAAAAGAGCCAGCATCAAGATTTGCAAGGAAACAGGTAGCTTTTAAACTGGTGTTTCCCATTAAAAAGTTCACGTAGAGGCCAGAGGAAAGAAGCCATCCAATGTAGTAGCAAAGGCAACAGCCACGCACAGCCCTGTCACCCCACAGCCCTGAGACACAGGGCTTCCCACAGCCCTGAGACGACTGGCTGCACAATCTCTGCACATTCTTCCTCTCCTGCTCCTACTTCCATGCACATTTTCCTATATAAACACCAGATTTTGAAAAATACCAGGAATGGTTTGAAGAGTTTTCTGGTTTTACGTTTCTTTACTGCAGTCTTTAGTTCTGCTAGAAATCTGCAACCCTTCATTATTTATTTTATCCTCCTTTCATCCCGCTAAACACGCTGCTGGGCTGCATAGTTTTACTCTTCCCTAGTGACTCCTAACTCAGTGCTTCCAGTGGTCAAGTATCAGTCTCCACACTTCTTCCACTGCTTCACAAAAACAGCCTTACTGGGTTCTTCTCCCTCGTGTCTCCTGCCTGCTCACGAAGGCTGCTGGTGACCACAGAAGCAGAGGGGCAATAACAGAATCATAGAATCTTCTAGGTTGGAAGGGACCTTAAAGATCATCTTGTCCAACCGTCAACCTAACTGACAAAAATAGACACCCACACAACAAACAAGGAGCACTACCCACCTTCCAGGGGCTCTAAGCCCCACAGGTTTCTTGAAACACATCAGTGCCTTCAGATGAAAAGGGCTACTTCAACGTGAGTCCTCCACAGGGAAAGGGTACAGGGGAAAAAAAAAAAAAAATTCCTCAAACAGTTCATGAAAAGAAGAACTAAATCATACCATGCTCCAAACAGGTAAGTTCAGAAACTGTTTGTCAGAAAGCAAATCAAGTCCCCAGACAATTGCATTCTGATATGGAGAGATGGGTGGAACTTCTCAGGGAGTGTTTGTGTGGTCAAGATATTATGCCCACTAAAAAAAAAGTTGTATAAACACATCTGAATGAACTACATCTTAAGTATATGCACAAAATAACTCAAAAAACTTTGCTCAAGATCTTCCAACCTCAGAAAAGTATCTAAAAATCATCAGAGTCATTATGACCAAGAGTTGACCTATTTTACCTATTTTTTGCCACAATCACATTGTAAACCCCAAACCACTAAAAATATTTTCTTTCACGCCACAAGCCTGTTGCGCCAATCTAAAAAAATTACCAGTTGCCCAGACATTCAAGTGATGGAGCATAGATGACATTTCCATGTAATTTAGTCTAAACTTCAAAGGTGAATATGCTACGAAATTCCAGATCCCGCCAGCTTTAAGAGGACAGGACAAGGGTGGCATTATTTCAATCTGTCTTCTTTACGCACTCCAAGCCCCAACGATATCCCAGAGCCACATTCCTTTCCCATTAGGTCACTGACAAAAGTTAAGCCTTGGGCTTCAGAACCTGACAGAACCTGTCGTGCTGAAATTGGTTACCTGCCCGGAGCTGTGAGTGTTACCCATGGAGTCTGCCAGAGTGTTTGTCCCCCTCTATAGAATCACATTTCCCACTCCCCACCCTCCCCCCAACTTAAAACTGTAACAATATCTGCATGAAAATTTTAAAAATGCAAATTACCAAAATGAAAGCTGGTTAGACTGCATATGAATTTAATTACGTGTCGTATGAGAACCCGCATTTTAAATAACCCTGTTAAAACATATACACATTATAAAGCTGGATGATTCCCAATTAGCCTTGTGAGAAAAACATCTGGAGAAGAAGCCGTTGTGTGGATTATAGGCTCAAAATATTAGAGTGTAGAACAGAGATCATGTAAAAATATCAGAGACCTAAGTGTTGCTCTTCTGTGTACAGGAAGTTAACTGAGCATGTGAAAATACACATTTAACACCTCTTCTCTTTAGTGCTGCAAAGTAACTACCAACGAGACAGGTTGCTTCTTCCTGAGCATGTACCCATCCAGCTGCGAGGTCACATCCGGCAGCTCCCTGGTTTTACCATCTGTAGGCTGTAACATTTAGACACCTCTTGTCAAATACTTGGAGAGAAAAGAAGCCTTTGGTACCATGCTAATAACACAAGTGATAGAGTCAGGCATTGCCCGTTAACGCAGCCGCAGCCGGTCTGAGTTAAAATGCACCCAAGAAGCCCAGCTGCCCCAAAATGGCACGGGACACGAGTCCTATTTCCCACATGGTTAAGAGCTAAAAGCACAGGTAACAGCAATCAGAAGCTGGGTGGCTTTTAGAAGATGGACTCATTTAATTTGCTGACCTATGAGGCATATTGCAAGTACCTTTTTGCTAAGAAAATTCAGTTGCCTCAGCTAGAAGGAAGTCCAGAAATTAAACAGTAACCACCTGATATAGGTACGTAGAGTGTGCTATCACATACAGTTGAGTTAATAACCACAGGTGCTTTAAAGGTCAGATTATATCCTTATTTTGACTCCTAACAGCAACACAAACATTTACCATAAATCATTATTCATAACTGACATACATTTACGTACAGATGTACACCATGGTAAGGAAGTGCAAGATGAAAAAAAACAAAAACATCTTGGCTCAAGATCCCAATCAGAGCAGTTCAAACAAAGTCTTTGTATTTGTCAAGTGCTACAGAAAACAGGATTTTACTGTATCTGGAAGAACTTTTCACTGTTTTTTTTTTTTTCCTAGACTAAGCAGAGAAACACAAACTATGGATCACATTTGTTCCCTTCCTTGAGACCACGGAATACAGATGAAGTTTAACAGTCCTGCTGCACACGGAGAAAACCAGTGACATCAGTGCACCCATTCTGACAGTTTGAAAAGTATGACTGACTGATTCTGTAACCACTCGGCCTCCTGCATACCTTTGCATACAAAATTACATAAAAGTTTTTATCTTTACTTAACATTTAAATAAGTATGAGGTGGAAAAAACACATCTGATTGTAAGCAGTTCCAACAACTAAGATTTTTTTTCCATTTGTCAGAAGAATAACTGGCAGGGGAAAGCTGATTTCCACTTTGTATTATTATCCTTATTTTCATCTGCTTTCACCTTAAGGAAAAAAGCTTTATTCACTTTGACTTTTTCCACATGACATATTTGTCCCAGTCTGCTATTCTCAGAAGTTTAAAATTAGTTCCTGCCTTTCACCAAGACATAATCATTATAACTGACTGAGAAACGCTTGTAGCTCCAGGTTTTTCAGCAAGGATGCAGATGTTGGAGAGCAGGGAGAAGGGGAACTGTTACTACCCCAGTCAAAATTCATCCAGTTTGGCTCAACTGCAACTCAGAAAAAAATAACCTTGCACAAAAGCTTAGAAGTGTCTTACTGCAATGGGGAATTGGATTTTCAGAAATTGTTTCTTGGATTGACTGATTTTTCCCAGGACCAGAGAGCTGTAGAATATTCTCCTTGGAGTTGTTGCTCCTTGGAGCTGGTCTACTGTCCCTGGAGCTCCAAAGCCAACAGATAGAGAGAGGAAAGTTTGTATGAAGTGGAGGATAGAAAGGATTAAAGCCTGGAACAATTCAAAATTTCTCAACCATTGCACAACTTTGAAGTTTAACAGATACATACACTGAAATGACACAGGGGCAACTCACTGAACCAGCCAACCTGACAAAGAAAAAACACTTACAAATAGAACTGCTGAAAGCATTTTTCAATGCGTCTTTTTTAGGAAATGTGGGTTTTGATTTGACCATGTAAACACACCAGTTCTTTCAGTGTTTTCTTAGCTATCTCTGTGTTGGTTTGTTTCACACAATGTAAGTGTACACTCAGTTTCATAAAAGAGTTAAAAAGCTTCCAAAGAATCCCCAAGAAAAAAAAAACAAAAACAAAAACCAACAGCCTTTTTTCCCCCCAGAAAGAACTAATTCAGGAATATTCATGTAGTGCAACAAAACTAATTTCCTGACTTGCTTTCTTCTGACAAAAATAAAAGTTGGTAATGCATCAAAGATTAACTTACAAAAACACTGGGGACAAAATGCGGTTCATCTTCCTTTTTGATCATCTTCTTTTCTCAGAAAATAAGATAGTTATGGAAAAGGTTCCCCGTACTGAGAACGAATGCAGTCACTTACCTTATCCTGGCTATGTGCTGCTGCACAGGCTGATGCTGAAAATGGTCAGGCCACTGCTGGTGAAGGCAGAAGGACGGGGAGGGCTGAAGACAGCAGGCAGGCTGATAGACGGGGGGGTGTTTTTGGCAAATAGAGGCTGAATACTCAGAATGTGGCTGCACGCAGCACGAGGTCATGGGAGATGGTGCTGAGCTGCCAACCACCGAGTGACATTCTTGCTTGCTATTGTGGCTGCTTAAAGAATGATGGTACGGACAGGGGTGGCAGCATTGCGACAACATTTGCTGAGTTCTTTGGTTGTCTAAAGGCAGAAAGGAGGGTTTGATTGTACCATTAAGTTGCAGGCAGCCGTTTGGACTCGCTTTTGCTCTTGGTGGTTCCTTGGATGGGAGCTGTTGGACCGCAACATCTCCGTCCGTAGCCGCAACGATACCTGGGCCAGCAGCGTTGGACAAGATGCTGCCATTGCTGAGAACCACGGGGTCACTGACGCTGCTCATGGCCATGCTCCAAGCTCCTGATGGATACCTGATGGTCCTGAAGAAACAAATAAAGCAAAGGCTATAGAGCTGCGGTGTTTTCAGATGCTCAGAAATAACTTTAGATTAAAATGAGTACAGCTCCTCTCTCATACTCATCTTTCGCAGCCCAGGGAAATGGAAAGGAGTCACACAGATACTGACAGGAATGGTTTGAAGGACTTTCGTTTGTTCAACAAAAAGTTAAGAGTGAAGTTATGTAAATGCCCAGTGATTGAACCGAAACGTAACGCAAGTGAAGAGACATTGCAGAGTCTCTGGCTCACAGCTAACAAGTAACGGTTGAGATGCACAGGAACAAGATCATTTTGCACAGGACTAAGTAATAGCCACTATTTATGAGAACAGGTTTTGGTAAAAACTGTGTAAGCATCCCCACCTTGCACTGCAAGTTGCCTGTGTGCTTTGAAAAGCCAGCAGGAGACACCACCACACAGTGGAGATTCATTAATAATCAATGTGCTGGTTTCAGTAGCCTCCTTTCCTATGCCTAATTTCTACTGAAAATGAGGCATATTTGTATTTTTGAAGGAATTATTTTAAAATGCCTTATTTAAATAAATCAAGCCACTTCAGTAGACATCTGCCCAAATGTCTGCATCGGAGACTAGGTCTTTAGCAGCAGCCCAAAGTGAACTGTTAGGAATACTAAGAAGTTAGAATACAACAACATGTTTTTCCCAAGTTTAGAAAACCAAATAATTCCAGGATTCAATTACTACTGAGCGAGAAGCTCATGCTTCCAAGTGACATGTATTCCAAAGGCAGGTAAGAAAAGGACTGCTGTAAATAAAGGATATTAAAGATTTTCTCCTGAAGTCTTGTCTTTTTCAAGCAAGATGTAAATAAGTGAAAACTATTAACACTGGAAAGGCGACTTAAGAGCTTGGCTCAAAATCAAAACTTGTTTGAGGTGTTCGCTGCAGCCAATTTCCTCTGTGTTAAGTATAATTGTGCTTTAATAAGCTTTGAAAATAAGTTGGAGATTATTATTTTGATAAATAACACAAAAGGTAAAACATCACACTTAAATAAGAATTTGTTTCCCAAGTTCCACAGGGAGGAGGGAGGAGGAGAGAGGAGGAGGAGGAAGAAAGAACACTAATTACATACTAGTTAAAAGAATAAACCAACACGTGCTTAAAGAACAGAATCAGTTAATTACAACTGCTTTGGCTAACTTAATGTTACCTTTTTGATACTGAATTTAACCAACAACATCCCAAGCCTAAATGGCAAGGCTTGCATTACAGACACCGAACTCTGCAGAAAGACACAACATGCAGATTAAGCCAGATAAGCAAGGAAGTTTCTGACTCTTTTTCTTCCCCAATACCTTTGCCGAGCACTCAGAGAGCTAAGCCTGCCCAGCCAGCTGAGCTATTTAATTGCCTGAATGCTAATTCTGAGCAGAAAGTGCTTTGGAGAGTGGAATGCTCTCCCCCTGGCTGCCCCCCCGTGCAGCACCTCCCCTAGACATAGCTAAATCCTTCACTTCTGAAACCAAAATTAATCCTCTGCTATTTGTTCTAGATCATGTGCGGAGCCAGATGCCCTGGGAAATCACTTCCATTTAGAGAGCCCCTCAGAACAGCAGAATACGCTGCATATTTTTTTCCAGCCCCCAATTCCACACATTCCTGGCGGGTGCCCCCTCCCCTGGCCCAGGGAAGCCGAGCCCACGGAGGGGAGTAAATTCAAGTGGCTGGTTAAACCGCGTCTGGGTCTGAAGAGACACACCGGCCTGTGAAACGCCGCCACCTTTGAGCAGCCTGGCTTTGCCTCCCGCTGCAGGGCAGCCTCAAAGCCCCTGGAGTGGATGGAGGGAGAGGTGGACATGGAGGCAGAGAGAGCCGGCGGCGTTTTTAGGAATTTCTCGCCGCTTATTTTCACGTTTGCTCAGAGACAGCCTGTGTGCTGATGATGTTACAGTTCTAAGTTAGTCTGACACATCCATATCATCACTTGAAACTGCTGTACGTTGGTCAAAGTTACTGTCCCATGGACTATTATAACTGAAAATAAGGAATGGAGACACTGCAAAGACCTAGGCCCTTCTAGAAGACAGATGCACCATCCTCTTGCTTTAAGCCCAGAGATACCTGCAGCGTGCAGCAACTGAGATAAGAGGATGTCATTTTCAGTAGCTGTTTCATATCACTTTATAAAGGAAAATCACACATTTATGGGCAAGGCACACATGTGCCAAATGGAGAGGGGAGCTGGGCAGTGCCAACACAGGCACCCAGGCTAGGGACCTCTAGCTCATCCCTGCCCCTCACAAACGCTGACAATGGAATTATAGCTTTTGCTGCATACAGCCCAGCAGCCTCCATTTAATACAATCAAAGGTTAAATGCTTTATTTGGAACAGATGTAATATCTACCTGTATGCCTTTTGGTTTAAACAGTCTTCAGAAAGACTCTTTAGAAACTAGCAGATTCAAAAAAAAGCGCCAAAGATCACCATCAGTAGCACCACAACATATCATTCTGCCTTTGTTCTCCTTTTGAACAAGATAGAAAAAATTTATCAGATGATGCCGATTCTTTCTTTCTTCCTAAGACTTAAGAAACTACTGAGTCCTGTCCATTTTCATGGAGTCTTTGAGAAAGGCAATGGAAACACCTGCTCACCTTGAAGCTCTCTCAGAGCCATATTAGGGTAAGCCAGACCACTCCGCATGCTGAAAGTAACTGTCTGATTCAGTATTTTATTCAATCACAGTTAAGCACTGGGACTCAGACCAATTCTCTAGCATTTTCATTTAGCTTTTCTAAACAAATGTGATATTGTTGATGTCACTCCACAAGTCTAATGTTATCTGAGTTCTGTTTCACTCATGTTTAAGAGTATTAAAAATTATGTAGTATGATATTTTGTTTGTGTCACGCTCTGTACCAGCGACTGAAACTCCATTGACAGCAAAACTTCACCTGTGGCTGTCACACCAAAATATTTCTTAGATTATATTCTTCTCTTTCTGCTGCATTTCGTCTTCTCTGCCACAGCTGCAGTGACTGGGAACTTACTGAGGGAAGCAATAATGGCCCAAGGAAACAGTTAACTGAGAATCTGGGCTTTAGAGGATGCACAAATAAGCCAGTTTAAATGCAACAAGTAAAAGCACAGTAAGATTTTAATAACACATGGATCGAGAAAGCAAAGAACCTGTTCATCGTGAAAAAAATTTAAAACTTGGAATCTTTGAAAACACAATCTTTGAGAACTCTGAGTTCTTTCAATGCTGAAGTTTATTTTTTCCTGTGTTCCTCAGACTGGTTTAGGATTTGGTATTCTTCAACAGAGTGGGGTTTTCAGACTTACACCATTTTACACCTGAAGGCTTTGAAGCAGCAGACAGCTATTCTGCATAATGAGGTTGTAGATAATATAGGTTTTAATATAGGCAGCTCTACTTAACAGAAGATTAAATACAATTAGAAAAAGTGCTAACCTACATGTTTAATCCATCACACTTAGGTTTCCACCTCTCTAGCTGGACACAAGGTATTTTAAACGTTAACATCTATTTAGAAATTATGCCAGCTGGACCGCTAAGGAAAGAAAACCAGAATTTATCTTTAATTACTGCAGGCTTGGTAACAGTAACTGCTAAGAAAGCACTTCAGCCATGCAGTTCAGCACGCCAGCTTGGAAGAGTGTCATATCTGGGAAGTACCACAGCCCGCAGAGGCAAGGTTACTTGGTGACAGTTTTATAGAGTAATCCCTCTATTATTTGTGGAGCTAACAATGAACCCAGCTTACCCCGCAGACATCGGCCATCTGCACCACAAGCCCTTCAGGAAATAAAGTAATGCTGTACCACGCTGAAACTATGTAGGATTTGGTGTTCCCTAACTAGCGTGGTCTTTTTAGGCCTGGATTAAGTTCACCTGTTCCTTTGGCTGCAACTGAAAGAATTTTTCTTTGCTTTAAAGTTTCTTTAAAAAAAAAAAAACACCAACCAAAAAAACAGACTTAAAAAAACATTGGTTCAACAAATCCCATCTGGACTCATAATGCCTGCAATTGAGAATGACAGAAGTGCACATTCAAGAGGGAATGATGTAGTGGAAATTTAGTACAACCTAATATATTAGTACAAATAATTTATAGATCTTTAGAAGATGACAGAGAACAGCTAAGTGTTGAGGGTTGTTTTAACCATATAATGGCCTTGTAGTCCCTTAAGACACTGAAGTTTTTCAATGTGGCAAATGGGTTACCTGGTCTCAATCTGTAAACCCGGTTCAATCCCCTCCCAGACTCTGTCTTCTGTGCCAGTCAGTGCACAGCCACTCTTTAAGGAAGGTTTTTTCCTCCCCAAAATTCTTGGCATCTTTTCTTTTTCTCAGTGCTTGCAGGAGTAACAGGTGGTGCCTGGTGTTTTGATACTGGATTTTATGGGAGACATCTAGTTATCTATCACTGCAATGGTCTTTAGCAAGTCAAACAGCTTTTTAATGTTTTATGGTTGCTGATCTCCATTTTGGCTCTCAGCTAGGCATTTTTCAAATTCTCTAGCTCTTACTCCTATGAGTTCAGATGTGGTGCTTGGTTTCTCTCAATGCCCTGATTCTTGCTTTGCCATTTCAGCTGTTTAACCACTAGTCTTCCTGGAAAAGCTTTCACTATACAAAACATAGGCGCTTACTAGAACAAGCCTTCCCTGTCCTTTCCACTTTTTTTTTCCAAGTATATATTTTGTCTTCAAGAAGATTCTCTACATAAGAAAAAAAGAATTAATTTTATCAGCACACCAGTTTGGGTGATACCCTTATTAATGCAACTGCCTCACTACGAGGATTGCTAATGAGCAGATTTTCAGCAATCTACATGCTTTCCCCAGGCAGCAGTAGTTAGAAGACAATTACAAAGCAGAGGAGACTTTCAGAAGGGAAGTTTCCCCTCTTCCATTTGGTAGCAAGTGTTTGGAGAGCCAGCCAGCCCTTCCATCCCTCTCCGTGGCAAGTGTTTGGAGAGCCAGCCAGCCCTTCCATCCCTCTCCACAACCCAAGAGGTTGAGAAGCTGTCCCATCCCGAATCTGAGACAACCTGAGTTAATTTCCCACATCTCAGGCTGGCCTGGGAATGGCAATTCCTGTGACAGGGAGTTTCCAGATGTCACCGTGCCAGGATCACAGCTCATGCTCCAGATGGGCACTGGAGAACCAGTGTTGCCAAACTGGCAGACAAACTGGCCCACCAGCAGCAGCCATGGGGTGAGGGAGCTGGGAAATATTGCAAAGAGTGGGAAAAAGAGTGTTCTCCAGAACTTCAGAAATAGGTTATTGCTTTGCTTTTAACCTAAAGTTACTTCTCCTGGCACAAACAGTAAAGCAACAGCAGACCACTTAGAGAAATCAATTGCAGTGCTTTAACTACAAAGTCTTTTTAAAGTCAGAATTCACAATAAATAATTAAACTATAAATAGAGGCAACAACAAGGAGATCTGAAAATTCTTCCACAGAATTTGTATTACTCTCAAGTTTTATTAAAAGAAATAATAAAGCATATATATGCAGGGGAAATGGTAAAAAAAATGTATTACAAAAATCTGAAAAAGCTTCAAATACTCTGAGTTTTGGAAAGAGATACAGCTACAAACAGAAATGACTGCAACAAAAAATAATACTTTGAGAAAAAAAAAAAGTGTGCATAGTTCTGGAAAGCAGGTATACACCAGCATAGTTTAAAAGCATGGAAAGCTGTTAAAAAAAACCCAACAACCCAAGCCCAGACGCTGCTTACAACTGCAACACTGTCATCGCACTAAATCTTATTTACACAACTTACTGACTTTCCGTGACCGTATGAAAGACATTGAAGTTTCGTAGTTGGAAATATTCTGATCCAAAATAGCTCTAATCCTGCTTATACAGAGGGGGAAAACCCAAAATATGTCTCTTTCTGGATGTAAAAGGAGTTACTTGCATTGAAAGTTCCACAGGTTTTTACTTCATCTTGCTGGGGGATTAACATTTAAATTATTACAGCTGTGAAGGGACACAAAAGCACTACTCTTGAGCACACAGCTCCAGCAATACCTACCGTCACCCTGACTGTATCAGCATTACCTAAGAGGTTAAGAAGCCTCTCGACCAGCTGTTTAGAAGCAGATTTTTTGTTTTCTTTCCAAATTTAAAAACTATGTTTGAGCATCTTTAAGGAATCTGCTACTAACAATAGCATTTTTTTTTTCATATTTTAATAGATGCACTAACATAATTTTACAACTACTGTATATTAACCAAGCAAAACCCTTGGTGAGAATGCCACAGCACAGTGAGCAGGTATATGCCAACAGACACACCTATTTGATAAACACAGAGCATTCTTTGCATTTAGCTCCAGAAAACACAGCAAAGCACTTTTAACACTAGCAGTCCAACAATCATTTTCTTCGAAAGCTACACAGGCAAGAAGGGATTTTTTAATATTTTTTTTTCCCTCCCTCTTGCTTTCCCCCCCTCTTATGTTGGTTTTAAGTCTCCTATTTTGCCAAGCCAAATGATAAAAGTGGTATATGAGGTTTATAATAGTGCATCTGCCGAAATAGCCCGATCTGGAGCCGGGGAGGGATGTTTTCCTTTCTCAGCAGCCCTTTAGTGCTGGCAGGGTCCTGTTCTAAGCTCTCCGGCACCTCTCCCCAGCTGTAAGCTTTTACAAGCCCAGGAGTCTACTTGCAATAATAAAGTAGCATTTAAGCGTAAATAAACCGAAGGTACACAATAGTCTTTAGTTCAGCCCGTACCCTAATGCTTTCTGAAAGCCCGAGTTGTTCCAGCTGCAACCCCAAGATACGCTCCAGGACCAGATTTGGGGAAATCCAAGGTAACGCGCTCCTTAACGCTTACCGGAGCCGAGCCGGAGGAGTAGGACGGAGGGGGCAGCCCCCTCCCGATCCAGGTAGCCCCCTTTCGATCCAGGTAGCCCCCCGGGAGCCGGTCCCGCTCCGCCGCTCGCCCCGACACCGTCCCGCAGCGGGGAGCGCCGCACCGAGCCCCTGCCGCCGTGCGGGGCCGGGAGAAGCGGGGCAGCCCCTCCCGGCGGCGGGGCAGGGACCCGGCAACGACCCGCCGGCTCCTCCCCCGCCGGAGCCCCGGGGCCGCTCCCCGCCCTGGGTTCCAGCCCCCTTTTTGGAGCCGGCTCCGTTAAGGCTGGTGCGGCCGGAGGCGAAGAGCTTGTCCCCCCCCCTCCACCCCGGGACCTGCAGCCGCGGGGCCGCCCGGGCTCGTCTTCCAGCTCCAACACGCGTGGAGATGCAGGAAGGGGACGAGTGGCATCGGCTCTGCCACCGGGGCCAGTGAAACGGAAAGAGCTGGGGGAGGCAGGACGCCGAGAATAGCAAGTGAGTGTCACCGGGAGTGTTTTTCCAAACTCACTTCAGCCCTCATTAGAGCAGCGCGTCCCGTCCCCCAGCCCCAAACTCTTCCTTCAGCCCTTGGTTGTCAGGCATTTCTTACAAAAGCTCTCTGACGCTTCAACACCACCAAAAAACAACAATTTGGAAAAAAAATAGGCTCCCCCACACACCAGATTGTAAAATATTTGTACCTAAAATGCCTTTTCTTGTGCTTCCTTCACTCCTGAGCACTTCAGGACACAGCCGTCCAAAAGCAACCACCTCCACCTACTCCTCAGATACATTTTGTTTTAGAAGACTTTATAAATACAAACTGAATTCTTACAGGCTATTAATGCAAAAAGCTGAAAACTCCAGGAGTAGAGAAGACAGTCTGGTCGCCTACAAGTCAAAATGCAAAATCAGAGATCGTCAATTTCTGGGGATATTTAAAGCCTCAATTCTAGGACCTCAAGACTAAAGCAGCAGGTCATGGTTAGGAAGAGCTCGGTATTAAGGTGGGGAACTCTGTACCCAATTTGCAGAGCTGCGTTACGAGGAGCTTTTTAAACCACTCCTATGGGAGATGCCATAAACTGGTCTCAGCCTGCACAAGCTAACTACTGAGCCTCACCTGCTCACGAGCCTCGTGTTTTAGGAGATGACTTCTGTTTTTTCCCCAGCTCTGGGTATCTCAGATGCAAACCTCAGAATTCAGCATCCTCCTGGGCTAGATCTTGCCAACCAAGTCCCCTGCCACTCCAAAGCAGGTCACAATCCACCCAGTTTTTTTAAAGAACTCTTTCCCCTCCACTGAAATACTGGAGCTCCGATTTCAAGGTCAAATTGAGATAGTTGTAGCAAAAGGAATTTCTCATTCATAAGCATCTTTACTCTTTGCAAAGCAAAATCTTACCAAAAGGAAACACTGGGGCTCAGTTTCCCCTCAGTGTGACCTTAGAATTATGCATCTTAACTCTGGTCCAAGATTTTATGCAAGGCAGCTCTTCCTGCTCATTGGATCCGGTCTTTAACAGGCAGTGAGAGACTCTGCTGCTTCCCTACTTTTAAGGGGAAACTTTTAAAATTTTATTTTAAAACCAGTGTTCCTTGCCTTTCTCACTTAGCTTCAACTGGAAAATCTCCCTGGCATCAGCTGCCCTGTCTCCACCTCCCACCACACCATCAGCATCCTATCTAGAACATTGGGTCGGTAACATTAATGGATTTCTAACAGAAAACTTCCTTTCCACCCAGAGCTAATCATCCAGGACAGTTCTTCTACAAGAAACTCAGATATATTTATTGAGCAAAACAGCAGCACTACAAACCAGGTAACTTCAATCCATAATTCAGAATGGAAGTAAGACCACAAGATGGTATTCACTTTCTGAATATCTGAAACATGTAATATATGCCTGGAAGCATCACAAGAATAATCTCAAAGCTACTTTTCCAAAGTCACAGAACTCTAAGTATTTTTGAAAAAGTTATTTACTAATAAAAGTATTTCTTAAATATGCAAATATTACTGTTTATCAGTTCACTGCAGATACCGCGTCACTTGTATTTGCTAACCACCTCAAAGAAGTGACAAAAGGCAGAGAATATTTACTCATTGCTTTGATATCTAGGAAGAAAAATACTCACTGCTTTGATATCTAGGAAGAAAAAGTACTATAAAAATCTAAAGCATTACAAATCTATTAAAGCTGTTAGATTATATGTACTGCGCAAAATAGTGTTATCCTATCTTAGTGCACCAACTTGCTGCAGACACTTTGTTCCCAAGGACGGTAGTAAAAGGACTGTATCATGTGTGTTCAGAGGTTACGCTTAATAAAATGATTCCTGTGCAAATTGGATTTAAATACTGTATCATAGATTTGAATTACAGCCTTGTAGTCCATAACGGCCTTCACAGTCTCTGAAAAGCAGACTCAGCACTGAGAAACCTTTCTCCCACGCTACGCTCTGTCCCCGCAGAGCCTTAATTGTCCAATGTCCCCCCAGCACACTCCTGGTTTTGGCATCTCCACGTACACCCTTTAACACCCCCTTCTGTACCACATCCAGCTTTTCATGCTGCTGCTTATCCCACTGCTCATCTCCAGTGGTACCAGGCAAATGCTGATTTCTCATTTGTGAGCGATGAGGAAACACAAGCAAGCTCTGCAGCACGTGGAGTGCAGGTACAGGAAAGAATCAGGGGAAGGTGGAGAAGGATGGAGGAATTTAGACGGATTCAAGGCAGATCCGGGCTGTCAAATTTGATCTGTGGAAGGCTCGAGAAGATAAATGAGTAACGCTCTGCTCTATCTGCCAGCTGGAAATGCACACGTACTGAGAATCTGCAGGACATCTGCACTACTCATTCAGCCTTGCTTTAAGTCAGTACCATCCTTGATCAACCAGAAAGTTCCACTTACCTGTGGATCTACTGATATCTTTTACAAGCGACAGAATTTCTATCATAAATAAAATGAACTCTCAAAGCTTCACTAGGCATTAAAGACAAAATGAGTGGAATAAAATTTGACTATTACGCCATCTTGGAGATTATTATTTTTAGATTCCAAAAGTTACTTTAAAACATTTGTGATTTGAACTTCAAGCTCTTCAAGAGAGAAGAGCTGCCATGCTGCTCTGGGCAAAAGTAGTTTGCATGTTCTGATCAAAGAAAAATCATTTCAACTTAGAAAAATGGGCAAACAATCTCTTATAACACCATGATAGCGCTGGCCAGCTCTGCTAGCTTTGGCTAGCCATGGCCAAGAGCTGCCACCTGGCTAGTTCCTATGCTGCAGCCACAGCTATTCTCTGCCCCTTCTCTTGCCTGGATGCCTCCAAACACCTCTATGAGCTTAACAGGACATTAACACAGATTCCGCTTTTCACAGCAGTGTCTTGTAAAGAGAGAGAGATTCCGAAGAAGCTGAAGGACTTTGACAGCATTGGACATTAATAAGAGAGCTGGTGGCCTTTTTGGGTGCTCTGGGGACAAACTGATGCTGAAGGACTAGATAAACACTCAAGAGGCTTTGGAAATCCTCAAAGGCCAGACAGAAGGTACCCCAGGTGCTGTAGAAATTCTGCTGAATTCCTAACGAACTAGGGAGAATAAGGGAATATGGAATGGAAGAGCTAATTAGAGGTTAAAATGACAGAATGAGTTCTGTACGCAGCACGTGTACTCTGCAAGTATTTTATTATAGCTACATTGAATTTTTATTACAATTCCTATCCAACTACAGAATTTCCTGACTGGTGTTTTTTTTCTTGGACACAGTATTCTCTATGGCACCTCAGATGCTACAGCACAGGACCTGCAGCAGGCAATTTACCAAATGTCACTGAAACCACAATGCAGTAGGAGAAATATGGTAGGGAACCAACCATTTATTTCCTATTTTTCACACTAAAGGGTATTTTCATGCAACACTTCAGGTGATGCCGAGATAGCAGTAGCTATGTCAATTATTGCAAGGCACATAGGACACATATTGGGACCTTACAGATTCTAGCAGTACATGGGACACACCAGGGATCCAGAAATATGAGGAAAAGGCAAAAAGTGACTTATCTGAGACTGCAGCCCCACAAATGTGAGTCACCCGCTCCTAGACCTAAAGAGCATGAAAACAGAAGGGCTGAGTTCATAAGGCATCACCCTTGAGATGAATTGGCAGAATTGGCAGTTGGAAGCCCCCAAACAGACAGAGAATTTGATTCACAACCTGTGTTACCCATTCAGAGATGAAAAAGAATATTTTAAGAGATAAAAACAAAAGCACCCAGCAATGAAAAAACTCTGTACTTAGATCTGCGGGTTTATTTCTTTGATATACAGGATGAAGAAAAGGAAGTGAATGAAATAAAAGATATTAAACATAAAAACTCACATCCTCTTACAGTGGCATTTTTCTGTACACTCTCCCCCTGCCCAGGGTTGGAGGAGACAGACCTTCATATAAATATATCCATAATATAAGAAAAAAACGATTTAGTATCATCATATACCTATGGCTTAAGCCTTAAGTATTGAGCCTTCCATAAGCTCCATGAGGATGAAACACTGTCTGATCAATAGACGACATGAAGTAAATTGGATGTCCTTCCCCAGTTCCCACTTATCCAGACTTCATTGCAAAATCTTTCATAATTGATATCCTCAGGAAAGGCTGAGAATTGAGTACAGAGGCTGAAAAAAAATCTTTAAGCCTTGCAAAGCAGTCTTCTCCAGCACTAGTGACAGGGGAAATGTTAGATGTAATTGCTGATCATGCTCTATTTGTTTTTTTTCAGATAAACAAAGGACTTCTGGCTTGTAAGCAGGAAATTTAAACCCTACACGCTACATTCAATAAAACAGATACCAACACATTCTTTTAATATTCTGGAAGCTGGACATTTAAGGTCACATCATCTTAAATAACACAAAGTCAAAGCACAGAAATAAATTTCTGGGGGCAAAGAAGGTCTTTCATTGTCCACAAAGTGCCTAGAACAATGCGCTCTCAGTCCCTAGTGTAATTAAAGAGTCAGTTCAGTATGATATTGCAAACAAATAAAGCAGGATTCTAAGCTATTTCCTCTATTGATTTTTTTAAAAAGCTCTCGAAGTAGGATAGTGACATTTTCCAGTCTTTTTTTTTCCCCCTCAACCGAAACAAGACACTCCAGCAGCATTTCTCTAACTTTATTCACTGAGATCCTGAGGTTTTAAGCCAGGTCACATGAAGGCTGAGTTTTATTAAACGTAAAACTGTCTTGTTTCATCTACTTACAGAACAGAAATATAAGATCAGTTTAATGATTTTTCAGTGAAGATCTAATAAAGATAAATCTTTTATTTTGTATGTTTCCAAATCATACGTACTCTGAATTGAAATGCATATCTGAGGCTCCACAGGAACTCAAGTCCCACATCACATAAAAAATCTTGAAAAGCTAGTAAATTAAAAAAAAATCCTCACCTTGGAAGCAGTTATTTACGTTATTAAAAAAAAAAAAACGAACAGGTTGTATATTAATAGTGAATAAAACAAAAATAAAATCAGATTTAATACTATGCAAAAATATGGAAAGTTTGTAAGGCAGTTTTATTAGCATCTCAATTTTCAGATACTAATATGAAGAAAACTTGTTTAAAGTACAAATAAATCTGGAAGTAGAACTGAAGTTCTATACTTTCGATTTATCTACAGCTCCCAATGTTTTGAAGGAATTTTTAATAGCTTGTCTTCGGTTATAACAGTTTTATTCTCTAGACAGAGTGCTCCAATAATAAGTTATATTAAAATGCAGCTGCATAAACATGTTTACACACAGTTACACTTTCTCATTCACATTCCTTTCTCACAGGTGCACCTTTTCCACTCTGAACTAAGTACTCTTAAGCGTATCTTATGTAAGTGCACACATGTGTAATGTCACTTGTAAAATAGTCCAGACTGACCAGAGGGAAAAACTAACATAATGCTTTATCTGAACGTAAAATAAACAAGTGACATAAAAAGTAGTAATTCCATCACTTGTATGACACCAGTATTTAAACCATAACCACCACGCTGATGTCACGGTGAAAGCGACTATCCCACTTCATTTTTTTCCAAATGACAGGAGAAATGAACTTTACTAATATTGTTACTGTAACTACCATTCTAAGATTAACTTGTCTATAATCAAAGAAATACCAAAGAACTGCATTTCTCCCATCGTTTGTAGGACTTCATACAGCAACAATCCAGAAAGCACAGCTGCCACTATTTCTACCTCAGCTACGGGGGCAGAGGAGAAGTCACCTTTTCAAATTCATATTCTTAGTTCAGGAAACAGCAAAGTCCTGAAATGTAAGGAATTCTTTTAAAACACTACGGTATTGATTACTTTAAAGATAGGGACCATTGTTTTGCACTTAGTTTCAGGGAAACTAAAATGCAACATCAATATTTACTGTCGCTGCAGAGGTATTGCCATATAATGTGTGTGCAATATAAACACTTAGGTGCAACATAAACGTTTATGTTGCAGATCTCAGAAAACTAGCATTTTGTTGTTCATTTCATTCACTTTCACAGCAAAAGAAAGTAGAGGGATCTCATCCATTTCAGAGCAAATGAGGTGACGACTGTAGTTCTGAAACATTTCTTCTACCTATTGCAAGTTCAACCTTCGGCCCTGCATGCGTTTCCCTTGGCTTAGTACAAGTAACAGGACAGAAAACCCCTACTAGCTTCTTAATTATTCATTTTTCTAAAGGATTTTCAAAATTAACTGCCTAAACCTTCAAATAAAGCATAAAAGAGCTCCCAGGCTCTTGTGCACAACCCACATCACACCTTCCCATTTCATTTCCTCGATAGGGGAGTAAAATAAGCAGGAAAGTCAAAGTGTTTGGGGAAAACAAGCATCGCTGGAGTCCAGAGAGGAGCTTTTATTTGATGTGAGCTTTACTACCAGACAAGGCAGGAGAAAAGGCTATTTGAGCCCAAACTCGATGTTTGCTCACTGGGCTGCTGGCCTGCCAGAGGGTTACCCAAACACAGCTCCCGCGACGGGACGCCAGCCTTTTCCAGAGCCCTCTCAGCAAACAGCCACGGCCCTGGGAATTTCTCATACGTGCAGATAAATCAAGAACCAGAGCAACCTCCTCCAGAGCTTTAGGAGGAGATGTCAGATTTCTCTGGGATCCTCTGATTTCACACTGTTTCGACTAAACAGCAGGTACCGCCTGTCACGTGCACGTCACGTCATCTCCAGAGCTCTTCACTAAAGTTGGTTTGATACGTGTCTGTTTTACCTGCTACTCCAAGTTAAAACCCTTGAGACAAGTCTAAACTCTGAAACACCTAGGCAACATTCCCCTGTGTGGTGGGGTTGGGTTTTTTTTAATCCTTCTTCTATACCTTTTCTAATATACCTAGGGATACTGAGGTGTATCTTCTCAAACACAGGTTCCCTGGAGACACACATTTGAGCTGTATTGTCGGTACAAAGGTGAAACTGTAGACCTTCTTCCTCAATTCTCAAATTAAAAAACCCTTTGGAAAAGCACAGGTGTAGAGAAATTGCATTACAGTTGTATCACAAGCCCAGATATATAATTTCTCTGCATGAGGTCGATTTAACAAACCAAATTTTTTATACTGAATATGTCCAGTATCGACCAAATGTCTAAGATGATGTACTTGCAGGCTTTTCAAACTTGATGGTACCTCTGGAGATTTACATTCAATAAATACAGTTGGATAGCTATCTGAAGATCGAATTCAGGATAAGATTTCAATTAGATTACTTCTGCTGCAGCCTCTGTGATGTATGTAGCCAATTCAGTTAGATAATATTGCTTTTTTCCATTACTACAGGCTACCCATTTTACATGTACTATACATGCTCTGTTCCTAGGAGATTCATCGGAATATGGTTTGGTTCTTCACCTGTTACGTAAATTGCAGTATCAGGTAACTCTTTTCACATGAGAATTGAGGAATCTGAAGAGGACAAGGCGCTGAAAAGTATTTCTTTTTCATGGGAAAAGCTTCTTCCCATGCCCAGGAACGGAGGATCCAGGACTCTGAAGCAGCAGGACTGATCCCAGTCTTCCGCACAGGAACTGGGGGTTTGGGAATTGAGAGAACACCAGTCGCCTCTGGTCATTACAGAATACAACCATGGAGAGATTTTTATTTTTTTTTATATCCTGGCGAAGCAGAGGGGCTGGGTGTCTGCCAGCAGCACCACAGCTGTACAGAGACAGCACCAGTAAAGCACTGCTGTGTCAGACACGGGGACAGGCACAGAGCCACTGCCCAAGGCTTCTGGAGCCCTGGGGCAGCACAGCCGGCCCGTCACAGCTTTCAGCTCACTTCATTGGGCCGTGGACCTGTTCCAGGGCACGGGCACTGCTCATTTTAATAAAGCTGAGAAATCAGTTTACTACCAAGCCTTTATAGAAGTGTTCAGACATTAAAACCTGAATATTCTTTTTACAATTTTCAATCTTATTTAGCAGAACAGCCGTGTTTAGTCTACAGTATTTAACAGTCATCAGCCAGATACTATTTTAATACGAGCAATGCATGCGTAAGATACTGACCTTCTCAGCAAGAACTCACAGCCCAGTCAGCTACTAAAAGCATAAGAGCAGTCACAGAAAGATTGCTCCATTTGTCAGAAGATACTCTTCTTTGCATATACCCTTCCCAAAACAACTTAGGTACAGATCTACCAGCAAAAACAAAATATAAATCTTTCTTGAAGAGTTTGCTTTAGAGACAAAGATACGAAAAAAAATAATAATCTAACCTCGAGGGAGGCATCCCAGTCAGTTTTGGATGACTGGTTCTTCATGCTTGCATGACATATTCACTACTATTTTTACTGCACTCTCAGAGCAAACACAAAGGTATCACACAGATGTGATCACAGCACTCAAAGCCAAACGCATACGAAGTTATTGTCAGTCACTAGAAAAGCCTGTAACAGCCACCAGTGCTCTTCCCACCTCCCCAGTACAGCCGAGTGGGAGATGCTAGGCAGGACCAGCAGTGTTTGTGCGTGGTGGGGGGAAATGGGTGACCCTGAGCTCCTTGGATACTGGCACATTATACACCAGGGTGAGGGGAAGCTGTGCCTTCCAAGGGGAAGGGAGAGGAGGGACCCCAGAACGCTCAGCCTGAGGTCAGAGGACAAGGAATTTCACAGCTTGGTGAGGATTTTAAGAGGCAAGTGCCCATCATGCAAACATGTGCCAAGACACTTGCTCACACACTCCCTCCTTACAGATTAGTTTTAATCCTAATAAATGTTCTAAATTCAGCTCCCACATACCTGCACAAGCATATTTGCTGGCATAAGGATGGCAACCGTAACAGGCAAGAATGACCAGCAGGAGAAGGGAGATGCGTTTCTTTCAGTGACATTAATGATTTTGGTCCACTTAGAAGTATGACGCACATAATGTGCATATTGTAGTATACACTATAAAAGAAATAGCTTTAGAGTTGGTACTTAGCACTAAAGAAAGACTTTTAAAATTTTTTGCTCAAGAAAAAGCATGTAGGACAATATAACCGAAAAGCAGAACTGCAAATCGAAGGGATAAGCGTAAGCACAATGCTTAATTTCTGGTTGTAAGTTTTCTATAAAACAAGTTATTGCTGAACTAGTTTCACATTCTCACAAAATAACAGAGCAGAAACAAAGGGCTGGATCTGAAATGCCCACAAACTGGAATTCCAGTTCCCTACATACAGGAATTTCTTTCATTAGGACAAGCTGGAGAAGAACGCAGTGATTAGCATTCTAATTCCATACTAAAACATAGTCGGGTACAATTGGTGAAGGCACTGAAGGGATTTTCCCAGGTTTCTTGCTTTGTTGTTGAACAGGCACACTTTGCCTTTCAGAGCTGAACAAATCAACAGTTCAAAAACATCCTTATCTCCTATGACTTTCTGCCCAAGTGCTGCATTGCTACCACACCTGCACAGCTACGGGAGCAGAAGCAACCACACTCTTCAGGTTACTGGTCAGAGGAGGACTGAAATGGTCAGGCTCCTTGTGCCCAGAACATGTCTAGAAGACACCAAACCCAAAGCTGTGTTCCATTAAACCGGCACGGGTGAAACACGCGGCTCTGCCTTCACATGGAGGCAATTCAAGAAAAATTGTGCTGCGCGTTACTCAATTCTGCCCAGCACTCAGCAAAAGCCTCACAACTTCAAAAATAAAAGAACAGCCAGGTCCTGTTAAATTTACTGTGCTCACCCCACCTTGCATTTAAAGATGGAAAGAAATACTTCCCTCAGGGAAGGGGGGCCCAGCTCATAATTTCTGGATTAAACCCATTACTATTAGCTGCAGAATGAAATTATTAGTGACAGGTTCACTGAATTACCTCTTTACAGAGGTCACTAGAGCTTCCTAGAAACCTAAAACTGCCATTGTAAATTTAGGTAATAACAAGTGAGTTTTTTAAACCATCAAAATTAGAGGTAAACATAATAAAGAACCTTTTTAATACCCTAATTTAGTCATGCACTAAAGTACAATACATTTGCATTTTCTTCACTTCGAAGTTATAAACTGAGAAAATACACGAGTGCTGGCATGCACCACTATTACATCAACGTTTTATATCCACAGATGTGGATGTAGAATTTCTATTGATTTTCAATATGCTCATTTCTCTTAAAACTGTAACACAAATCAAGAATAATTTCTCTGGCAAGTACACAAACCAACTCTTGATCAGTACATTAAAAGTAACATTACGCAGAGGTTTAGAACAGGACTAAACAGCAGCTTTCACCACGCAAAATTCTGTTATGAAATTAATCAATTTTGCAAATATAAAGAATCTGGAAAAAAAACAAATCCAAACAAGAAACCACATGTACAAAACCCTTGCTTTCATTCTGTGTTTATTACTGCCATTTTAAAGCTTTGCTCAATTATTTACAAAGGACCTTAGACAGAAATTGTTCAATTCACCACTTTATAGGCTGTGCTTAGTTCTGTTTAAGCTTCCAAGACTGCTAATAAACTCTGTGTAGTGTTTCATGTAAAATACATATACAGTCCTCGAAGTGCAGCCTGTGTTTCCCCCTCCTGGGTAAGTGACCTCATCACTGGATTACAAAGTCCTGTTTCTCTTGCTGTGCTCTCCCCTCACTCTGCTCCTGTGAATTTTGTGTTTCTCATGGTACAAAGGATGCCCTTGATCCCAATCTAGCAAACAGCTGAGTAGTTTCACACCACTGCTTGGTGAGAAACCTGAGCCTGAAATCCTTCAGATGGATTTTGGCATAAAATCCAAGTTTTCCTTTTCTTGGAGTTGTCCAGCAATTGCCTCAAAGCATTGTAAAGCATTTGGAGAGACGTATTGACTGCTGTTGGGGTGGAACTTGGGCACTGGTGGGAGCAACACTGGGCACAGCCTCTGTTCCACACCACACCAGTACGGCTCACTGCCTGGGCTGCACGGCTACAGGAGATTAAATAGATTTAAAACATGCTCTGTTATAATTTATTTTACCACTAGAAAGCTATTATGCAAAGATATTGAATCCCACTGACACTGGTCACAAGTTCCCAGGAGCTATCACCAAAATTCAAGAATTGTCATATAGACCCTGAATCTGAAGTAGATTGGTATTGATTTGCTACTATGAGACTAAACTACCAGAGGGCGCAGATTTCATCCTTTAAATTCAGTTTTCTGTAAATGTAGTTCATTTTGCAATTTCTTTTTTTCAGATGTCTAGGTTGAAGAAGTGACCCTGGTGAAATAGGAATTTCTTTGAATTCCTCCACTTTGCAGGAGTTGCAGGGTAGTCTCAGTAAGATTAAGCCAAAAGGGGACAGGCATTTCAATACCAAAGTGTTTGCCATCCCACAAACCAAACTTCAAGATAACAAATATCCACAGAAGTAGGCAACCAAAATACTGAGAAATTCACAAGAGAACTCAGGCATTGAAATCCTGGTGTGGTCTAAATGACTCTATCTCCAGATACTTTTATATTTTATTTCATTAACACTAATCTATTTCACTATAGGTCCAAAGTTCCATGGGTCTAGCTCCCCTGGTAGCAACTGGCACCTAAATCTGAAGAGTGAGTTCTGCTGGCCTTCAAGAGGGGATCTGAAATTCAACAAGCTCTCTCAGGGGCTGCAATGAATTATCTGCCATCTGACAACCATCAAAATCAAAATTATACGAAGGGTAACAAAAAAATACTATTAAAACATGATGACGATGGTAAAGTTTGACAACTTTCCAACAGAACTAACTGGAAACCTGCCTCTTCTGATGATCCACACAACTTGAAGCAAGTGGAGTGAGAACTGAGAGCACTGAGGCATCAGATAAGGCTGCCCAGCAGGGTCTCCTACCCGTGGAGATAAATGCCCTGGAGAAACTCTATTTCCTCTACAAAGAAATGCAGAATTTTTTGTTTTAACTTTTAAATTGGATCCAAAAAAATCGAATTTCAAAACACTGAAATTCTTTCCAAAATTACACTTCCCTCTCTCCAGCTAACTCTATATGGTCTCCTTCTGAAAAACATAGCACTGTTCAAAATTAAGTTAAAGGATTATTTGGAGTTTCTTGCATAAACACAAGCCAAGTATTAGCTTAAGTCTATAATGGTCTTTATGTAGGCTCATAAGTCACACGGCAAATTTTGGCAGAAACAGACTTCAGTCTTTAGAACATACACGTTTAGGTATTTGAACACAGTGCCAAAAAATCTCCCAAAGATAAGTGAAATACACCAGGAAAACTGGTTTTAATATCCGTGGAGTTACTCAACCTGAACTGAATTTATCGAGATAAAGAATACATTTTTCTCGCTGTTCTGAGGACAGACAAATCTTTCTGCTCAATATCTAACAGCTGTTGCAAACAACAGATGCTGGAAACTCTCTAAGAGATTCTACAAAAAAATCTTTTATAGGGCAAAATCCTTTGCAACCTGAACACCAGAGTTTCCATAATGAAATCAATTTCTATGCCATGTTCTTAATTTCAGTCTACTTTATATATTCATTCAACCTAGAGCCTCTAAGCTTTACATTCAAGAAGTTCTCACACCAGTCTTCCATAAAAAGATTTGCTCACGTAACAGTGCTGCTCTTTGCTCAGTGAAATATTAGTTTCTGTGACCTGTCAGAAAGTAACTGAACAACACCACACTTGGGTACAACAGAAAAAGCAAAAAAACCTAAGCAAGAACAAAAAAGGCTACCTTTTCAATACCAAGACTTCTCTGGGAAACTGGGTGGTTTATTCTACACAGAACAGTTCCGCTTATTCCTTAATCCAAAAATGAAAATCGTAACCTTTCACCAATTTACTAAAAAGCTTTTCTTTTTTCCCCCCACAGTTTAAGCCAAATGTGTCTCGGCACTGGATCCCAAACTTTAATTTCCTTCTCCTTCTGCCATTGTTATGCCAGCCCTTCTAAATATTTACCCTTCCCAGATTCCTAAAATGGAAGGAGCTGGGGCTCTTTTGTAGTGCAGATGATTTGCACAGACCCCAAGTAGTGGAGAAATTCTCACGCTTTCATGGGAGGGAAACTGGATTTAGGGGACACTTTGTTCATGACAGGGTAAAGTAATCTTTAATAAATTTAAATTGAAGGGTCTTTCTAACACAGAGGGATTATGTATACCTTCCTCATATACAATGATAAACACTAAAGGTATTAATAAACATTCCTTAGAGAACTGCAGATTTACATTTTTCAGAAAGCGTAGATGTGATTAAATTGCATCTATAGCTGGAAACATTTAGCACTAAACTGTTGAAAAGTTATTTTACTGTATATGCCACTTCAATTTATCTTCCAAAAAATTAAACTGTCATTATAGATAAGGATTTAGTAAAAGTAAAAACTTAATCTAAAAACCTAAGGGAAGATAAACAAAATGCCAGCATTAAACAACACAAAAAAGGAAAATAAGTAGCAGTTTTATGGCTAGCAAATGTTTTGGAGTCTCCACAGGGACAGCTCAGCCACTGCCACCAAAGGGGGAAGCCAGCTTGGTCTCTGTTGGCATCACACACATTCAGCAAAAGGATCTACAGGAGAAATGCTCCACATCCTATTTATTTATTAAATCAAACCCATAGTCTAACAAGTTAAGCTACAGTAAATCTAATGGAGATGTAAACACAGAAGATACTGTGGAGTAACCCCAGACAAAAGCAGTTTTCCTTTTCTTCTTTTTGTAAGCACATAGCGAGTTAAATTTTCCTACTTAACACAATTCTGTTGCCAAGGCATTTATTCTTCCTGTTGCAACAGAACAGACAGAAGGCTGATTAAAACCTCCTAAAGCCATTGATCACTTCATCTTAGCTGAAGCTGTGAATCAAAGTATCAATATATTATAGCATTCTTTATTTTAAAGTTGTCAAATTATGCACTCTAATTAGAAGGAAATCCTTCCAGAAAAATCTTTTGGAGCACTGAGCCTCTTTTGTTATCAAAGCAAACATTTCTTTGTGTGTATATTCCATCTGATAAAGTTGGATTTCCCCCCCTTATGGCTGCTGAAAACGTGGGGGATAAGAATCTAAATGAGATCATCATCCCCATATATGCCAAAATTCCTTAAGAATCTGTACAAGTGCATGTAGCAACTGACAGAGGAATATAATGAAACAAAAATAAAATCAGTTTTCTGCACAGCAGTGAGCTATAGTTCCTCAATATCCAACACAGAACACTACACAGGCACATCAGAAAAGAGGAAAGAAAGCAGAGGCTGCCAAAGTCTGCTTTTCAGTCTAAGGCAGCAAAATCATTATGAGCAAGTAATAATTTCTATAAAATCAGAAAAAATTACTTCAAAGTATGGTTGTTACTACCAAACCCAATTTGCACAGCTCTGTCAATCTGTCAGTAATCACTTCTCCTTGTACTCCATGTACAGCACCATTTCTCCTTTCTTTCATATGGACCTTTGCCGCTTTCTCATCTCCTGCTCCTATTTTTGTATTTATCTCCTCTGTTCCTGAATTTTCCTAATTACAAAATCTTCTGAATCAGCAGAACCAGAAACTTGGAGGATCAATTTCTGGAAGCAGCAGTCCAGAGAAGAAAGGAGAAGAAGAATGGAAAAGATTTCCAAAGATAAGTTTAATCCAAATAATATTATCTATCTGTGTGATGCATCAAGTAACACAGCTGCTGGCTTCAAAACTAGTAATTATCAGAAAATTTTAATAAGCTGAAAAGAAATCTGAACTTTTCATAGTCCAACTGCAGTAACCAGAAGTTTAATACTACTGAATACGGGATCAAACTTTTAGTAACTCTTTGTTGTGTCAACTGATTTGCTTTCCCATCTATCTGGTTTGAAAAGGTATACTTTAACCAAATCTTACTTAAAAGCAGAGAGATAAGGCAGGTAGCTAAACTGAAAAACTTTTATAGTGACTGTATATATTGTAAGTAACATCCAGACAACAGGCCACACACACAAGCCTTTCAAAACAGTTAATGTCTGATATTCTCAGGAATCTTGCCCTCTCTAAGGCAGACGGTATGACGTCAGCTCTGGAGAGTGGAGGGAAACGGGGACAGGAGCAGAAAAGGCACCTGGAAAGAGGGAGCCTGATTCTGGGCAGGATGAGGCCACTCTACAAAGCATTGCACAAGGAGAAAAACAATTTGAAATAGCTCTTCATGTTCCTCAAGATAAGATTTTAATGATGCTGAAAATAATTCTCAAAGGGAAACTGAAGAAAAAATAAACTTCAAACCTGATAAAAAAAGAGAATGTGTTCACAAAAGAAGATGTAAATACTTATTGAAATTTTCTTTCATCCGTCACCATAAAACATGACACTTGATGTCCAGATTTCCTACAGTCCCTATTTTAATTGATTCTTTACTTATCACTAACAGCTAAAAAAGTTGTCACTTTCTGGTGCTGGACTAACTACCTTGAACACAAATGAGCCAACAACTATACCAGAACCCTTCCCAGGACAGAAGCATGGAAATCCTGAAGTTCCCAGAGCCTGCCCAAAGCAGCCCTTTCCCTCCTTACCCAGCCTGAGGACCAGCTGACTGCACCAGGAACAAGGGCTCCATTGGGAACCAGCCTCACGTGTTACGTTTGATGTACTTCAGGTCAGTGAAAAACTTCATTATAACATTCCAAGCAGGTTTCCAGGACCGGCGACACTGAACTGGGGGCTAAAGGAAGAGGAGTTGTCAGCTGTAACTGCATCAGAAAGAAAAACAGGAACACGTTTCCTGGGGTTTTTTAAATTACACTTCAAGAGCTATTGTTACTAATAGCTGCTCCAAGCTGTAAAAACTGCAACCTCGGAGGGCAAAAGTCAGAGAAACCCTACTGATTTTCACCGGATTACTCACAGAATTAATAAGATCATTTGGGAGCCAGCCTTGAGGTTATCAGAGATCTCTAGTCGCAGGCTCACAGTTCTCTTTTGCAGCATTTCTGTTTACAGCTCTTTAATGAACTGCAGCACTGAGGCGGAAATCCCCTCGCGTGCTCCTAGGTCCTGCTGGAATGCACTATCTACATATTTTGCCTTTCCAATAGCCAAGTTAGGAAAAAATTAAGGAGATAAGCCTTAAGCAGTTTTTTCAGTACACGCTTCTAAAATATCTTTGTAAAAATGCATTCACCACTGAAGAAATAAATATCAAAACTTAAATACCAATAATATAAGCAAATTATCTTAATTATTCATGATATAATCAAGCAGAACATGGCCTTAAATGCCATGGAAAGTGTCCCTCTTCAAAATTATTTTTTAAAGCAATTGTTTCAGGCAAGTAGAAACAACCCAAACAACGAGAGTTCCACTGTTGCATTGAGCACTGCTGTTTCAACACAGGGAAAATCCTAAATATCAACAGAACTTCATGGAAGCTGTGCTGCAAATAGGTTCTGGTCAAGCAAGGATCCATGGGGGTTTAGCTACAGGCAATGTCTTCACTGCACTACGTTTAGGCACTTAAGAGGGTTTTAGCCCAAACACTGCCACTGTTTGTGCACAAGTATCTCATATTCTGAGCACCTGGTTCGATGAAGTTCCTCACATCATGCAGATAAAACCCCAGACATCAAGCTGGATACTCCCTTTGAGCATCCAAACCCTGGCTTGCCAGCCAGAAGCTCTGCCATCCGCTGTGAAGTTGTGATGGGAGGTCAGCAGGAGCAGGACCAAAAGTGGTCGGCCAACCACAGGACAGCCACTGGTAAGGCCACAAGAGTTAATTAGGAACCAGGGAGAGATCAGACAAATAAAAATGAAAATATACATGACAAAGCAGGACCTCAACTTGCCCTTAACACCCAGCATTGCTGGAAGTTGTGTGCATTTGAAAGCATTACCCATTTGGAACTAAATCCTTTCTTTTGGCCTCTTGGACAAATGTTTTGAGAAGAAAACAAAAACACTTGGAGAGGGTGAATCAGCCCACAAACCAGAGAGAGTGCAGAGAGAATGAACGTCATCATCAGATTGGAACCCAAGGATCCGGCCACGATATAGGCTGGGAATAATAACGATAAGAAACCCCAAACTTACTTCCCTTCTTAAAAGGAAAAGCCCAAAAGAGGCTGGGACTGGCATCACAGAAGCGCAAAGTAGAAATGGTCATTTTCCTTTCCCAAAAGCCTTATGGCTGGCAGCATCTGGGGGCACCCATTAGCTTTCTTACAGGAGTTTTCTGTGGACTTGAGTTGTTTTTGAGCAGTAACTACCTGGGTGACTAGAAATGGCATAACTTCTCTCAGAAAGGAGGAGAGTTTAGGCTTGTAGTCATTCTCTTCACATACTCTGGTGACTGTTCACCCAAACCACTCAATACCAATGGAGTTTCAACAGAAGAGCCCCATAGTCTTTTGCTATTTTTAAGCCAACCATAGAGCTACAAGCATAACCTCACCCTACTTTTCTCCAGGGACTCCAAGCACTCCCAGCCCAACATCTGTACGAGTCCTTACAATTTCCCTGCAAATCCCTCTATCAAACAGGTCAACACTGATTTTTTTTCCTTCACCAGTAACCCTCTCTTAGTTTGTCTAATACAATTAATAACACTGATTTTTTTTTTTCCTTCACCAGTAACCCTCTCTTAGTTTGTCTAATACAATTAAAATCTAACTTCTACAATTCCTGGATGATATCTTCTTGTCAGAACTATGTTTAACTTGGGACTTTTAGACCAAGATGCAATTATTACAAGATTAGTAGGAATTATCATCACATTCCCATTCTCTTCAAAATCTAACTGGTACGGATTTATTATTTCATCTACAGTTATCTTCAAGCAAAAATTTTCAAGTCTCATAAAAAGCAAAGTGAAGTGGACAGCATCTACCCTCGGTATTTAAGTTTAGACATCACCAGCAAAACAGAGCAATTATCAACAAGTAGCTACTTAAATACTTGTAATTCTGAATATTAAATATAAGGAGAAATTTAAATGGCTTTTTCCCTGAAAATAAGGATCAAGACCTTTTAAGATCCCAAAACACTAAATATACTGCATTTTGAATGGTTCAGAAAGTACCAATAGAGTTCAGAGATTAGGAGTAAGAAATGGAGTTCCTAACATGCTAGTTGATAGCCAGGTTCAGGCAGTATTGATTTTTAAAAAGTTATCAGAATTTTTTCACTGCTCATGTAAATTGAATGGATGGCTGAATCTCAGAACTGATGGTCTCAATGAGTCCAAACTTCATAGGCACACAGGAGCCCGTCTCCATTGCAGTCAGCCAGCAAGAGGACTTTTTGTTCCCAGTAAAAAGCTTTTACTCAGAGAAGCCTCAGAAGTGATGGGAGGGGAGCAGACACACTTTTCAAGAGTGGTCTGAAGTTATCTCAGTGTACCCTGAAGATCACCACCCGGCCAGAAGACTCCCAGGCACACACCAAGCAATGCCTCCACTATGCCACACTGAGCTTGCATACGACATGAATATAAACTACCTTACTCGGTCCCCAAAATGTAATCAAATCCATATAATTTAAATAATCAAAAAGTAAATATTTGTGTGCGAGCTGATGGCAGATTTCTAATACTCTTAAAACCTGATTTATGTCAGGAATATGATCTCATGCTTGCATGTTCTTTACTTGAGGTGGAAAATTAACTAGTACAAACTATTTGTGCTCACCTGCCAAGATCACATCTCTGGAAACGATACCCAAGAGAGATAGATCAGAACAAAGTTTCCCATTATCAGTATCACAATATCATGCCACTTAACACTTTCTAAATTATTTTTTTCTAGGAAAACCAATTTTTCTTAAAGTTTGGAAGAAAGTTAAAAAGCAGTATTTGTACCTGGATTGAAAATAAACAGAGTCTGAACCAACTAGCCTCACCAGGGCAGGAAGGAATCTCAGTGTAAATTTCTAAGTGGAGCTCTGCTTGGAATTTCAACAAAGTAATTAAGTATAGACCACTTCAAAGTGGGACATGTCTATACTGATCACTGCAACATACAGTACTGCAGAAGGGGAAAGCCAGTACTTCAAACAGCATTTGAATAAAGTACGGATTTTTAAAAAAACCTGTACTCTACAAGAAACATAAGAGCAGACTGACAGAATATTTGAGCAGGTCTGCTTCTCATTCTTTTCAGTTAACATTATTCATGCCCACACACAAATATTTCTTTGCAAGCAGCAGAACTTAGCTGTTGGCTCCAAATACCTTAACATAATTAGAATGGTTTTAAACATCAGTTATGCCACGGTTCCTAATCTTTCTCTATGGACTGCAGGGCACGGCAAATCCAGTTTGTCTTCTCCAGCTGACCTTAGGTAGTACCCCACCTGAACCCAGCCTCTTCCAGTTCAGGAGTGTGTGTCTCTCCTTCAGCTCACATCAGACATGATACTGCTGTTGTTGATATATGATGTGTGCCAACATCTCAGCTTCTTCCTTCTGTCTGCTCATTTTCTGCTTTCAAACTCCGAGCTTTTGCCGACAATCAAGAGAAAACACTGCTCTGTGCCATATATATATCTATTACACTGCCTGGATTGCTTCAAACATTGATTATTCCCAATAAACACTTCCTTCATGCTCAAGTGATTTCAAAGTTTAAACTCCTCTCCACAAAAGTTAAGCTGTCAATATACTAATTTTTATCCAGTTTGTCTGGTGCAGAAGTGGGACTTACACCATTCCTTTCCCTTCAGTCTGCAAGCACAAGTGAAACAAGTGTTTAACCACAGTATCAGAGAAAAGAATTGGCTGTGGGGCTTCAAGGGAGCTGATGTTGCAGAACAGCAGCTCACACAAGCAGTTGGGCAACTGCCCACTCTTCCAGCAAGAAGGAATTGCAGCTATTCTATAAGATCCAGATTTCTTAGAAGGAAAAGGGAGAAATTCACAGGTCTTTATCCTAAAATACAATTCCTACTTTTCAGTTTGTTGGTTTTGGGGGTTTTTATAAACAAATCTGCAATTGTGAATTTATAATGAGTATATCCCAATGCCTCAAAAGATATATTGGCATTGAAAATACATTTTGTGGACTGAGCTGGATGGATTTAGTGAACTGAAACTTTGCCTGAGATGACATCAGCCAATTGCAAATAGATTCTGGGTGCACTGTCAGAAGTGGCAGAACATGCCAAAAGCCCTGGCTCCTTCTCGGGAGACCCGGACAGAAGACAGTATTTCACTTGTAGGACTGAATATTCCTGAAGAAAAATAATATACCTGTCTTTTAGAACAGAAAGTAATTTCGATAGATGACCAAACTGGTTGTGTCTTCAAATTACCACAACATGATTCAGGGTGGTTTTTTGGTTTTGTTTGTTTGTTTTTAAGATACAAATATATATACAACTCTCCTTCAGTCACGTTTTATTCAATAAGCTTCAGAAAAAAAGCCACGCCGCATTCTGCAGATTTGCAAACGGAGAACACATGCTAGCATGATGCATACCACAATAAAAAGAGCGTGTCGCCTGTTCAGCTGAACGTCTCTTCCTGCACATGCACACAGATGGAAGCAGCTGCTGCCACTAAACCCCTCGTGGGGCTGAAATGCATTTAAGAAACTCTCCTCCATCCCCCAGGCAGGACGTGCTCTTATGGACTGCGGCAAAGCTGGACGGGGTAGAAAGTAAACGCAAATAGTAAGGTGGTTTGGCATTCTCCCCCACCCTGTAATACACTGTAAAAAGACACTCATGCAGCTTTGAGAAATTAAAAGACTACTACAAATATCACTTTCCCCTGTAATTGTTAAGCTAAGCAGCAATATTCTAAGCGCACACTTTAATTTTGCAGCACAGCATGAGCAAAAACTAAGTTTCTTGCACTAAACCATTAAAACCTACAATTTGCCCATCAGGTCACTGCAAGAGTAGGAAAAAAAAGTAGTGTCTGTAACACTGGCTGATACTGAGAAAACAAGGAGGGGGAAGGATGAGGTAATGGAAAGAGGGAAAGCAGTTTATCACTCCACTCTCTCCCCCCTCGCAGAAGACTGAGAACTCAGGAACAACCGTGGACTATGTTCCTACTCATGACCTTTCTCTGAAAAAGTGCAGTACAAAGTCTCAAAAAGTAGCAGCAAAGTCGGGGCGGAGGCAGGAGTCTGGCATTCCAGCACTCCCACTCCCAGCTCCCAACTTCAAGGCAAAACGATTTGCTATTTCAGAGTCTGTCGATTCCCTCTACTTTCCAGGAACCAAGAATGCTTAAGAAATTATAACTTAATCTCTGCTTCATGTCTCAGGTTAATCATGTTGAAATTTTGCTTCTGGATTCTTTAATGTCATCAATGGCAGCAGTGGACCACTGAAACTGGATGTTCAGTAAGAAAAAGAAAACTAAATCTCTTTGCTCCAGAAGATGAGCCAGAAGTCCTTTTGGATTTGAGGCAGGTTTTGAGGATTTGAGAGACAGGTTTGCATTTTTTTAGACAGGTGTGCACCTACAGTAAGAGAAATTACATGTAAATCAATACAGAAATTACATACTTCTCTCCAACATTTATCAAGTTATGAGAAAACCATGAGCAATGGTACTAAAGTATAATTATTTATGGATTAGAGAAGGCATGACTGCTTTCTGTAGCTCATGAAGTCATCTCTCTTGTAGAAACTCACTACAATATTATACAGTGCTGTATATACAACTGTAGGTATTCACATTTCTGTGACTGAAATTTAGCAATGATTGTACTGAATCAATCCACAACAAAATGGATTTCTTGGTCTTCCAAAACAACAAAACACCCGATTCTTCAGAGAAAAGTATATGACTGCCACAACATGGACAACTCTATGGGGAACATTTTCCCTAGAAGTTATTTGAGCCATAAGTTCGTAACTATGAAAGGTGGTTTTTTTTACTGTTCAAGTAAAGTTTCAAATTTGTAGTTGATGATATGTTTTTAAGATAAATTTCAGATATGGCAGAGGCCCTACCCTCAACAACATCAATTCTGCAACCAGAGAGCCAAATTTTCTCATTTCCAAATTTCCAAGAGCTGCAATTTTTGCATTACTATAAAGTGAGGAAATTTGCAGACTGTTAGCGTTGTGCAGTGTTTTCCCCATCAAAGTACTGCTTTGCAATTAACTGATTAAAACTGCCAGGGCATACACAAAGAACTCACAGTGTATCAACACAGATGGCTACAGACAGTCTCTCTGGGTAACCTGTTCCTCTATTCGATCATCCTCACAGCAAAAGAAGTTTGGGTTTTTCTTATGTTTAAATGGAATTTACTGTATTTTAATTGGTGCCCATTGCCTCTTGCCTTTTCACTGGACTTGGATGCAAACAGCAAGAGAGCCCCAAATGAAAACTGCTCCTCAGCAAGAACTGCCAAGCTCAGAAAACTCTCAGACCAGGGAGAGAAAAGACTTGTCTCATCTTTAGGTACTACTGTTATTGTTTTGCTTGGAAATGGAGAAGGTAAATATTTCTAGCCTGCTATTGAGTCACTGGCCCTTAAAATACGTTACCTGCATAATGTGAGCATGGGAGGCAGGAAAGCACATACATGCAAATTTTATCCCATGTTCTGTCACCTAAAAACCCCATACATTTTCCATCGCTATAGGGAAAGTATGCCAGTATCCTCACCCAGACAGCTGTATTTTTCCTTTCATCAAATGAAAAAAGGTTTAGTTCTAAATTTCAAGTAAACGTTCCTACAGTCACCTCCAGACTTCGCTCCATTACTTATCCAGGCAACAAAGCAAACAGAAGAAGGAAAAAACCCCAAGTCAACAAACCCATGAATCACAAGGAAATTATTTTGCTTCCAAGGACACAATCGATGTTTAAGGTCGGCATCAATACAATCTTAAAGGTGCACCCTCCCTTCCTGCAGCACCTCATCCTCCACACCTTCTACTCAACTTCCATCCCACCCACCAAAGTTCAAGGAAATTAATTAAGTTTTCACCTTTGCAGTAGGATGCACTTATGTTTGCACTACATTTTAAATAATTTAATTTTTCTACCTGCTTTGTAACAGGGTCATTACCTGATCAGATACAACAATCACTAAGAGAAAAGTAATGAAAATAATGAAGAGTCAATAAAAAGAATCCTCATTTACTTAATAGCCTTTTTACCTCATTCATTCAACTTTTCTGCTTCTAGTTCTTTAGAGATACTAATGGCTCATTTGATCAGCTCTTACTTAGGGGACACGATTACTGCACTGGTAAAATGCATCTTTAATGCAAATGCCACCTGATACCTCCTCGTGATTCTTGATTGATTCCTCAGGTCCTTCTCTCAAAGCAAAGTTCTTGTCAGTGTTGCAGCATCTTTCTCCAAGACACTGCTTTTATTCTTCTCTACCAGCATCAAGAAACTGATTCCCAATCACAGAATTTCCATCTAACCTCCATCCTAACTCTCCCTAGTTAAAACAACACTCTTGCCATTCTGACTATCATACTTTTCCAGAAGGTGAGGGGAAAAAACCCCATACATATAGCAAAAGACACTGAAGTTACAGAAATTATTTACCTTGCAAAGAAGTGCACCACACAAAAAACTCTTTGGAGAATAAGTGTACAAAGAAGTTCGTCAGAATTGGGAATTTTTGTCCTTGTTGTCTCAAAGAGTTAAGAAGTCTCATACAGTCATGAGACTTGCCTGTTATATTCCCACCTTATATTGTTTTCTCCTCAGCTGCCTGCATCTCATGCATTTGCATACAGAACCTTCCTTTTCTTCCCTACATCTCACGTCCTGTGAGCAAGATGCAGCTGGATGAAGCCACCAAGCATTTGACATGTGGAAATCACAAAGCAGGAGAAAGAGAGCAAAGCCTTATTACAGCCAGATGTTATTGCTCTTATTGGAGCTTCATGCTCAGGTGTCTCATTAGGAAGAATATTGTTCCCAGTTGCAGCCTAACAGTGGAGAGAAATACAACACAAGTAAAGCAAGTTGTCTGCTCATGACAAGAGAACATTCAATAAATCTAAATTTGGCACCTTGATATCTTTGAAATCAATCAGCCTTTAGAATTCACTGCCACAGGATGCTAAACATGGAATACAGCAAGATTTAGTGCACTACAAATTTTTATGGTCGACAAGAACTCATACTATTAATGCCAATGGAAAGACTATTGGAAGAGAGATAAAAATCTGATGTTTAAGATGTTAAGCTTTTCATGTCTCTGGCTCAAACCATAACAAGTAACTTCACTCTCTCTACGGTGATAAGATTCCTTGTGATAAGACTCCAGTCCCACCTCTGCCCCACCAGCCCTGGTGCTCTTTAGCCCTTGAACCGAGCTGCTTCTAGTGGCAAAGATCAGGGAAAACTCCCTCACACCAGGCTATATTCCCCCCGGCTGGCAAGCCAAGCTGACTCCAAGGTCACAAACACATTTTAAAGGTTCAAGTCTCTCTTCCTTTGTTCTAAAGGGAGCCCAGATGACTAGCACTGACTAGGTCCTTAACATTTCAACAGCTAACCTTACCCATAATGAGCTCTCTCCTACACCACTAAGTGAGAGACCACCCCAGCAGGCAGATTCTCCCAACTACCTACCACAGCACTTCCCACAGACCCTGAACCTTCTGGAAGGACCTGATACCAGGGACAATGCAATAAGTGGCCAGATCACAAGTCACATTCAACACAGCCATTTCTATGTTCTTTAAACACCTTTATCAAGGGCAGATCCTATTTTGTGCTGCTACTTCTCCCCAGACTTCCCATATACTTTCTTCAGTCTTCCAAAACTTGCCTTTCCTCCAGCTTGTTAATGGTGTGCTGTCTTCCTCCTTATTCTGCTCCATCGTTTCCCCCTATATGTACCCAGTGCTCTGACAGCCTGTTTAAATAAGGACTTAACTTCCTTCAGCCTCCTCACTTCTATTAATGCTCACTCCTCCACCACCTTTATTTCATCTCTATTCAAACTACCAGAACATTAAAACAAAGCAGTGAATAAATTGGTACAGCAAAGGGACACTAGGTCTCCCCTTACTAATAAGGCTTTTCATGCCCTAGGGTATATCTGATGTTTCTTTTCATGTACCATCCTCAAGTTAATATTTACTGTCAGTATCAAGATTATGGTGCGACCAAACAGTAATAAGTTTCAATTAAATAGTCTTAAGAAATTAAGTTCTAAAATCAATCTTTTCAAAACAATAATTTTTAAAAGCCTCTAATAACTATTAGAATGGGGGAAGATATTAAAAAAAAAAAAAAATTAAATCTGGCTGAAGTAGTTTCAAAGCACAGTATCAGTTAAACATTTTATTTTCTAGCATTTCATGAGATTACCTTCCTTACACTGAATTATGACAAAGTATGCAGTCCTTCAGTATTCACATTCTTCTCATGTGCTGAACAACATGCAACTAGTACTACCAAAAACTTTCAGGTCAGGCAAAGTAGCTTCGTTTAATCACAGGATGTAGTAAAAAAAAAATAAAAATCTTTCTCTCTATTATGATCCTGCATTGGATTTCTAACCTCTAGCTAAAGGTACATGCATTTGCATCTGTTCCAGTATTTCTATATGCAGAACACAAAGGAGTAAGTACACAATGTTTTCAGCAATGCAGACACATGAGAAATGGGCTGTTCCTTTCATTCAGTTTCAGAACCACAGCTATAAACCTTAATAGATGGCACAATTCATCTAGAACATCCCAATAGTGAAACCATAAAAGGTACATCCCAGAGATGGAATACGGGAGAACAGGAAAGGCACACTGCCTTTCAGACTTCCCAAAAGGGCAGCAACTTTGCCTTGTTTCACATTTGTAAAAACCTTTCGTTCATGCATTCAAATAAAACTTCCATGACATACACTGAACACGCTCTCCTGAAAAGACAAGAGGACCACTTTACTACTAACGGTAAAATTTATGTTGTAAAATGCTCTATTTCTGTTAAAAACTTACTAAAGGAAGTTACAGAATTCTTAGAAAGCCAATGAAAAAAGTCCATATTACCCATCAGATATTGTAAACTGAAATAACACACCAGACAGGCAACACATAATACTTGCAAAGATAAAACAATAATTTACTGAAGTTCAGCTTGGCTATACACATTCTACATAACAACATTATTCCTAAAAGGTGAGTATATAAAATGAAGTATAATCATACCAATTGCAAAAGAGGGATGAAACTCTGAGGAGCTACCCAGACTTCCAGCCACTCTCAGATCGCTGCTTCTTGCTAATGACAGCTGGATTTCTGTAGGAACACTTTGTTTTTGTCAATCACAGCTAAATCACTAAGGTTACGTTGTGCAGATGAACTCATTGAAATCCACACCTGTTCAGACAGACAATTCAGTAATTCCAGCTCAGCAGTATTCATTCATTTTTTCCCTTTTTCTAATTGCCACTTAACCCCAAATCATCTATAAGGAAAAATAAAAAAAAAAAAGCAAACACCAAAGCCAAAGATTACTGTGGTAAACACCACTATTGGCACTCTGTGTCCCCAGGCCACGCAGTAACCACAAGAATTCCATTTGGACATGGTGAAGCCCTGGATGTCCAGTCCCTGACTGACCCTTGATCACCCAGAACATTTCAACAACTTCACTAGGTTTCCCATTAAATGCTATTGTGGCTACAGCATGATACAGAATAAGCAATCCTCATCTTAAAGCACTTTAACAGTCTCTAGCTCCTCCCATACATATAAAGCTACAGATTAACATTTTATTTGTCAAAGACCAAGTCCACATGCTAATTTTTTATCACATTTCACTGCTATCTTCTCCCAAGACCAACTCAAGTATTTTCTCCAAAGCATTTTTAAAATTATGTCTTGTAAGAAATATGTATCTGCTTTCCCTTAGAAGCAGGATCCCATTTTGTGCAAGTCTGAGATACTAAAAACCCATCTAAAAAGCACACTGATTCCTTGGGTAGTTTATTCTTTATTAATATAAGTATTAAAGTTCAAAATCGTATCTCTTCTCAAGAAACTGAAAGAGCTCTTCAACAAAGCAGCAAACTGTAGCACCACATCAGTATTGTCACTGGCTCCTTTTAGCAGATAATTTCATTTCACCAGTGCAAATTTTACCGTAACAACCTTCCAGTGCTTCATCCCTCCCCAAGTTTTCCTCTTTCATAACACTCTGCAAACCCAACATCTTGCTTTGAAACAGCTTCGAAAACCTGGCCTATGGCCAACTTGCAACTGATACTACAGTTTAAATACCTTCCCAGCAAAGTTGCACAAACTTCAAAATACTCTGGGATCAGTCATTAAAATGTTTTTGTTTCAGTTACAACACTAATGAAAACCAAATGTCTGCATTTATTTTAGCTCACTCAATGGTCTAGGGACTTCGCAGAAGAGAAAGGTCTGAACCAACCCCCATTTACCCGACTGACTAGTTCAGCAGTATAACATTGTACAGAGATAGGGATAATACTGTAAAAAGATTTAATTATAAGAGTTTCAGCCACAAATTTAATTAAGGAGGCCCAATTAATTGCCTCAAATTGATTCTTCTTCTCTAAAGCCTTCAGTTACAGCACACCAGAAACTATGCACTTTTTGCTGCAAAGTTTAAAAGGTTCAATTTGCAAACAGATTTAAGACCCCGAAATAATGCCACGCTACAGGATAAGCTACGGCAAACTGGATGTTTTTACTACCCAAATATAAGACGCACAATAACAGATCCTGCCTGAAGTTTAAGCCTTCCCAAAGTGTCTGCTCATAAAGGTTTCAGTGTGTTAGAGAAGTATCTCTCAGTCAATACACACGCCACATTCAGCGAACATGGGAATATTCTGGGTGGGAATGGTAGAATTCTGAATGAAATGCTTCATACAAAGCTGGCTTTCAGCTTCGAGTCTTGACTTTCTGCTGCTGGTTTAATCCACAGCCACTACAATTAAGCCAGCAAATTCAATGCTGGTTTTGTACAGGCTTAGCAATCTACAATGAACTGATGTTTCAGCAACATTTCACCCCTAAGTTCATTTCAGAACCCTTTGTACTTACTTGTCCACAGCGAAGAATATCAAAGTTCTGCTAAAACAAAATCGGCACAGATTTACACAAATATCTACATTTGTAGATACAATGTCACTGAATGACAACGTTGTTGACCATCATCTGTATCTCAAGATATTTGGAGCACGCACCACCTGTTTCCAGCCAGCATTCAAACTCTTCAACCACACCATTAGTGACAGCTACTAAAAAGTCTAAAATATCAGGGAAAAGAAATAAAAGTTTAACATCAGCTATGTAGGATTGAGGCAAACCAGAGCCTTTTGCTAAATATCACTCATTATAAAACATACAGTACTCTAATAATGCATATTTGCACTTCACAGTATTCTCTTCAAGACTGTTGTAACTGGAAAGTTAAGACTGGCAGGGTCTGGGTGTCCCAACTGTTCCCAGGAGAGGAGAGCCAACCCTCTGGGCGCTTCCAGAGCTGGATGGACTGAGGAAATCCCTGGTGCTCATCCCAAACACAGACATCCACGCCATCGAGCCGGGCATGTATGAAACGGAGCAAGTAACATGTTTGAGACGCGATACCTCGTGCACAAATGCCAACCCAAAAAAGCAAAGCTGAGATTCAGTCATTTAAAAATCAATTGTTTATTCCCTAAAATATGTAAAAAGTGATATATCGCAAGGAATTAAAGGTTACAGATCATTGATCACCCAGGAAGTAGGCTTTATAACATCCATGCTACACACATTGCTACTTCACCAGGAAGTGTAGAGTTTACTTATGAACACTGAGGTTCTTGCCATGCTTTCCAAAATATGGAGAACTCTCCCTGTGTAAAAGACCCTTCTTTCTAGCACACAAGACATTGACAAGAGTAACTTTTTATATGCTTATTTCAGTTTCCTCAAAACATCACATGCATACAAGTAATTCAATTACTTCTGTGTATTCAAGAGATTCCTTTTGCAGAAATTAGAAGATAAAATTCTAGTATTAAACAGCTGATAAATGCTTTTCTGTTAATCCCCAAAAGAGAGGAAAAGAATAATACAGGAAAAAGGGATACTTTAGACTACTACACTTAACATTTCACAAAAATAACCAGAACATAAAAGGCATCCAAGACGTAGGTCTCTGCCTTGGTCACGACTTTGAGGTTTACAGGTGATGGACATCACATTAAGAACACCAGAAGCAAAAAATTCGATCTCTAAAAGCAACAGCCAACCTGATTAAATAGTTCGGCTACTTAAATGTGAATGAAAAGTTATGTTAAAAATAATTTCTTATTCCTCTTTCTTTTATAAATCCCCACACCTGCTCTTCACCACTGAGGGAGAATCAAGACATAACGTTAACCTGCATAAGGGAAATAACTATGTAAGACAGAAAAGACCGAGCAGTATAAATTCAACCACACCCTTCAAGAGACTAACTATAAAAATACCATTTCTCAGCATAAATTTTCTCAAAAGCTGGCAGCCTAACAGAACAGTCACATACATAGCTCTAGCCAGCAAAGAGGTCCCCTTTTGAAATTCCAAATAGATACCAGAATGTTTTCATTTATTAAACGGAGCACACCTATCTTAATTTATCTCAGGCAGTCGGCACAGAAGATTAATAAAGAGCATGTGGATCAAACACGCAATACCTTCAGAGATCAAGAACAACAAATCTCTGCAACAACACGGTTGGAGAGAAGTCCCCACAAACGAGTATGTTTGAGGGAAGCAGCAAAGAAGTGCAAACCAGGACCTCTCGGGAGACTCTCACATCCCATCTGCACACAAGGGGAACTTCAAGTTTTAAGCCTAACCTATGGCTTAGGACAAACTTCTCAAAAGCGCATCTACTGAACAGTAATACATATGGAGGAGTAATACATACTCCTCTCTCAAGGAGAATAATCACATCAAAAGCCGATTTTGGAGAAAAAAAAAAACAATACTGAAGAATTAGGTCTCATAAATTCAGAATACTAAGACCGATTTTTACGGCTCAGAGAACAAGCTTCAATTTCTCGCATGAGATAGGGAATCTTTTACGTGAACACACTCTGAGGAAAAAATGGATAAATATTAAGTCTTCCCCAGTGAAGCAGAACCTAACACTTTACCATAGCCTGAGCATTCTCACTTTAATGCCTCACCTACCTGATGATTTAGTTCAAGTCATACCACATAACCACATGAGCCGTTCCAAAGCCGTAATATGGAGGCAAGTATAGCTTAAAAACAAGGTGGCTGCTCAGCTTCCTTCATACCAGCACACTCCCAGGAGCAGTCACCCCTTTTGGAATAAGAAAACAATATTCTGAGTTAGTATCTTTTTTTTTAACCCTGAGACTCTGTGGCATTTTCTCACTCTGCATTAAGGGTTAATCCAAAACCATTTCACAGAGATTGCTCTGTGAATATTTAGGATCTTGTTGGCTGGTAGCGTCAGCGTTGGAAGCTGTTGGGTCAGGACTGATGGAAAATGAGGTAATCCAACAGATGTATATAGCACTTTGGGTTTTCTTCCCCTGTTGCCAGCCCAAGTGGCCTTTCTGCCTACAGCACAATTTCCAAGCGTGGAAAATAGACATATGGGATGATTAGGAAAAAATACAAGGTGGCTTTTACTTAGAAATCCACTTGGAAAGTGGGCTTAAACAGCCATAAAAGCAGACTAAGCCAAGAGCCTTTAGTCACTGGTGATCACCAGCAGAGATGCAGTTTGGTGTTATTGAGACACCACCTTATACAATGAAATAATCATAGACTACAAAAGGCATTCAACCCCAAACACTGTCATTTTATAACATCCTGCTGCATTTGCATATTTGTGGTATATGGGCTATAACGGAGCCAGTGAGGGGAGCCATACTGTGTGTCCAGCCTCAAAACCCAAAGCTAGAAATCTGTGCTTCTCAGTGATTCCAGTGACTATTCTCACAACTTCATTTAATCCTAGACACACGATACTAGACTCTTCAAACCCATGCCCATGTTCTTCCTAAAGAAGTTGAACTTGTGTCAAAGAACACCAGACTGCAGCTTGCCCCGCTGTTTTGCAAGACAAAGGTTCCCTCCCTGGCACACACTCGTGACGGGATGGTTGGCTACGAGGAAGGACCCAACCAAACTGTATCTCCAAAGAGGGGCAGAAAGTACAGAATGTGGCTTTCAGATTCCAAATGGAAAATTGAGATGTTTAATGGGGGTGGTTGCTAAGTGGCATTTGTCTTGCATGAATCACTTGAGATATTCTGCGCTACATCTCTAAAGCAATGAAAACAGCTCTTCTATTAAAGAGGCATAGTTTGTAACACTTCTATCTCTGTACCTATCGCTTCTCAAAGACACCCCTCTGGCTATTGCTATGGATACCAAACCCACAGAACATCTCGTTACCTCTGTCTGGAAACTCAGCTCAGACGTACTGCACTAAAATTAGCACATTTGAGACTATTTTATTTGCACTTTTTAAAGTATACAAGACAACCTTTTGTAGAGACATTTCAGGTTTGTGGAACACACAAAGGTATAAGACTATCACACTTTGTCAAAATATCTTTAATAAGCTTTACATGTGAGAGAACTTTAAAACAAGGCTGACAGCAGTGCTAGTATGGGAAGAGATTGCTGCAGATAGAAGATCTGCAGATAGAAGATCATGCCCAGGCTTCTCCCCTGCTCAAGAAATCTGCCTTTGGTTATGAAGTGCAAGGGGATAGAGCCATTGTGGCTGTGGGGTTCCAGAATTAAGTTTATCTCAGCATGTAGACAAGATGCAGAAATTTTACCAAGAAAACTACTGCTGATTGTTTCCTTTGCACCATTAGAAGCGGTCACCCATCTTTTACAGAGCTCCTTCTTTACCAGGTGTTTTTCTTCACTTTCCACATGAGAACATTCACCTTTTCACTCTTTTCCACTATGTTGCCTCTTGACTTCTGGCTTCTCTTCTTGCTTATTTGATCAAAAACTAACCATGTGTTCTGTAGCAGTTTGTCCTTAATGGCTGCATAGCTTAGAACCAGACACAAGCAGTATTTAGTCTTTTTGTTTCTTCCCTGTAACAAACCCAGGGTTCATTTTCTTCAGCCTTCAAACAAACCTGCACTTGCCTCTTCCAGGGTGACCAGGGAAAGGAGCTAGTTAATGTTTGACTTCTGTTTTTATTGCACACTTTTTCTAGGGGTTACCTAACAGCAGAGTCTGGTGTGCTGTGCAGGTACTTCGCATGGGCTTGGAAGTCAGCAGTCCGTATTTCTGCATCAAGAGTTGAGGGGTAACAAACATTCATCTTTGTGATCTTTATTTTGGAAGGGGAGAAAAGTACATGAATTGTTAGGAAGGAGCAAAGCAGACAGATGGTTTAGAAGGCAGAGAACTGACCAGAAATGTACTTGAAGTGTGTGTTGTAGTATGTAAATAGTCTCTCCTGTGCTGTTGATCTATGCAGGCAGGAGATTTATGGTTTAGTTTCCTCGTTATGCCAGCTCTCAGCCAGACAAAATTCACCATTCCTTTTCTCCCAGATCACAAGAAGTCCAGGACCTTCCTTGCTTCATGAAGATGCACAAAATACAGCAGGTTTTGCAGTGGCAATGCTGCACCCCTCAGTTCCCAGGCACTGGAATAATATATGTACATTGTCTGCCTGTTTAAATGCTGATGGAAAGGACTCCAAAACACTACATGGCACACAAAATCAGCAGGATTATCTTACTGCAGAAGGAAAAAAGGAACCTGAACAACTGACAAGACAGTGCAAAGTAAAGATATACACATGAACATTTCTGCATCAACTCATTCCAAAGTGAACTTAATCCATTTTCAAAGCAGACAGTACAATTTACGTTCACTGGCCAGTTAACTCCCAGTAAGAACAGCATCAATAAGAACAGCACCATTTGGATACAGAACATTCATTTGAAAATAGCTAGCATGAACCTTCTCTACCTTATTCCTCTGTAAACAAATATTAAGAACCTGACATATCCATGGCAACTTGTGCTGTGGAAACCAGAATTCAAAATAACCTTTTAGAAAATTATGCCAGTTCTTTCCACAAAGAATTCACTGAAGGAACTATAAACGCTGTAGGGTGATACTGTAATAATAAATTTAAATGTAAACGTCAGTGGAGGCCTAGCTTAAAACCCACACCTGCAGAAAGAAGCCTGCAGGGATTTCAGTCTGATGCTACCAGTTTTAAAAAAAGGTATTTCATTGCCCTAAAGACCCCACACACCCTCTCGCTCTTCAACACTGCAGGTTTGTCTAACAGAATGACATCATACCAGCATGGCCCCCAGCCTCTTCAGGAATTTAAATTAAAAGAGAAATCCATAGAATTGCTGTAACAATGCTAAAAGTCAAATCAGTTTATACTGCTGCAACCTCCTAACAAAGAAAAGCTAGGTAGTAAACAGAACTGGGATGCCAATAAAATTTAAATTCTGCAAGCTTTCTCTACCCTTATAAACCATAAATGGAGCCACACAACTACACCACACACCTGACATCTTTGAGAAAGGCGCCACCTTCAACAGCAGTAGGGAAGAAATAAAGCAAAGGAAGAAAACAAAAGGCTGCATTTTCCATATCCAAAGGCTAGGGAAAATACTACAGTAAATTCTACTGTGATAGGGATTTTCAACCTACCAAAGTTTTAAATGATTGTTCTTTAGCCTGAAGATACTGTAGCAGAAGTCAAACACAACCTGAGAATCCATGAATGAAAGCCTTCGGCTTGCATACCAATTTTTAATGCAGAAAGAGGTATGTGTTGGAGAGTTTTCATCTCTGTAGCTACAGACAAAAAATAATCCTTACAGCATTACATTCTGCGTGTGGAAAACAGGGCCAGGAATTAAACATGCCCTTCAGCAAATCATAATTCAACATCATATCTAAGATTAAGATGCTGACAGTTCTGTCTTCCAGGCCCAAGTTCCTGCTACCAGACTACACTGCCTCTTATTCATGCATCTTAATTGCCCATTTTGGGAAAAAGGGCATGCAAGATAAAGCTGGTATCTGCTAATGAGGGAATGTTTTATTTTATATCTTAATTCTAACTCAGAGTAATGAGCAAGGCAGTCTGAAGTCTCAGAATCTGATATCAAGCTTACCATGAGGTTTGAAGATTCTAATTTCTCCCTTGTGCCCAAAGCAATTTTATATGAAGCCAGGGAAGAAAAATGATTCTGGAAGTTTGTAGCCACCGGTATACACTTAGTGTATCAACTGGAAGATATTTACAGTCAAGAAATGGAAGAAAGCCAGAAGATTTATAAAAGTATTTCCCTCCTCTCCCCCCAATGCAATATTATTTCTCTTTGAAGAGCAGGGAGTGGAAATGAGGGAGTACAGATGTGCGATTTTGATAGTAAGACCCATTAGCACAAAATGAAAAAGTGATTAACATGGGCCCAATGCTATTAACCACATTGATACCTTTTTAATTTGTGTGCCCCTACTTTCTAGAAATCCTTCTAGGATTTTCTAATACTATAAAATAATGGTTGGAAAGGAGCTCAATAAATCAGCTAACACACCTTCTCAGCACTGGAGGAGAAAAGCACGGTCTAGACACAGTTAATCTATGCCTTACAGGGTACTCTAAAAATGCACATACCACAGCCTTCCCAAGCAAACTGTTCCAGTGGGTCATAATTTTTTTCCAGTGTCCACTTAGACCATCTCTGTTATAGTTTAAGCCCACTACCAACAAGTCTGTTGTCAGAGTGGCTCGAGTGAAAAATACTCTCCTCTCTTCTTCTTTCTCTCTCACCTGAAGACAACTCTTCCTTCTGCCTGTAGTCTCCTACTGTTTGGGGGAAACAAATCTACATCTTTCTGCGAGTGAAACAATTACTATTTCAAGACTTTGTTCTCTTTACTTTCCTCTACACTCTCTCAAAGTACTCTAGCTTTTCCTGAGGTGAAATGCCAAAGCCTAGAATGAAGGACTCTGACACAACTGATGGAAAGCTATCCTGCTGATGTATCACAGCCCATCTGACTTGTCTACAACACCCACCTTAACAGAACTACATCCAGTTTAACTACAACATTCCCACATCCTCTGCATAAACCTCATTCTACCCCCCCATTGCCCATCTGTACAGAGATGATCAATAAATGGAGGATCTGGAGTCTTGTCCTTATCCAAAAGGTATATTATTCTCCAGATGCTTCTCTGCTTTCTTCAAGTCATTCTGAACCCTGACCACATTTTCCAACACACTTGCAGCAATTCCTAGCCTGGGACCATCTGCTGCTAATATTGTATAGCCTTAATGTTTCACTTCAGTTGAAATTAGTGACAGAACCCTGCAGAGACCATTCAGTCTAGACATCCTCTGGTCTGACAGTGATCCATGAAACTATTTAAGGTTTTTCACCAACTTTATGGTACTTAGAGAAACACTTCCTTGCTTTTCATAGCGACAAAATCATTGGAATAGCTCATTAAACTAAGACCATATTTGTTCCTCCCAAACAAGACTGGGTATCATGTCACAAAAGGAGATTTGACTGTTTGTGAATTTTGAGAAAATTCACATTTGTGGTTATTTAACACCTTTGTACTTTTTCCTTGAAGCATTTACCAAACAGTTCATATCTGTTGCAATGTTTTTGCAAGTGGTCTCCAGTTCTCTAGTGGTTCTTTTCCACCTGCCCCTCTTAGATGCAGGTCCTGGCTTGGCTTCTCTCCCTCTTTAAAGAGCCTTATCTGTCTACATGGAAACAGATAATGGTTCTGAAACGAGGAATCAAGTGAAGTAAAATAACCTCGCTTGAATTTCACCTGCTTTTCAAATTAGCACTTTTGTGAGTGTTCTTTTCCTCATCTAAGGAGAGTTCCTACACTTCTGTTTCTGGGGTCAAGTATAATTGCAGCTTATCCTGCAATAAAGATAATTCTGAAGCAACAAGTGCACTAAACATACGGTTTTCTCAACATCATATTACATTTCTTTACTCAGCTGCAGGCCAACTTCTTCTTCTTATCATACAAACTATGCTAGAAGTGAACTGTCTTAATTGTAGTAAGCATAAGAGGATGCCCTTAGTATCACTCATGCCTGAACAGATCCAGAGGAAGAACCAGCCCTGGAGAAAAACCTCTCTGGAGACACAAACACACTCATGTAAACAGCTTATTTATACATGTCATACAGTGGAACGCCTTTGTATCATGGATCTCTACAGTTTAACCATATCTACCTTTTAATCTTAATTCTAAAAATTAAGGTAACTTTCTCTCAGTGTGAGACCTGTCAGGCAATATGTGCTCTTGAGCAAATTTAGAGAGAGAAATCCATACTTTAATGAAAGTATGAAACCAGAAATGTTACGGGTTTATCCAACCTTTTCCAAAAAGGTTGCAACCAATTGATTCTTAAAATATTTTCAGCACTCAGCTCTCTTACTGGCTGTGTGTACCCTAATTTACCAAACACCCAGGAGCATCTCACATTCAAGTAATCAATGGCCCAGTTTGGCAAAACGGGAAAACAAAGTTTTAGGTTACAGATGGAAATGATCTAACTGATGACCAAATACCTCGTTAGTGCTAAATGAGGTCTCTTGCCTCCTGTTCTGGTTGAGCTGCACCGATTGTCCTGGTGTCCATATGACCACGTGCTGAGCTCATTTAGCTTGATAATCAGAAAACTAACCCAAGCCAGTGGTTTTCTGCTGGCTGAGCAAACTGGAGAGCCTCATGCCATGGACACAGAAGCAGAAAGCGAGATCCCATCGCTGGGCTTGCATGCTGTTATAAGACATTCTGATTCTTTTTTCCCCAAAACTGTTGTCATCCCAATCTATTACCTACAGTGAAGAACACAGCTGCTGCATGTGGCAGCCACGTCTATAAGTAAAACTACTTGATACTGTTAATTATAGAGAGACTCTCAGGAAGCTAGTCCGTACAAGTCCAAATTCACGGAGTGACGGTAACTGTGAGAAAGAAAAGTTTAAGCAGTGGAACAGAATTGCTGCATCAGTTGCTCATATTTTATTACACTAAACAGTAAATCATGGAAGACTACCCAGAAGCAGCTCACATGTAAGAGATAACTACATCTTATTAGGAACTACTTGGTTCAGGCTTTTTGCTTATTCTATTTCTGTCTTCTGCTCTGCCCCAGTCACCCTGCTTAGAGCTGTAATACAGTGGAGAAAATTCATAAGAAAAACATGAATATAAGTTTCCAGCAAGGGCAGACAAGATACCAGAGTTCACAAAAGAGTTGGCATTAAGCCTTGAAGAGCAAAGAGTACAGCACTTTTGGGATATCATTCAGACCCACTATAACCAGTTTACTAACTTTGAACCTCTGACACTAAGGCAGTGACCATCAGAGAGGGCAATACTGGAAGGCCAGGTAGACAAGGAGGAGCTCTGTTAATTCCTCTTGGACCTCAGAAATAGGAAGAAGCCTCAGTGCCTCATAATTCCATTATTACAGCTTCAGTTTGTGGGTTTTACAGATTTAGCAGCCCTCTAAGTTCTAAATGCAGCAAGGAACTCTGAAGAGTATATTCAAATTACCATTGGGGGTTAGAGGAAAAGATGCCAATTTAAGAAAAAACAAAAATTTGCTTGGCACAAGCAAACAGACGCCAGTTTCTCCTGCCTACACAGTATAAAAAGATTAGAAATTCATACATTTCTGAAAGTCAGTAATTTGTTTATTGTATATGGTATTGGTAAAGCCGTGACAAAGTTAGAAAGTTTTGCAAAGTAACAGATTTTGAAAAGCTAAGAAGAGACAGAAGCTCCCCCCAGTCCATCCACAATCTCACATCAGTGATCAAAATCTATATGCAAAAACATCATTTAAAAACCTCACAATTTCCCCAGAAAGCACTTTGGTTTGTAGTACTCAACTATATCCAAGGCAATAACAAACAGCCATGTGACCCTCTCGTGGAAAGGCCACAGGAAAAAAAAAAAAAAAAGAATAAAATCTGTCTGGAGTTTGTGTTGGCCAGGCAAATCAATATACTTAGTCATAACTCAACAGCACCACTTACAAAGCAAGTAATTGTTTTCCCACTAATAACCATCTCTACCATTTTTTAACAGAGAACAAGTTGCCAAAGTACTGAGTTTGCAGCAGATCTTAAACTGGCTCTGCTTGCAAGCCGATCAAGCAGAGAAAAACAGTTTACTGATGCAACAGTTAAGAGTTACACATAAAAAAGCCAGTTAGAGTTCAGTCAACCATAACGCCACTTTCTTCAGCTGTCTTAATGTATGAACAGTATTACACAGTGATACATTTACAAATACTATACTCCAAAACCCTTGATACAAGTCTTGCTTTTTCATTTCATAAAGTTTCACTGTCAAAGAAAACACATGATGACTAATTCAGGCCCAAAAGATTTCTAGGATTTTTCAGAATTGTCACAGAAGTGAGTTCTAAACTATATTAACGATCTTATTTTTCATTTTAATAATGACTTTGGTTTTAATTCTATTATGTTTTTATAAAGGTATCAGCATGACACACATTTCACATGATTTAACTTCAAAGGGTTAAGATTAAGTTACTGAATTCTTGCAATACCTGCTGTAGTTTTTTATGGTATTAAAGAAGCTATCAACAATAAGTGAGAACATATGTTTCAGACTAGGGTAAAGTTTATTCCAAGAGGCAAAAATTCCCTTCAGCTTTATATAATTATTTTGAACAGCATACGTATTAAAGAAAATATTTTAACTTACTTACATATTCAAACTATGTGGCATAGTACTCTGTAATTTTCTAAGCCCAAAACATTGTAACTGCAGCAATCTTTAATTAATGACTTAGTTCTCAAAATCCCCCTCTTCCTTCTCCCACCCAAAGACACCCCTACTTCACCCAGTTTTTAATGCAACTTCAAGAACTGCTGCCCAACAAAAGTGTTTAATATGAAATATTTCAGAGTGGATCCTACCAGCTGTATTGCTGAGCATAGCAATTACTTTCAAAACACAGAAAGGGGAGAAAATGGTTAAGAAAGTCCTTTAAGTTCACATCAAGTCCAGACCAAGTCTATAGGTATCAAGCACTCACTATGTCTTACAATTAATAGGAAAATGCAAAACTTGGAAGACCACAGATAAGGTCTCGCTAAAAACCCCAAACAAACCCTAAAACCCCCAGCTTTAATTCCAGCACTACTCCAAAGCACAAGCGTAATCTGAGCTGTATCATTCCACTCACATTCCAGGTAGAATGGATTTTGTATTTACAAAACGTGCTTTCTCAAATCTCACTGCTGATGCTCCATCCTGTGCATAAATATTTAATCACAGACAAGCACTTCACAAGAGGCAGCCTGAGCATGTATTAGTGCTAAATGTGTCTTCCCTGAGCTAAAACATAGAAAAATTCTTGTTGCACATACAATTAAATATGACATTGGTAAAGCAGCTTTAAGGAGATGCGCATTGAAAGAATCAATTTCTTAAGTTAGTCATTTTATATCTAAAGTATTTTTAAAGCACACTCGTTGATCGGGCAGGAACAAGTCACAGGAAGATGCTGCTGCTGCACTTAAAGATTCAAACCTGAAACAACGCTCATCCACACTCTCTTCAAACACCCAGCAAAACAGCAGATGGGATACCTTTGAAGGGCAAGCCACAAGCAGAGTATTAGCTGTGGTGATAAACCCTATTGCCTTGGAGATTTACTCCTTGGTAGAGCCCCAGCAGGCATGTCTTATCGCATGCAAGGATGGCAATAGCAGAGAGAAACACCAGGGTGCCTACAAGGCAGTCTGCAGCCCTTGCCCAACCTGGGTTATATAAAGGCAGAAGATAAAGAGATTCTTGACAAACCAGAAACAACAATAGTTTAATTTCTGAAGGCCGTGGCTCTGCAGAAGAAAGCACTATTGCTGAGCATGCACGCTTCACCCGGGAACCTAAATGTTTTCAGATGACAAGGAAAATATTTCCTCCTAGTAAAGCCCAAGCTATCTCCTTCCCATTTTATCTGCATGTCAAGTTCATTAACAGGGAGAGACTATGTAAGACTAAAACACAGTATCCATCTGCTAATAGTTATGGCTTAATTTAGTAATTTTTATTAATTTGTGCTACACAGCACCAGAGTTATGTTGTATTACAGACAGCACAAGAACGGTTTTATCATGCTGTGTTTGCCTGTTTCTTACAATAACAACAATGCTATAGATTAAGATGCACAGCAAGACCCTTCTTCAGAGACTTGAATGTAGAAAGCTAACATCATTTCCAGTCACAGGTTGATGACACCAATCCAGGCAAGTTTTTCACCTCTTCCAAAGAGGATAAAGATGAGGGAGGGAATAATAGGGAGGGCAGAAAGAGCATTTCATCCCCAGTTTCTGCACAGTGAGCACACCAGCACCACCGCTCTGGGCTCTGCAGCACGGAGCACACCCAGCATGGCACCCTGCTGTGTCCCTCTCAAGGGTACCTGTACAGCTCCTCAAGTTTTGGGCCACACGCCCCATACCACGAGTCCCTCAGTTGCCCACATCCACGCTCAGGTTTCCCCTCACAGGGATGGGCTCCACATGCCCCTGTTCTCATCTCCACCCACACTCCCTGAGACTATGCACCTGACAATCACCAGTTCTCCTTCTGGTGCCTGTCACTCTTTTCAGATGTATTTCTGCTTAATTTCAAGTGGCACTTTCCTGCCTGTACACCAACCAGTTCCTCCCTCTGTCTCTCCCCAATGCCACCTTTCCTCCCCAAAAGACTTCATTTTCGCAAGGTCTCTGCTCTTCTCTGCCACACTCACCTGCCCCGATTGCTTCCACTTTTAGATCTTTTCCTTCCCAATTCACCGTCTGGCACCAGTTCTCCTTCCCCACAACTCTCCCAGCCAGATTTATTTCTGTTAATATTGCATGCTGGAGAATCTCCTGCAGACCAATTTAAACTGCTATTAATAAGCAGAGAGTAAAGGTCAGCTTAAAAAAAACAACAAAACAAAAACCCAACCACCTTTCACCTTTATGCAATTGCTTCACACACAGCTCAGGGCGTCCCACCCAAGGAATCTTCTCTGTTATTCTAGCTTTCACCAACTCAGCTGGACTGGGCTCTTTGATGCCCAGAACGTTTCTCAAAAGCTCGTGACTTGTTGGATTTGGTGTTCCAAGAAGTATGTGACAGATAAAATTCACACTTTGACTCCTTCAAGCCTCAAAAATCAGAATTCAGATGGAAATTTCACATGGCTGTTCTATTAGTGTCAAGACACGGACAACAGCAGCATCAGTGCATCACCCCTCAAGAAGAGATCCCCTTAAAAGGGTAAGTTACTATAACAGGGGGCTCGTTTTTTACAGTAAAGTTAGAAAGTATTTCATTTACAACAGAACATTGGTCCGTTAATAATTATTTGTATTAAAAACTTCAGTGTCAAACAAGCAACAGTTACAAGTTTTTACTATTGTATCATCACAGTCTCACTGAACATATGATTTAGAGGCTACAATCTACTCTCCACACTGAAGTGAAAGCAACCTGCTTTATTAGGGCAGAAAAGCAACCAGCTTTTTTTATTTTTTAATATAAGAACATTTTCACACCTCCCCATAGTGTTTAATTTTTGCTGTGTTTCACACCAAAACCCAGCTGACTTTGTAAAAACTGCTCGCAGGAAGTCACACTAAACTCAGAAATACCATCTGGCCGCTGAACAAGAAAATAGCCATGGTTACCAAACCAAATTAATGCCATTGATCACTTTAAAGAGAGATAGTTGTAGGCTTGCTAATTATCCGAGGTGCTTATTATGTATTTCAAAGTTTGAAAGTAATTCTATACTTCTATCAAAGCTAATAAATCAATCATCTCTGTTAAAGGCTTAGAGGAAACGCAAAGCTCAAATCCATGGTCAACATATGAGACACATTACTCTGAAAGCCATTCAAAAAGCCTCCTCATGGGAAAGGGTAACATTATGAGAACTAAGTGTTTTCACATGTTCTTTTTACCTTTGTTCTTTTATAGTCTTATTTTTCACCTCAAGATTTTTTTTGGAGGCTACTAATCTGAATTCCATCTCTTTCTTTGAGACCCCTCAGGACCGCTCTCCCCCATCAGTGTCTTAAAGTCCTGCTACAGAAATTCTCTGATCAGTCAAAAATAGCTGCACGAGGCGTTCTCCAGGAGAGTCAGGAATCTGCAATGGTAGCAGATTTGGAAAGAAGGACTAAGAAAAAAAAAAAAAAGGCATTTGAAGGGAAAACCCCAACTTTCTCAGCGATGCTGTAAGCCTGCCTGCTGAAAAATAGAGAGCATGCTTCATCCTGAACTCCTGTGTCCCAGGTGTCTGAGCAAAAGGTGGCAATCAACCTGAAGTAAAGGTACTGCTCTACACACAGGGAAGCCCAGCCACAAAAACTGCTCTCTCCCAGGCTCCACAAAGGCAAAGTCACCACTCCATCCTCAATTATCGCATTAAACAATCAGCAAACAACCTTAACTCCACTACAATGAGTTCAAAAGCAGGTTAAAAAAAATGGAAAATCCAATCCTTGCATTTTATTCCCTACATACAGACAATGCCACCTGAAAGTGGGGGAGAGGGAGCGAAACCCACCCCAGCCCTCCTGAGTTACACTACAAAGACTCAAATCCTAACTCAGTCTTCCCAGATTTTGCACCACTCTAGTATCAGGATGATTTCATCATCCATCTGCTTTTAACTGACGGACACATTTAAGCTTCTAATCTCAAAACAACTGTGTCCTCAAACCAGGCTATTATATTACTACAGGATATTACTCACTTTGCTGTAAAGGAGGAAATAAATCTTTCTGCAGAATTTGATTTTCCTTTCTTTTTAATGACTTCCAAAATACCTTGTACTACAATCATGGTGTAGTTCAACCATTCTATTCCTAAATAGAATACCAGTGTCAAAGGCTGTTGTGCTTTGTTACTTTCAGCTTAACATCTAAGGATTATTACTTAAGCAAAAAAAGCCCCTGGATGTTTGTTTGCCTCTTTAATTTGCATCTCAGTTTGCTTGTATATTTAGCAATCAGCACAGCAGCATCCCAATACTAGTTGCAGTTTCTGGGAGCTACAGAAAAACTGAAGCAGCACAAGCCTTATTTATTTTACATTTAGAGTAAATATATGTAAAATAAATACAGCTTGTGAATGTTATAAACACTGTAACATACTGTAAACGCTCATAACCATTATTATTTGTTAAGAGTCAACAATATAGTCAACAATATAGTGCTTACAAACTTAAGTATTTGCCATAAGAATCTACGAATGCTGATGGTTTAAGTATTTATATTTTCCTACTACACACCTCCCCACTCCTTGGCTGTTCCATGCTAGATCTCCTCCACCTCCATCCCTGCAGACTGTTGCTTCAGGCTCTCGTCCCTTTGCCCAGTTAAGAAATCCCACCTTCTTCCCAGTCTCAACTGTCTCAACTGCTTTCTTGTGCCTTTATTCCCCTGCAGTTCCACTAGTTTTAATCCTGAGCACGTTTATAAGCCCACTGACAATTTGGATGCCTTATCCTAAGCGTTTGTTACAATTTCACACGTTTGTCTAAGCCAGATATTCTCTAATAAGCTACTTGCAATTCTGAACAGGCAGATTTTGTTCATTTAAAATACACACACGCTACAGACACACTTTGAGTAACTACAGCTTTTCATTACTGTACTGAAAAAAGCTGACTTTTGTTTGCTGAAATACGTGAACATCAACCAAAATGGTATTTTTAAATCTTATCTAGAGACTGAAACAGCAGATAGTGTCCTATTGTCTTCTTCACAGAAGTGTTTTCCACTAAACTTCTAACATCTCCTCCTCTGCTAGGAGAAGGATGGAGAAAGCTCACCAGGTGAGCTGCTCTTTATGTGGGAGATAACCTGTTCTGGAGCAAACAGCGCTAACTGGCAATGGCTGTGGATGCCACCACTGATAACACACTAACTGATTACTTGTGCTGGATCTAGGAACTGAAGAGGCTACTCGTGATGTGCACATCTCCAGACAGCCCTCTGCCTGAATGGCCCCTCCAACACCTCTCCAGCATCCGCCACCACCGCTGGAAGCAACGCTGAAGCAGCTCATCAGGACACTGGCTGTGCAAAGAGGAGTTTGGAGTTATCACACCTTAACTCCTCAGGACGGAGGGTGCCAGATGCACACCCTTCACAAACCGCTGCCCGCAGACCTGACGTTCTCAGAGCCTTTGCTCCTAGCAAACCAGCCAGGCAGCCACAAGCAGCCTATTTCTGAACAAAGACCAAATGCATACGGAAGGGTGGTCGCATTTCAGTCCATAATGAACGGGAAAAGTTAGGTGCCTGAACACCCTTTAAAAAAAAAAAGAAAAAAAAGTCCCAGCTCCCACTAAAATAAACACAAAACCTCAGAAGGCGACATAAAAATAATTCATTTTTACACAACGTTTTAAAACAAGGCTCAGAGGACACCGGCTGAGACGCACACGGAAGGCTGGTCACACTTCAGTCCATAACAAACGGGAAAAGTTAGTGTCTGAACACCCTTTAAAAAAAAAAAAAAAAGAAAAAAAAAGTCCCAGCTCCCACTAAAATAAACACAAAACCTCAGAAGGCGACATAAAAATAATTCATTTTTACACAACGTTTTAAAACAAGGCTCAGAGGACACCGGCTGAGAGGGCACCCACCACCGCCCGCACACCTCGGCCCCGGGGGGAGCTCCCCCTGCCCCGCTGAGGGGACGCCGGTGTCGGGGGTAAGGGCATCGGGGGTGAGGACACCGGGGGCCGCCCCACCGCCGCCGGGTTCCCCCCAGAAGCCCTACACCCAGGCCAGAGGTTCCCCCTCCCCGCCACAGCCGCCGCCGGAGCGGGGATGGCCACCGCCGCCTCCCCCGAGCCGCCGGCCCGACCTACTCCAGGGCTCAGGCTGCGGGGAGCCGCCTCCCTCACGGGGACGGGGTTGGGGGGCCCGGGTGGGGCCCCCAAGCCCTGAGGCGGAGGGGAGCCGGTCCTCACCTCACGACCGGAGGCGGGCGGGGGGGAAAGCCGCTGGCCCGCCCGGCGGCGCCTACCTGGCGGCTGCCGGCAGCAGAGCCCCGGAGGCGACTGCCCGTTGTTATGGCCCGGGTGGCGGCAGGAAGCGAGCAGCCCCCGCGGCGGCGGCGTCTCCACCGTGGCGCAGTTACCATGGGACGGACGCCCTCTCCCTCCGGAAGTCACCGCCGGGAGGGCGGGGAAGGGAAGGGAGGAGGTGGTGAGGGGGGAGAGAGCCGCCATCTTGAGCGCGGCGCCCGGCCCGGCCTCGACCTTCCGCCATCTTGAGTGTGGCGCCCAGGCGCCGCCCCCGTCCTCCCCCGGTGCCCAAGCGCCGAGAGCCTGTAGGGTTAGGTCGGGCCGGTGCTACGGGTGGAGGTTTTCTTAAAACTTTCCAAAGAACGACGGCTTAATACAGTTTTAAAAGCAGATCTAGGCTGAGGGAAATCCCTATCTAGGGTCGAAATTATTTTCTTCAGCCTAAGAACGTTACAATAAGGAAAAGCAAGTGAGCAAAATGCTACTTGCAAAAATTCTCCTTTTTTTTTTTTTTTTTTCTGAAGAAATTAAGTAAATAAAGCAAACCTGTCCCTCAGAGCAGCCACCCCGTGAGGTGAGGTGGTGGCAGTGGGTCCCGGGCACATGAGAAGATGGCGGAAAGGCCAGGGAGAGCCGTGAGGAGAGGGGCCCGGGCTCCTTCCTCAGCCTCACCCGCAGCTCCAGCTGCTCCCTCCCTCCCTCTTTGTTCTTCCCCAGTGCTCACTCAACATGCTTTTTATTAAAGGCTTATTAAAATCTTGACTTCTGACTCAGACCTCATCCTAAATGCCACCAGCATCTCCTGTATCAGCCCGAGTTTGTGCTTGGTCAAGGCAGAGGGGTAGGAACAGAGTGTGAAATGACAGAGCTAAAAACATCAAGCCCCACAGCGAGTCTGGCACTAGAGCTGCTCCCAAGGAGCACGACTGTGAACGGGAGAGAGAATATGAATTTTAGAGGAGATTTCTGTAAAGCAGTGTGAGCAAGTGGAACAGGAAAAACTCTATCCCCTCCGGCTGCAGAGGGGCCTTGCCACCAGGCCTAGTCGCTTAATATATTCTGATAATATCATATATTAATATGGTCTAATATAATCAGATATTCTAATATCTACTCTAATATTTAAAATCATTCTAATATCATATATAAATAATCACATCCTCAAACCTGGACAGCCACTTAATCTCTAATTGTGCTGATCTCTTCCATCAGCTCAAGCGACTGCTGAGTCACGTCATATAGTTTCTGTAATTCATGTCAAACCTTCCCTTTTTTTTTTTTTTTTTCAGAAAATATACCTGCGGGATATCATTTGTGCTACAGTGATCCTCCACCGAAATAACACCAACATCGAGAAATTCAAGTCCCTGTTTTCCCAGCCGCAGCTCCTGTCTTTCAGTGCCATCTAGTGCTCACGTGCGGAAGAGAGGCTGTAACTGAAGGAATTTCTCATCAGATCCTCAGATGTGCCGTTATTAACACATTTTGGAAACTGACAGATGACACTGACAGAAGGTATTTTTGTCAACTGATAAAATACATCTCTCTATAAAATTTAGAGATATATCTATTCATATTCTTATTTTATGGCATTAAATTCTGACACGGACGTCTCTAAAATCAATAGCACAAATCAAACATATATCTCAGTTATTTGCTTGTGACTACACTGTTCTCTGTAACTAATTAGATTGCTTCAGAAAATAGCGGAAAATAAAAAAAAAAAGTACTGAAATAACCTATCACCCTGCTTCGTTTTCAGCTCTCCCAAAAAGGAGCATCCATCCAGATCAGAACCCAATCAAAATTTTACTTGCAAAGTCAAACAGAAAAGCTTGGAATGACAGATCTTTCAATCCATCTACAAAAAGGACGGAGGTGTTTTTCGAAACAAGGAGGAGACAATAAATGAGGCATTATCCAGAGATCATCTGTCTTCAGTTTCTTATCTTTTCTCCCTTGAGGTCTTTCTTTACAATGACTTCTTATTCTCATCCATAGTCCATGATCAGCAGTTAAATAGTTCATAACCATTGAAACACCCTTGTCTGTCTTTTACTATTAACGCAAAAACTTACTTGAGACAAGTATGAGGGACCTATAAAATCTCCCCATATTTCTATGAAGAAAGCGTTTAGTGGCCAGTACAGATAATTCCCCCTTGAAGATCTCAGATTCTAAATTAAGATACAAATCCTGAGTAGCTAATACAATAAAAGGAGTATGAACACAGAATTTCATACAATAGTTTTGTGCATACTCAGATCCTTATATATATTTAACAAACCTTACCCTCCCTACCTGGTCATGAAAGAATTGGAAAGTCATTATTTTCTGAATTAGTCCATTTAAAAAGGAGACAAAGCAAGGTGCTCAGCTGCTTTCATTCCAGTGAAAATTTAATTTAATTAGAGCAATTTCAGATCCCACTTCTGGCAGCTGTGTTTATCACGCTTCCTTCAAAGGACAGGAATTAGCATTGACTGACATGAGCATCAAAGCTCATTGATTCACCCGCCCACATCCTGCCAGCCCTCCCAAGTTTGTCTGTTTATTTAGTGCTTTAATAACACCACAGTAAATAAGATTTCATTTCGGAGCACGCATGGTTTTTGTCAAAGCGTTTAGTGCAGACTTACAAGATCACGATAGAACCACTCTTTGCAGGTCTGATGAAAGAGCAGTTAGCTCTTCTACAGAAGAGATGTTTTAAGTACTTGGCAAGGACACAGACTAGAATCCAGAATCTCTTTTTCTTTCTGTTTTCTGGTCAACAACTAGAAAATACCTGTCTTTCAGCAGAGGGGAAAAGTGCTGGAAACAACACTACACTGCACCCTCAAGCCCTGGGGTGATAGAAGCCTCTGGGCTGTGGCCCCATGGGCTTCTTTAATTATCAGCAGCAGTTAGTGTGTAGTCCTAATTGCTCTTGGGTGACAAAATATGAGAAAATGATGCCGCAGAAAAATCTCCTTTTGGTGGCTTTCCACAAAGAGGCAAAGCAAACAACTCTATTTGACTTTCCAACAAGTGCAATCTAACTGAGCAGGTTCACAGCCAGTGCCGTACACCCAAGGATTCCCTCCATACCTCACCTTTACACTCAACTTGCCAACAGGGCTACTGTCAGGTAGGAACAAGCCCCCCAAGAGGGGCAACCTGCTGGCACCTGGGCAGGGTGGGAATGGAGCCACTGGTGTGCATCACTGGACAGAAACGGCCGGTCACAAGCCTCCTCTGGTGGGCTTTGCTTACTTAGGAAATCAGGAGAAAACCAGGAAGAGCAGCTCCGCCAGCAGAAGGACAGCGTGGGCATCTTCTGCCTTGCAGTGAAACATCAAAAATGATGGAAATGTTTGTTTCTTCCCAAAAGTTTATCGTGCTACGCACACAACAGCACTATTGGCAATGGCACTAGCTGAAAGAAAAAATCAGAGCCCTCACTTAATGACCTAATTCAGAATATGAACAAGGAACAGCATAGCTATAAATGATCTCTCCAGCAGGCATGTGATTCTGAAAACAATTCAGAATAAAAAAAACCCGAAAACAAATGAAGAAAAGAGATGAGAGAATGACTAACGGGACTAAATTCCAACTGCTTTGACCACAGCATTATGTTATCAAATCCTGGGACTTAATATGCAGCAGAATTATCATAAAACAACAATCCTGTGTAATGGCAATAATGTGAGTTTCAATATTTGATCCAGCAGTGCAGACAGGCCTGAGGAGTGAGCCGCCTTAGCTGGTACATTTATCGATGCTGAGCACGGGTTTATTCAGCAGGAGTTGAAAGGTGAAGAATCCAACTCTCCAATTCTGAAATTAGGAAGAAACGGAGATGCCAAGGAAATGAGACACTTGACAGCCTGTGAGAAAGCCATGGCAAATTCAGGGCTTTCAGCCACTTGCAGCACTTGTGATGCAGAAACGGGCTGAGCTCCCGGTTTTGCTTGGAGGTTGTGTCTCTTCCAGTCTCCCCGGTGAGACTCACGCAGGGTTTGTAGCGGCGATTTGCATGTAGATGAATGAAACATCTGCTCTCAGGGACTGTATTTCTGAAATTTGGGGTTCACTAGTTGAGAAAGAAAACAGATTTTGGGGGGGGATACTATTCTTGTAAAAAATTCCTCATGGTCTAAACCACTGCAATCAGCCTGACCTTTTTTTTTCTTTTTAAAAAGGAAAAATGGTTAGCACTCGCAACAGAGCAGCACTGATTTGCACTGTCAACTAACAACCCAGAGACTGGAGAATTTTGTTTATTCGGTTTAGCCAGCCAGAAACCACATGGGCCCACGTAAAACCAAATTTTTGACATGTTTTTTCTCAACTACCATGAAACTGTCAAGAAAATGCAGAATTTAGACAGTTACAGAGCAAGATGAATAGCATTTCATAGAATCATGGAATGGTTCGGGTTGGAAGGGACCTTAAAGACCATCCAGTTCCAACCCCCTGCCATGGGCAGGGACACCTCCCACCAGACCACGTTGCTCAAAGCCCTGTCCAACTTGGCCTTGAACATCTCCAGGGATGGGGCAGCCACAGCTTCTCTGGGCAACCTGTTTCAGTGTCTCACCACCCTCACAGGAAAGAATTTCTTCCTGAGATCTCAGCTAAATCTCCGCTCTTTCAGTTTAAAACCATTACCCCTCATTCTGTGGCTGCTCTCCCTGGTCAAGAGTCCCTCCCCTGCTTTCCCAGAGCCCCTTTAGGGACTAGAAGGGGCTCTAAGGTCTCCCCGGAGCCTTCTCTTCTCCAGGCTGAACACCCCCAATTCTCTCAGCCTGTCCTCACAGCAGAGGAGCTCCAGCCTTCGCAGCATCTCCATGGCCTCCTCTGGCCCTGCTCCAATAGGTCCATGATGTTGGGGGTCCCAGAGCTGGAAGCAGTGGTCAAGGTGGGGTCTCACCAGAGTGGAGTAGAGGGGTAAGAATCACCAGGCTCTGGGCATCTATTAATGGCATCAGACTGGTAGGAGTGGGATGGATTGAGGAGTAAAATAATGTTTTTTTTATTATTACTGGTAGGAGTGGGATGGATGGATTGAGGAGTAAAATAATGTTTTTTCTCTAGTCCCTGTTAAAATAATTCTTTGTTTGCTTCACTGGTGTAAATCACAGAAGAACTAGAGCGTTTCAGAGTCGTGAGATTTGACAGAGACAGTCACTGGTTCAGCTGTTCCTTTCCCTCTGACTATTTGTCCAGGATCTGAACATACAAGCTGGAGAGAAGATCCGTGTGTGGAAGGGACATAAGGCAATCCACCAAATTACTTTTTTTCCCAGCATGCTTATACTTTTTGAAAAGACTACTTCAAAGTGAACTTAGTTGCAAGAACGCTGCATGGCAGAGTTCAACATTAGGACACATGCTTTGGAGGTTTCTTCATTACATTTTTTCTTTAAATCTGCTACTTACGTTGAATAATGGAAAAGGGCCGGTATATACTGCGATCATTTTTCATTTTCCCCCTGTGACTCACTCCTCCTTATCAGCTGGAGAGAGAAGGACTTTGGAGCGGGTCGGGATTGTAGGGCAAGGAAAGCTGTTGTGTGTAGGACATGGTTATGAAGAGCTTGCAAGATGTGAATGAAACAGAAGGCTGAGGGGTGCAAAGGAAGAGAAGGACATCTGAACGGTGACGGAGTCAGGCACCACGGCAGCCTCTGCCCTGCAGCTCCCACACCATCCCTGTGTGGATCACGCTTGGTGGGTTCTGGTTTCCAACCTTTGGTAGGAGTGTTGATCATTGATCCTTGCTACAGATGTGCACAAGGGGAACACTATCCACAGGGTAGCATGCAAAACGTCCCGTGATGTTTCTAGCTGGATCCTTGCTGTCAGTTGGCTGCTGACAATCTCGACTCTTGTCTTGGTATGGTAAAAAATATGTTTGCAGAACGTTCAGATACTTATCTCATGCCACTCGTCAAGAACCCAGAGGAACAAGCCCCCATTCTGTACTACATTTCGATGCTGCAGAGGAGACACTGCACAGAAAGATGAAATACACTGGAAATAGACCATACTCTCCTGAATAACTATCCTGAGCATAAAGTCCTCTGGAAAAAACAGTGCACGACCCTAAAATTAAAGGCTTTCGTGCTGCATAAGGACAGAGAACTGAACTGAGATCCTATATAGCTAGTCAGACTTTTTTGCATAACTAATTTCACTGTTTAAAGTTGCTTTTTGATGTTTAACTGCAATGTAATAATTTTCACTTATAATTAACACATCATACAGTAATAAATATTAATTTAAGCATCTGCCATATTCCTGTATACGGAGAGTTGATGTTTATTTTTAAAAAAATCACTGGCAGCAAAAAGCATACTATATATGGAGAGTTGATGTTTATTTTAAAAAAATCACTGGCAGCAAAAAGCATGTTTAATGTGAGAGGATGGAATGGCAGCAAGTAGGGTCTGATTTTTCTTAGAAAAGCTGCTTTTCTGAGAAAGAGTAGATAGAGATTAGTTACCAATCTTTCACTGTCAGCACGGAGGGGCAGTATTTTCAGTAGTGAATGGGTTGATGCAATGGATATATCTGGAAATGTATTTTTGCAAGCAACTGAGAGTAGTGCGGAAAATAAGAATACAATTCAAAAGAATGTCTATAAGAGAAATATTCTGAAAAAAAAAACCAACCCAAACAACTCAGGATGTAAGGAAATAATTCCAGGGTTCTGCACTTAGACAAGACGGGAAACAGCTGCTTAGGTAGCAGATACACACTGCTCTGTCTTGGTGAGTTCCAGCTGGGGCTTCTGTTCTGTTTCGGACATGACAACATTTGAAAAGCATGTGGACAAATTAGAGAAAATCCAGAGGACAGCAATAAGAATGACTGAATATCTCAGGGACCGAGACTAAGGCACAAAGATGCAAAGGGAGGGTGGTGTTTAGTCTACAGAAGGAGTGCACAGTAACAGGCAAAGATCATGAAAGGCAAAAGGATAGTTTGTCACTAGGACAAGAGAGGGACTCGAAATGCAGACAGCACGACCTATGTGAAGTGAGGAGAACTCTATTAGTGAAAGGATTCAAAACCACTACGACGGATTAGAATTAATTGCTCTCTCTTGGGGCAAGAAGCCAGACAAAATGGTCCACCCTTAATGAGAATCATCCTATTCCGATTCTTCTGCCACACTGGTCTAACTGTGTCGGTAGCACAAAGTTTATAACATACCAAACACACTGCACCCTGGTTGTTACCGACCTGTGTGATAACCAGCTTTTGCTAGTATTTTCAAATTCCTCTTTTGTTCTCACTAAAGCTGTTTTAGATATCCAAAAGCAAAGAGAGCTCCTTTCTTGTAAAATGTGTCCTTTGGAAAAGAAAACAGGCTGATACCAGGCAATCTAGTCTGAATTATTTCATTGTTTGTATCATCTGACCAAAAAAATCCCTAAAACCCTTAAGTGTTTTAAATCTTGGTGATAATCCCTTGAGACAATGCCATCAAGTATTAAAAAAAGGAGAAAAAACCAGCACAGTACTAGCTTGGTTGCTCTAATAGTGATTGCATTCCAGTTAATCCATCCTTAAATTAAACTAATCAATCAGACAGAAAAAAAAAAAAAAAAAAAAGAAGAAACCTCAAGCTACTAAGAAATGAAGTATTTGCAATTCAAACTGCCCAAATCTGGAGATACAGCCTCGAGGAAAATGTGGACCAAAGTGCAGAAACAAGAAGAAAGCTTTACTTTTAAACATATAGACAAGCTTATCCATGAAGCTGCCCTAAATACTGGCCTGTACCATTCAGCCTGCAATATGAAGTGAGCTGCGGGTTCACAAAGTGGCCTGTTTTAATTGATCTCCTTACCCTGGCCAGATTTAGCTGACATATTCTTCACTTTAAGTAATCACAGCATGACCAGCAGATTTTGCTAGGATAAACAGCAAATGCAACAGCTATACAGGGATCTGAATTTGGGAAGATACACGTCTTGGAGAGACATCACCTGTATCCCATTCACCAGTTTGTCAAACCAAACCAGACCAAAAGGGCAAACCTGCATGTTTTCTCAGGAGAATTCCTAACTCTGTACCTGAGGTTTCTGGATGGAGGGTTCGCGTCAACTCCAGTTGTGTCATATCTAACGTGGCGACTGGAAGACTCACGTGGCTGTCTTGGTAAGTACCACACCTTTTATATTTTTTACTTTCTCTGTTTTCAGTGCTGATGTTTTGCTGCAGGGAGATTTGCTGTCATACTTGGTGACTACTTCTAAACATCCATGGCTGATCCTTCTGTTTGCTGCTGCACTCCTCTCCTGTAGGCACTCCCTGGATGCTGACTGTATCCCATCATTGGGATGCTGCATCCGTGGGGCATTTCTGTTGTGATTTAGAGAGGACTGTCATGGTTTAGCCCCACTGGCAGTTACGCTCCACGCAGCCACTCGCTCACTCCTCAGCCCTGTGGGATGGGAGAGAATGGGAAGGGTAAAAGCTGCTCACCTGGTCACAGGGCATGACAGGCTCCTAGACGTCACCACATAACTACAAAGCTGTCCGTGTATCCTGATGTAAAAGATGTAACTTGTTATTCCTCTTCCCATTTTGAAGATGCAATACCGCTCTGTGGCCATCTAGAAGGCCTGCTGCCTGTACTGACTTCATGCTGTTGACCAGAAACAACAAAACTGTAGGAAAACAGAAGCTCTGCTGACCCTTAGTGGCCATAACTCCACTACGGTGCTGTGGGATTGTCTTACAAATTCAAGAGTGCTGTTGTTATGCACTGTGTTTTATTTTTTTGGGGGGAAGGCGTTGACTAACTTGCTGAGGGCAAAATCTGGGGAAGTACTGCCAGCAGAGAAGAGGATCCGGGTATCACAGGGGAGAAGGTACCTGACTGTAAGATTTTATGGCATTTCCACAGAGCAAATGCAATCTTACATCTCAGGGCTATCAAAACTGACCCTGTAAACTGAAGACAAATCATTCTTTGGAAAAGATAGAATGATTGGAGGCATGAAGACTGAGTCCTGATAAGCTCAGCAGAAACCTCTGTGATGGGGAGCAGTTGGCTGGACAGAAGAAATCAGGATGGGGGCAGGACAAGGAAATTGTGATCATGAAACAGGAGTCAGCAACAACTATTCTGAGAACAGTCTCCAAATGTAACTACCTGCTTGGCTGGCTCCTTGGCTGAATGGACAAATCTGATGTCAGAGAAAAAAAACACCTGTAAAATACAAAAATTTTAGTTTCTAAATTGGAGAGGAAGGTTTGTCTTAAAGTACACCTATAAAATACAAAAAATTTAGAAACTAAATTGGAGAGGAAGGTTTGTCTTAAAGTTGATATCCAGGACATTGTCAAATTCCTACTGCTACACTCAAAATGGTCCAGTTTTCATACTGTTACGTTATTTGATTTTATCAAAATTAAGCAGAAGATAAGTTTTAGACAGCAAAAAAAAATCTTATTTTCTAAGGAATACATAGAAATTGAAAATCTTTAAATCACTAGGAAGGAGAAAAAATATTACAGAATCAGTTCTAGATACTTTTACTGAAGTCACACTATGCATGAATGAAAACACCTTTTCTGTATGTTTTTTCAATGTACCCTGCTGAGGGAAAAAGATTTATTTCAGAAGGAAATAGACATCAGAGTCCAACAGAGACTGTGCTAAGGTCTGAGAGGCTGAAGGGCATTAGTGTGGATTTACAACCATGCCTCTGAAAACAAAAAAAGCCCCACATTTCCCCCAGATCTACTTGTCCCCTGCTGGCAACCAGAGAAGTGGCCAGCCATCTGTCCTCCCCCAGGAACACCTCCACGTAGCATAGAGAACACCCTAAACGTCACAGACCTTTGCAAGCACTAGGATTGTGTACAAACAGAGAAGTGGCCAGCCATCTGTCCTCCCTAAACATCACAGACCTTTGCAAGCACTAGGATTGTGTATAGCCATATGAAATAATATCCAATTACCTTTTTTTTTTTTTTTAAACAGAAGTTTGGAGATTCCACCTCCTCTCTCCATGCCCTGTGATTTCAAGTGTTTCACTGTAGCTACTACTTCCACATGCACCCAGCTCACATAACTCTCTTGCTCATTTCAGTCCTCCTTTGGGCACACTGAAAGGATAAAGTAGTCTCTAGAATTATTACATTTGCATTCAACTGGAGAAGATAACATTCAAGACAGACCCTTTTTCTTGCTACTATACTTAAATTTTAAATAATGAAACAAAACCTGATATGTTGAGGTTGTTTATTTTAAATGGTATTCTGAAACTCGTGGTTACATACAAATTTTCAAACTATGAAGCTTAAGATGGCATGGTGACCGTCTTCACAAAATAAGGCTGCTCGGGCAATCTTATCTGAGCTGATTCCACTGAAGTTTGATTATTCAGAGTACAGGATGGCTTCAAGAAGATTGTAATCCACAAAGGCACCAAGACCAAAGGAGGTGGGCCTTCCTACATAAAAAGCCCTTCAAGCACCCCCTCAGTTACCACGGGACATTTGTTAGACTCGAGATCACCAGTGGGGACAGATCTGAGCCAAACCAACGGTCCTTGTGGAAAGGCCTTTATACTGCTACTCAAAATCTGGAGACAGACACCCGCTGCAGGGGCTTTTCCATGCCAGTCACATTCGCCGAGCTTTATTGCTCACTCAACTGGGGTAGTTAACAGAAAAAAAAAAATGAAAAAGAAAAAAAGAAGGCAGCTTATGGAGCTAAGATAATTTGGCAATGATCTTAAGAAACAGATATTTTTTTTTAAAGGAAAAATTAATAGGCATGAACAGGATTTATGTTAATACTGAAACTTCAGTTTAGATACCAGATGTAGTGATGGGATGAAATGTGTCATCCCTCAGCCAACAGACAGAAACTTCTCATTTCTCTGAATTGACATGGAAGGCAGATGAAACGCTGCCTCCTCTCGGGTTCCCCCAGCACTAAAGGTAGAGATATGCTTCACGAGTTTGTTTTATACACACGACAATTAAAAATACATTTTAGTAATGTTTCCCATAAAAATCTTACCAGTAGCACAGTACTGAAATCAGTGCAACAAAATTAAATTGACAGGAAGGAATATTTACAACTATAGTGTATTGTACCGAAATTGCAAAATCAGGAATTTCTAAAGTGCAAAGTTAGCTATATCCTACACAGATACAGGGATCTGTTTCCTTGCTTACAGTATGAACTGCTACCATCGTCACAGACGCACCACATATCCACGCTGAACCCTTAAGTGACCAAATGTCCTCCTCAGGCTGAGGGGCAGAACTCCTCTACCCAATCCAGCAGGAGGCAAACACCAGCACCCAAGGGTCAAACTTAGTCCCTCAGTTCTAGGAGCATCACACGTGGGATGGAGAGTAACTACTGCAAACCCGGGAGCATGAAACAAGGAGGGAGTGTATTTAAATACATGGAGAAAGGTATTTAAATAGAAATCTTACAAAGAGCTTAATGGTTTGTTTTATAGTAGATTAAACACGATCACTGCAATTTTAAAAGCACAAAGTAGAGGGCCCAGCACTCCATGCTTTAATCAGCTGCAGTTTTGTCCTAGTTTGGACTGGGCACAAATTTTTAAAGACTATTTACACCAACGAGATTTGCAGGTTTAGCCATGAGAGCCTCTCAAACCAGAGTGAGATCACAAAAACAGGCTCTTGCAGCATTAGAGTATTAAAAAGTCACCATTCAAAATACCTCATTCTTAAAAATTACCAAAGGGAATTGTAACAGATAGAACGTGGCTGCTAAGGTTCCAGATTAACTCAAAGTCCCCATCAATTCACCCATATTCTTAAGCATATTGGACAGTTAGTCTACATATTATTTACAGTAATTCTTGCTACTAGCCAACAAAACCCCAAACCCCCTGCTCGTTGACTCACAGCTCTCTACATTCTGCAAACTAAACAGTCTCTAATTTCTTGGGTTTGGGCAAAACTATCCGAAGTTTGCCATAGGATTTTAGCTACAAGTAAACAACGTTTGTCTTGAAAAGCAACACATGTTAAGTGAATTAGTTTGTTCCATTACTCTATTTTTAAACTACTACATCATATTTACTGAACCAGCTACGGCCTAAGAGGTTACAGAGCTAGGCTTAAGTAATGCCATAATCTGACACAATCCTCTTGGTTATACCCCAAACTATTTACAGTCAACTTGATTCAAACAAAATAATCTTTCCGAAGAAGTTGTTTGGGAATGATTTAGTCATGATCTGTTGGTTTTAAGATATTCATATACTGAAGTATACGACAGACCAAAGCCTCACTGGAAATGAGTCCCAGGACCCACACCAGCACCAGCAAACGAGACTGAGTCTGTGCCACAGTGGGAGGGAAAACGAGCGGAAGAGGGAAAGCAGAATCTAGTTTGCACAAAAAGAAAATCAATTAGGTTGAGACGTGTATGGATTAATACAGACAGGCATCGGAAAAACAATGAGTAACTAAAGAAATCCTGATTACGAAACTGAGTTAACTGCATCTTGGTCCTTAGAGGGGGCAGGCTAAGCAAATGTAGATTACTACGGCTGCAGTAAGTTTTTAGAATGAAAATCTCTATAAGCAAAGCAGCTCCACGCTCCATTCTGGCAAAACCTAAGATGGTTTTTTAACAATGCAAAAAGTCTAAAAAGTCAGCTGAGCAAGTCATGAACAGATCTGAGTAACTCTTCATAAAACATACCCCAGGCCCCTGTGCAGTATCAGAAGAAATGGACCAATTTTGGATAGAAATTCTTCTTGTTCCTCATTATCCTCTAACCACCTGAGCCCTTGAGAACAGAAACGTCTTTGAAAGAAATTCAGCTGATTTTACACTTATCTTTGTGTGCAGAACCTGCCGAAAGAAAAATCCATCAATGAGGTCCGCATTTGATTCATGCCCAACAGCCAGCATTAAGGGCCTCTTTGCCTTTTGCAGCAAGGAATTCTGTAGTTTGGTCTGGTGACTCAGGAAGAGTCTGGAGTTTCCTATTAGCTCCTTCAAGGAGCCACGGACCTGCCCTCTAGGCCAAGTTACTGAAGTCCCATGAAAGATTTCAAACAGAAGCACCGAGTCACGCCGCAGTGGAAGATGAAGGGATCCAAACAGTACACAGTGAGGAGAGTGCTTACAGTACACGTGGAATAACTGCATACGCCATCGTGTTTTGTTGAATTGGGACCATCTTCAGGCTGTTCAGTTTCTTTCTCAGGTAAGGTGATGTGCAGAGACTGCAAGGCCTTCGCTTCAACGCATGCATCGTATTTTTTTTGCATTTGCAGAAAATCAGAAAGCTGTTTTTGTGGACACAGGTGTTTTGCTGTGCTCAGCACTAAAGACGTTACCACATTTTCAACAGTAGGAAAATGGAAGAAGCAAGTTCTACAAAATAGTTTCTTTCTCAGTCTTGACTGGGCTTGGCTTTTGGCAAGTTCTCTTCATGAGGAGTTGATTTCAGGGCCATACTGCAAAAGCTGAGAAATAGCCCTGTTTACATATGGAATAAAAGAAGTGTAGTGCTTGGATTCCCAGTTGTGCCACCGGCTCTTCAGCTTCTCTTTCCTCCCTGTTCTCCTAAGAGCATCTCAGAGACACTACCAGATGGAAACATCACATCTTCAGTACAATTCTACTGTACAATTACAATTCCATGACAGCTTTAGGAATTCAAGAGGAGCTTTTCTAGTGCCAGAAGATTTTAACTATTTGCAGCTTTCAAACTTACCAAATCTATCAAGATTCAAAAACCTTGAATGAACGACCCCATGATGCATTACTTTTGAGCACTTTCATACTACTTGCTGCATCACCTTCACATGCACTTTGATACTAAATTTAAGTATCTAAGCTAAAGTACCTTCCTACAAATTCTGATACAAAAAACCTAATCTATAGAGGAAAGGACAGAGACTAATCATTTCAGAAGAATATAAATTGTGCTCCAGTTACACAGAACTTAAGGTTTACCAAGTTCTGTGAAATACCATGGGGGTGTTAAAAACCAAACCCAGATTTTCTTCCCTAACTACAGTTAAATGAATTGGAACATAACAAGGTGTTAACCCTGAATGACAAAATCTGAATAAATATAACCATTTATGCAAACTTCTGTTTGCCGAATTTGACATTATATAGCATATAATTTAATGGAAAAATCCTCAAGTGTTACAATCATGATACTTCCTTTGCTATTTGTGGGTAAAAACTAAACCCACAAAAAGAAACTCTCCAGAGGCACAATAGGAACATTTAAGCCCACTCATTCCATGATATCCCACTAAAACCAAAAATAAGTCAGATATAAATAAACTCCTAGAAATCCACCACATTCTCAAGCAAGATAGACACATAATAAAAAAAGTAAATTAAATTAGTCTTCTAAATTGAAAAAGAAGTATCAGAAAAAGGGAGATCAGAACTAAAGCCCCAGAGTCCAATTAATAGTTTTGAAGTGAACTCAAAGCACTTATGGCACTTAAGAAATCTGGCATCCAGTGTCTTTTTGAGGCTTTATATCAGGTTCCTTCAGAGGTTTTACTTCTTCATCTGGTTTTGGTTTAGCCTGCAAACAAGAAGAAAAAAAAAACCCTAAATACCACAAGTAGAAACCACTTTGTCTGCACAGTATTTAGGCACGGCCAACTTTACATATTCTAATCTAATAGTCCCCTCTCTTTTCAAGGCTGAAGGCTTTGAGCAAGCCCCAAGCAAGGGCGAAAAGCCAAATATTCCCTATTTCAGCATCCTTAAATGAATCCTTTTCTGAAAAGAATCTTTCTGTAGCATTCACTTCTGTAACATTTCAGCATCTTAGATACATTGAAGAATTTCCTCCCGTTCAGGACTTAGTTAAAAATGACTCCTAATTTCCAAATGCCGACAGCGGGGCAGAGAGGTGAACTGACTTGCCCCCTGGTACAGTGGAAACATGAGCTCGGGTGGATGCCTTGTGTCTGTACCCTGCACTGAGCTGGGGAACTTCACAGAAGAGACAAAAAGCAAGCCTGTGTTATACACAGAATGAAGTTAACGGGGAAGAACAGTACATAAGATTATCTTACAGTGTCATCCTTTGGCCTCTTGGTGAGATCAAACGCTGCAAGTGTTTCAGGAGTCCAGTGTGCGTTCAAGGCAGGAAATTCAAAAGGAACAGGCTCTACTAAGCCATAGTTTGCTTTCAGTTCCAGCTGGGGAGCCTCTGCTGGCACCTTCTGAAAATAGCTGTAAGAGAATACAGCAATAGATTTAAAACACAGTGCACTATCTCTGCAAGTCTCGTTTGCCATTCTAAAGAAAAACAACCTGGGTTTTTGCAGTGGCAATCATTGCTGCTCTCTTCCATTTCATCAAGGCACCATCCAACGTGCATTTTGTCAGCAAAATAGTAACACTGTCTGTTACAGAGCAAGATTACCAAGAAGAAGTTGCTTTCATTCTTGTGATTGTTCATCCCCTAATAGCTAGGTGGGTTTTTTCCAACTTGGGAACCACTATTCCCAGCGCTTCAGTCAGAAGAGCACCTTTTGTCCAAAAGGCCTTCAAAATCCAAATGAGGATTTAAAATAATGAAAACTGACAAATCCTGACATGCACTGTGCTGCGGCAGAGCTCTGCGGTGGGCACATCTCCCAGAACAGTCACTGGTTATCTGGTTTCCCTTTCAAAGTTTGTTTCTAGAGGGACACGGATCTGTTGCAATCTCCTGTACGCTGCTGTCATAAGAGATGGCAACGGTTATTAGAACCAAAGCAGAGAACTTCTCCTATTTGCAGTTCAGCTCGACGTACTTGACAATCCTTATTGTTTAGACAATGCCCCTATTATGCAGGTCTTTAAATATCACAAAAAGGGAAATAACAAACCTATTATGGAATACTAAATCATAAGAGAAGGGGAAGGGAGAAAGAAATGAGCAAAAGAATTCTAAAGCCAAACTAATCTTGCTATTTTAAACAGCTTCCAAACTCTTTTTGGAACGGGCATTAACTAACATAAAGCCCTATTCACAATATTAACGATACTTAGGGCTGGTAAAGCTCCTGGCACCCTAAACATATTCTTCACTGAAGGCATGATTGTATCTTGACTTCCCTGCTACCAAGACAGAATCTTCTCCACTTCGCCTCTGTCTTCTTCTGCCTACTAGATACCAGCAGCTGGGAAGAGGGTATCAGAGCAACGCAGCAACCTTTACAGGACTTTTTCTTGTGCAGAAGGAAAAGAAACACAGTGGCTGAGCAATGAAGGAAGAAAACCATTTCACCTCTCCGGGACAACTCAACTGGCACAGAATACAGAGAGGGCAATAGCACAGACCCATAGCAAATCTGCTCAGAGAAAATGACAGAATTGCAAACGTATCCTTAAGTTACATGCCATGTCCTAAAGGAATTTAAGAACTGGAGAGTAAAATTTTCCATCCCATCTTGAAAGCAAATGAGGTACTAACAGTTCATACAGAGTAACATACCAGCCACGAATTACTTACATGAATCCATTCTCTCTTTGGCATTTTTCTAGTGTGTTCTTAATCAAACTTCCTAATTTCCTAAAGAAGAGATGTCCAGAAGGTTTGGCAGTGGTCCCGGGCCCTTTGGTTTCTCCATATTCTTTGCACAATGCTTCAGCCTTGGCAAAAACTTTGCAAGAAAGAAATGTAATAAAAATCATTTACGTGACTCTATTAAATCACAGTTCTGATCTACGGTGCTTCGGTGTTAGGAGATACCACAATCCATTCCGGCTTCTTGCTTCTTAGAAACAAAAATAAACTAGCTCAACTGCAGCACTTCCAGCCAAGATTTTCTCCATCAAAAAAAGAGACTAGGAACATTAAAAAAAAAAAAAAAGACAGCTTTTTGGGTGGGAAGATGCAGGAAAGCATTCTTAAGTGTGGGGCAAAATGCAACAATAAGCCCAAGAACTGTGCCACATGGGAGGGAAAAAGAGAGGGCATAAGGTGTCCTAACAGCTGATGCCCAAAATTAAACACCACTCAATATGGATTGGCAAAAGCAGCATTCTTCTCTGAACAGCAGGGACAGTAAAAAACACAGTGTGTTTCACTGCAAGTAATCCAACTCAGTTTGTTCTTCATAAATTCTTTTTATTTATTTTTAAAATTGATATTAAAAGTTTCCAATTTGACGATTTGAGCTTTTTTTTGTATATATTGTGGTAAAGTTATGCAGTGCAGGCATTGGAGTAGCAAGAGCTTTGAAGAGAAAAGGATGGGCAGATGACCCTGAACTACTGCAAACTTCTCTTAATCTACTTTTCAATGAATAGAAAGGAAATAAGTTACTGAAATCTGTTTAAAAACAATCAAACAATCATGGTCTAGATCACTATTTAATGTAAGACAGAGCATCCTCCAAAGCAGAAAAGGCTGCAGTAACTTAATATACAGACCAGAAAACGTGGTGACCAGCCAATTGACTTCTACACTGTGTTGCAGGCAGGTCAAAACACCAACCTTTAACAGGCTGAGAAGTGAAGATGAAATTTTATGCAGCACCATTATGAAAGACAGTCTTTGGTAAGACAAAAAAAAAAAAATAATATACTGTATCTACTCAAAAGCGTGCTGGATTTTCACCAGGTGACAGATAAAATCTTAAGTCTTTGAGGGTGATAAACATGATATAGCAAAATAAACCAGGCATGTCATCATCAGACCCTGTCATCCAGTCTCAATCATACTTACATTTTTCTGACTCCTGCAGAGATCTGATTGCTTCCCCACATTTATCACTTGCCAACAGAGTCTGACCGTGGTAACAGTATGCCTAATGGGAGAGGAGAAAATAGTTACCAACAACACTGGGCACTTCCTGCACCGATTCACTTCTGCTCTTCCTTACATGGGAGCTGCATCTCTCCCAGGCTGTCGTTCCGTGCAGACAGCTGAGGATTTGGGAATGCTACTCAAAGCAGCATTCGCTGAACACTGCAGTTCGATATAAACACCCTCAGGCACGTATGAGGAGAGCTGTCTCAGGTGTAGCCAAGATTAGCTTGGAGCTTCATGGAGGCTGTTTTACCAAAAGCACTGGTATATAGTCTAGTTCAAACCCCTCTCTCTTACTGAAAAAAGGAAGAGGATGTACTCCAGTGAAGTTTACAAAACAAAGACTCTAAAAACTAAAACTACCTTAATGCTCAAAAGCCAAATCTGCAACAAACACCATTGAATCCAGAAGAGATGAGGTGTTCTGCTGCTTGAGGTGTCTTGCCATAGTCCAAATAACTTTTCCACCCCACAAAGTCCCATTCCCTCACAGGAATTCCTTATGCTTGAAGATAGTACTGTATTCCAGTGAGAACTGAATTGCCTCTTTCCTGTTATCAGGAGTTGTTGACTTTAAATGCTACACGGAATGAAACAATCCCACAAACTAATGTCTCCCTTGCATACCTTCCTTTAACGTCTGTTCTCACAGTATAGCCAGTGTTATCTACATCTACCATTGCCCCTATTGCACAATTTTAAAAAAGAAAAGGTACCCCACCTCTGACCCTCTCTAACCTCTCAAACTTGCTCATAAGGCAAGCGGCTTTTAGCTACAGGTTTAATGTAAGAGAAAGACAATTGTGTTAACTGCTTAGCTTGGGCCTTTTTTTACAGCATGAAAGAGGCAGATGACAGGCTGTGGCAGGTACCAGAAATAAAGAGCAAATTGAGCAGCTGCTGATCCCAAGAGCATCACTGCACTTGGTACGAGGCAAGTCATGCAAGAAGGAGCAGCACATGGAACGGTACCTAACATCGCTTGATGCAGTTTAATTCAGGGCCTTCAAAAACATTATCAGCTCTGAATTATGCCTAAAATCAGACTGTGATGCAGAGAATGGAAGACAAGTATCTTGCTCAACCTGAATTGCTTCACTTAGCAATACGTGATTACAATAAATTCCACGCTGCAGTAACTTCACTGGGCTCAACAAAACCACTTCAAATGCCACGGACACTGCACAGCCTCTTCAGAGCACGGAAAGCACGTCAAGGCAACACTTAGTCCCTGTTCCCTACCCAGACCTCAGACAGCACTAAAAACTGTGACTGCTGCCAACCAAAGTACTTACGTAGGCCATATAGAAACAGGTCTTCAAGTTTAAGTACTTCCTCCATTTACCTGCATAGGTTGGATCCAAACTGGATAATGTTTGATCTACGGACACAGATGTAATGTTACTCTTTAAGACATTTCATAAAAACAAAAATCCCACACACTCACAAAGAGCAGAGTTCTTAAATTTAGCAATAGATCTTAATGATAAAGTAGCCAGAAACAAGTGACATAAGTTACTGCTGCAAAGACACAGAGAAACTGAGAAAAACCAAAAATATGCCGTTTATTGAGCTATGATGCAATTGTCCCTAGAATCCCTGAAGCTGCTGCCCACTAAGTTTAGAAGGCTAATTCTCCTAAGTATTTTTAGGCAGCATTTCAAAGCCTGTTCCTAGTTTAATTTTAAGTAGTGACCTATAAAAGCCTACCTATGTTACAATATTTCATCTCTTACCTGAGGGGTGGAGCCCCTCTGCTGTGAGAACAGGCTGAGAGAGTTGGGGTTGTTTAGCCTGGAGAAGAGAAGGCTCTGGGGAGACCTTAGAGCCCCTTCCAGTACCTAAAGGGGCTCCAGGAGAAATGGGGAAGGACTCTCAATCAGGGAGCGGAGTGAAAGGACGAGAGGGAACAGTTTTAAACTGAAAGAGGGGAGATTTTGATTAGGTATTGGGAAGAAATCCTTCCTTGTGAGGGTGGTGAGACACTGGAACAGGTTGCCCAGAGAAGCTGTGGCTGCTCCATCCCTGGAGGGGTTCAAGGCCAGGCTGGATGGGGCTTTGAGCAACGTGGTCTGGTGGGAGGTGTCCCTGCCCATGGCAGGGGGGTTGGAACTGGATGATCTTTAAGGTCCCTTCCAACCCAAGCCATTCTGTGATTCTATGATACTGATTCCCATATTTTGCACTTTTCCCACTTTGCTCAGTAAGCTACAGATCAGCTTATTCATCTGGAAGGATGTACAGAATTAACCTGCTACACACTTTAGGAGTTGCATCGTAACCTGCTGCCCAACAGCAGGTGAAACACACTCCATTTACATCAAGCCATTTGTTTGCTACTATTGCATATTCTCAAGACATTGCTCTGCCTTCCTGTCCACTCATATTTCCTACCATTACCTACAGAAAAAGATTCCCACTAAAACAAAAAGCCTTAGCAAAATCTATCTGTTATGCTGATAACCGAAGCCTTAAAAGTGCTAAATAGAAGCTAAATATACAAAGTATATCCACTGAGCAACAGCGTTAATATCGCAATTGATGGGTGGGTGAAATATGTCTGCTGGCAAGAATGCATAAACCAGGTCACTAAGGATACAAAACATGACACTTACCAGCTTTTTGGTAGAAGTTAGCTGTTTCATAAGCAAGAGCAGCTATTAGGCCTGGATTGTGTTTCAGCTCAATAGCCCGAGCAATTGTCACTGAAAAAAAATTCCACACCACAGTATTAAAGTTTAATTGAAAATGTCACAGGAAACCGGCAGAGGCATTTAGCATTTTAAAAGTCCTACATGAGCAGAAAACAAGTATTGTGCAGTCAAGCAAACTGCAGAATAAAGACAGATTGTTTCTTGGACAGAATTATTGCAAATTAATAGAAAAACTGAAGGAAGATTAGTTGGAAGACTAGCTAGTAAACAGAAGCTGCAAATATTTTAAAGTAAAGGAATTGGGAATTTATTTTAGGCAAGCGTGGTGGTGAAAAGACTGCATGAAAGGAAAAAAGAAGAGGGGGGAAAATGTCACACACAAGTTCTTCTAAAGTGGTTACATTTATTATATCAGACTGATTTTTGGCATTTTCCTCCTGTAATTGTAGCTTAAGTTACTTTAACAGCAACCCACTCCCCTAAGCCGTAGTACTTCAGAAGAAAACAAATGGCATTGGTGCCAAGCAGACTTCGCAAGACATGGTAAGTAGCCCACAGAGACTGTCGTTTCCCACCCCAAACAGATATAGATTTGAAGGTACCTTCTTGAGCTTCAGCTTGGCACTGTATGATGTATGAGTCTATAAGTCGAGCTTCTAAATCTCTTCCTTTTTCTACAGGTGTAATCAATTTTGGAATGTGACTTTCCTAAGTAAAAAGCAAGTCTCAAAGTTAGTTTAGGCTCAATACCACTGCTGCCAACGCAAAGCAAGTCCCTTATTCCTAAACGCATGGGACGCTGGGTGAAGGTCCCACTAAGGCTGGCTGCACTGCTGCATCTGCTACTGGGGAGACAAACTAATTACTCTTCCACTGCCACTAGGGAAGAGTAGCAGGGATTGAGTCGTAGCACAGCATATTAACACAATATTTTTCTGTATCATTCACATAGTCTGAGGGATTTGTTTACTCTGTAACCTCAACAGAAAAGTGAAGGCTTTTCTAAAACAAGAAGTCAAGTGGTTGGAGACAATTTAAAGAACAGACAGCAAAAGCTGTTTTTTCTACCTTCAAGTGTTTAAAAATCCCAGCTGCTATCTTCAAGCTTCTGTGAACATCTTTTGCTTCATCTTCTGTTATGCTAAGGATGTAGAATCAATTACATTTTAGTTAGAAAGGATTTCTAGGCGTCATTTAGTTTCAACTCCTGCCTTGGAGCAGGACCACCAACAACAGTAGATCGGGTCAGTTATGGCTTTGTTTAGATAAATCTTTATTCCTTCAAGAACAGAGAGTCCACTAAGTCCCCAAGTAACCTGTCCCATTGCTGTGCTACCCTTGTGGCAAACAAGTTTCTTACAGTGTCCAATCATTTAATAATTAAGTAGAACTCACTTGAAAAAAAGAAATGTAAGACGTTGTAATGACTTTCAGGCAAAAGGTAACCTCAGTGATAAAAGCCAAAGCTTCAGAAATCTGTAAGGCTAAAAGTCAGCAGAGCTGTGATTTTGAGAATCTCAGGTTTGTACCCGGCCATTCAGAGCAGGACTGATGAAGGGTTTACTCACAACTGACACTTTCTCTATACCACAGTCACATGGAACTAGTACACTTTGTTCACGGAGGCAAGAAGGGATTGAAGTGCACTTGGACATTACCCCACATGAACGAAGGCCAACTGCCTCCCTGAACTCCCACTGGCTCAGCTGGACAGGCACTACAGCAGGCAACACTCAGAACCTGCCACGCTTTTTTGGTGGAATATTGCTGCAATGGAATTACTAAGAAAAGAAAAACACTTACTCCTCTTTTCCAGCAAGTCTTGATGCATATTTTGTGTACCACAGAGCTACATTAAATCCCATGGAAACCAGTTCAAACACTGCATCCTGCTGGGCACTAAAGAAAGACAGACAAAACCCCCCCAAAACAATTTAATGCTTTCCATTTTGTTCTGACAGGCACTCTCTCTGCTGATAGTTCACACAGCATTAGTCGACATTTATCTCCATAAAATATTTTTCATTTTAAAAGTCAACAATTTCCAATTCAGAACCTCCTACTTGCTGAACTGCCTAAATGACACTTCAATTTTTACTTATTTCCTTTAAGAGCTCATAATTATAATTCCCACATTCAGATGCCTACCCTTCCCACTTGGGAACTTTTATTTTAAAACAGTAACTTGAGATTTGTTTAGCTTTGGGTGTGGCTGACATTTTTCCTTTTTTTTTTTTTTTAAAAAAAAAAAAAAATTGCACATTTTGTGGAAAGCCTCGCTCTGGAATGTCTACTTTAAAGTTGTAGCTGCTAAGTTAATAAGTCAGAGTCTATTACATCTCCCTCAAATGAATGTTATTGCAAGTATTTACGTAACTGCACTTAAACGGCATGTGCAAATAACAGGAAATTTCAGAAGCTAAAAACACAGTCTTTGAAAAGAGCAAACTTGCAATCACAAGTTCAGTATAGCTTAGGAACAAGTGAACTTGAAAAAGAAAGGTGTGGGAGTGGGAAGGATAATGCTGGCACAAGTACAAGTGTGTATGACCATGAGAAAATTAGAAGAGAGGCCTAATAAACAGATTGTCTTCCAAAGGGAATAAAAGCTTTGAGGAAGCCGAGCACCACTTCTAGATAAAGCCTGACAAATCTGTAAGTGTGGTTATACAACACAATTACCCTCAACAGCGAGAGACAACTGAGTAATCCAGAAGGTTACAGATCTATATTCCTTCTTAAAACAGCAGCTTTGTTTGTTTGTACCAGGAGTAGATGTACCAGGAGCTTCAGAGGACAGGAACAAAATTAGATCTTCAGCAACATTTGCACTTCAAAAAACTCAGAAGATACTGGTCAGGCAATAGCGCCAAATGAAAACGTCTTGACCTGTACTAACCTATGTTATCATATTTAATTCACCAATACCCTCAAGGTTCTTATTTGTACTGCTCTACCCAACTGTAGATACAGTCTGTAGATCACCTAAGACACAATGGATCCTTCTACCATTATCATGCATTGTCACGCCTTTACACAAAGGCAACGCGTGCCTCAGAACACCTAATACAGTACAGCAATTACCAAAACCACAGAGCAACAAGGTTGTGGAAACTACTTTGTGTTCAAAATTTTGCTACACTTCTAAGTTTTCCTCCACACCTGTGTTGGCACACGTGCACATACGTAACAGGCCAGAAGAAAACAGCTGCATACCCTGTAATCATAAAAGCGTATGTACCTTGGAACTTGTCCTTGTAATGTGTCTGTCCACTTAAAATTCTGAATATATCTCAACTTGCATTCTTGGGAAGAGTCATCCAGTGAAAGGATAAAACCTATAGAATAAAAAAACATACCGATAGGCAATCTCAAAGGAACAACCAGAAACAAGTAATGAAGGAATGGGAATCAAGGAGAATACGGATACAGATAAAGGAATGTTTCTTGTTGTACCACTCAAAAAACTGTGTTACTTCCTGAGGCTTTTATTCCTCAGTATCTTGAGAACAAAAAACCAAACTGGCTGCTCCAAGAAACTCCTTGCCCAGCAGGTTACTGACTCAGCCCTGTGAGTCTTGACTGCTGAAGGAAAACCCTGCAAAGGTCTGCGTGTCCCGTAAGGTGATTAATGGAGCTGGACTGACCCAGGCACAGGATGGCTGAGGCTGCTCGAGGTGAGCGAGCGACTGTCCCTGCCACCATAATGGCAACTGGAAAATTTCAGGAAAAGCTGCCTAGACAACAGGAAGAGGGAAAAGGGCTTGTAAGCACAGGCTCACCTAGCCCTCATCTCTTTTGCCTCCAGGGCTACAGGAAATTGGTTCTTTATGTCCCGCAGCCCAGAAAGCAGCAGTTGGTGCAATGAAGCTCATGCTATGGGATGTTCAAATGCTGGCATATGCAGCCCCATGGAATTTTTCTGGGAGGAATAATATGGGCCATCATCTGACCAGGTCTTACAGACTTCAAGATCTCAAGATTTCCAACAGCAGCTATTGCAGCTACAGCTCTAGGTGCTGTCACATGTTTATATACAAAAAGAATGCTTGCTCCTTTCACTTGCAGAAGATTTTAGAGACCGAGCATGATGTTTTCCTGAAGAAACTCTTCAAATCGTGCCTGCAGCAAAAGCGACTGTTATCTCACTTTTACCTAGCATTAGTATTCCAGGCACTGAGGGAACTAAACCAACTTGAGCTGCTTCACTTTGACAGACTGAAAGATCACAATTTCCATGAATCAGCTGATTCCTGAAAACTCAGCGCTAAGAAACTTGTCTGAGCACCTGACTGCTAAGAGAGAATTATCAAAATATTGGCAGGAAGAAGGTTTCAAGTGAAGGCCTCATCACAGATGACTACCTAGTCAAAATGTAGATGCTATGCTAATGAGCATCTATATATACACTTAAGACAAGCAACAGAAGTATAAACTTGCCACAAGTCTTTTATCTAGACAAACCAGAAGTTTACACCAAAGAACAATTTCTATCAACTAATTAATAGACTGGCAGGAGGAAGGTTTCAAGTGAAGGCCTCATCATAGATAACTACCTAGTGAAAATGTAGATACTATGCTAATGAGCACCTATATATACACTTAAGACAAGCAGCAGAAAGTGTAAACTTGCCACAAGTCTTTTATCTAGCATTAGACAAATCAGAAGTTTACACTAAAGAACAATTTCTATCAACTAATTAATAGATTCAATTTATACTTAAGGAGCAATTCACCACAATCGAAGCAACAAATCAACATTTTCTCCTCAAGCAGGAAGCAGAATGAGGTAAAAAGCAAGAGGCCAGGACTGCCAACACCTAGTACTGGCAGGGTCACAAAGAACACTGGAACTTATAGAAAGGGCCTGGTGAGTACCCATGACTGGTATTAAGCACAGAACCCACGAAGATACTCTCCTTCCTGAGAAGCACAAAGCTTCTTTACAGAAGATTGGCATGATACACATTCTGAGAAGCCTCATTAAAACTCAAATTACATCTCTTGATGTATTAGCAGTATTGCTCATAAATGTTCCTACCTTGCAAGAGTGAGAAGTACAAGTCAGTTGCATTCTTCATCATTTCTGGATTACAGCTTGAGTCTGTAAACAGCTCCAACAGCCGTGTTCGAGATAACCTCAAATCACTGCGGGGGGAGGGGGAAGAAATAATAAACCTAAGAAATTCTACCCAAAAATGTACTAGATTCAATTTATACTTAAGGAGCAATTCACCACAATCGAAGCAACAAATCAACATTTTCTCCTCAAGCAGGAAGCAGAATGAGGTAAAAAGCAAGAGGCCAGGACTGCCAACACCTAGTACTGGCAGGGTCACAAAGAACACTGGAACTTATAGAAAGGGCCTGGCGAGTACCCATGACTGGTATTAAGCACAGAACCCACGAAGATACTCTCCTTCCTGAGAAGCACAAAGCTTCTTTACAGAAGATTGGCATGATACACATTCTGAGAAGCCTCATTAAAACTCAAATTACATCTCTTGATGTATTAGCAGTATTGCTCATAAATGTTCCTACCTTGCAAGAGCGAGAAGTACAAGTCAGTTGCATTCTTCATCATTTCTGGATTACAGCTTGAGTCTGTAAACAGCTCCAACAGCCGTGTTCGAGATAACCTCAAATCACTGCGGGGGGAGGGGGAAGAAATAATAAACCTAAGAAATTCTACCCAAAAATGTACTATTAAGAAAGTACCCACCCATGTATGCCACCGCCCTTTTGACTAAGCAAGTGAAGCTAAGCATTCAATTTACCTATCCAAAGCTAAGGAAAGGTACTTCATGAGAAACATTCCAACAGATACAGAAAAATCTTCCTTTCCCCTCTGGATACACAGGATTGACTCTTTAGTTTAAAGTATAACCCGTTTCGGACAGACAGCAATGGATCATTAGTATTCATGATCAATCTATTGTTCTAACACTAACATAACTGATTCCAACACAGAATAATCTTCCTTTCTCCTCTGGATACATATGATTGACTCTTTAGTTTAAAGTATAACCCATTTCGGACAGACAGCAACGGATCATTAGTATTCATTATCAATCTATTGTTCTAACACTAACATAACTATGCCTTTATCTCCCAAGAGGCTGGGTGCAGAGGCAGGGATGGGAAGTACTAACCAGAACAGTCTTCAACATTAGAATGGGACAAGCATATGAAGAGATAAGAATAGATCTGCAAAATAAGCTCAGATCTCTTTTCGTTATATTCTTATCTACCATAGAACGTTCATGCCTTATTCACTCATGGAAATTACTTTAAATAATCTTTTGCAGAAGGTGGCACAGTCATCAGAAAGACAATGAAATGTTTAGTCTTTTGCCTTTGCATTATAATAGGCCTTGCTATACACTCAGAGACTTGAAAACTGGATAATTCACTCTTTGTAACTAAATGTTCAGTGTCATCAGTGTCTTATTGTCTCCCAGCCTACACATTTCTAGTCATCTTCAGAACAAAAATTGCAGAGTAACCCGTACTTTTAAGGATGTCCTCCAAACTGTGAGAGACAGAGTGAAGTCGATCACAAGTATACACTTACTTGCAAACCTTTGCTGCAGCTGGAGTGGTAGCTACCCCATAATAATTAAATGAAACGGGAGCTGTGGCCTTCAAAGGGTTGCGATGAAACCAGTGGGTCATTTTCTTTCTGTAGTGTTGTTTATGCCAAATCTAAAGCATGGAAAGAAACGAACAGCTGAGGGAACAGGTACAACTGAGATGCCCTGTATACCATGCTTCTCAGCTCACAAAAATATATTCCAAATGTAAACAATTAGGAAAGAAATTAATCTGCAAAGCTCTCTATAATTACACAGAAGAAATTAGACTTCTTTTCTTCCATTTGAAACACTAAGCTACCGCATGCCTTATCTTCATCACCCATGTGCTTGGTTTGAGAATTTCACCCTCCAGAAATACATATGCAACTATTTTAAGTGGGATAATGGCCAATCTATAAGCAGCTTTTATTGTAGCACCATCAATATAGATGAAACTGCAATTACATAGTAACCCTTGTTGAAAACACGGACATATTTAGACACATGTAACAGACCTGGAAGTTTGGTAGAGTACAGGTAAAACAAACCACCATTTTCCTTTTACCTCAATTTCAGCAAACACATATAACATAAGCATCCCAATGAGCTTCCAACAGCAGCGCGTGGAGGAGGATGCAAAATAACGGCCACCCACTGAAACAAAGGGAGGTCTGTATGGGTCAAAATGAGAAACCTCTTCACCGTGAGGATGGTGAAACTGAGGAACAAGTTGCTCAAAGAGCTCGTGCTCCTCCTCCTCGTGCGGTCTCCATCCTCAAAGGCTTTTAAGATCTCACTGGATAAAGCCCAGAGCCACATGGTTTAATCTCAGAGTTGACCCTGCTCCGAGCAGGACATCAGACCAGAGACGCCCCCAAGACGTCCATCACCGTACGATCTTTTTTGAATCTGTAAGGTCATCATTATAAAATGCTTTGCAGCTTTGCAAATTACCAGGTCCTGCACTCACTTGGGTCACAACGACCCCATGAATGCTCCAGGCTGGGAGAAGAGTGGCTGAAAAGCTGCCTGGCAGAAGAGGAACCACGGGTGTTGGTCAGGCCAACAGCATCCTAGCCTGTGTGGTGAACAGGAAGTGACTGTCCCAAGTCACAGGAGACAGGACAAGAGGAAACAGCCTCAAGTTGCACCAGGGGAGGTTTAGATTGGATTATGAGGAAAAATTTCTTCACAGAAAGGGTTATCAAGCATTGGAACAGGCTGCCCAGGGAAGTGGTGGAGTCACCATCTCTGGAGGGATTTAAAAGATGGGTAGATGTGGTGCTGAGGGACACGGGTTAGTGTTAACTTGGCAGTGCCAGGTCAACAGTTGGACTTGGTGATCTTAAAGGCCCCTTTCCAGCCACAGTGATCCTATGATTCTATTTGCTGAAAAAAAAAAAGGTAAAAAGAGGGGACAGGTGCCAAGCAGAGACCCCTGCCACCCTCCAGCTCTCCCTGACCCTGCGGGCGACTCGTTTATCGTGTCAGCCCCTACCGCGACACCGCCACCCACCTGCGCAGCGGAGAGGAGCTGTCACAGGCCTCAGCCGCGCCCGAGCCAGGTGACAGGCGCTTAACGAGAGATCTTCCGTGTCCGGGCCCCCTTTACCGCCGCACCAGACCCAGTTCGGCGGGACCCTGCCCGCCGCCGGCCGCCTCAGGCCCGCGCCGCTGCCTCACCTAAAGCCCCCCGCGCCACCAGCGGCACACACCGACCGACGCCCGCCCCGGCGTGCGACGCCTTTCCCAGCGGTAGCTGCCGTGCTGTGCCGTGCCGCCCGGCTCCCCCAGCCCCACCGACAGCACCGAGCGCGGCCCAGGCGGCCCTCACAGACAGAGAGACCCTCCCGGTAACCGCCGCCACTTCCGGCTCTGCCGCCGCAGACAGCGCCAGCGGAGAGACGATGGCATCGACCCGCGCGGTACGGCTGGCCGAACGCATCGATCCCGTCGGTTATCCCCCCTCAGGCCGCCGCCAGCCCCGCGGGTTGGGACCGGGACAGCCGGCGGAGGCACGGCCGGGCGCCCCACAGCCCTCCGCAAACAGAGGCGGGAAGGGATACCGGCGGCGGCACCGACCCTCCGAGGCGGGTGACACTGCCCTGGGGTGGCGCTGCTTACCCGAGAGTGGCCTCCCGGAGGGGCAGGGCCGGGAGCGGAGCGGGAGGGGAGGTGCCGCCGCCGCCGCGACCCAGCTGGGAGGGCGGGCGCGCGCTCCCTCAGGAGCCACGTGACGGCCGCCATGACACCTACCGAGGCGGAAGAGGCGGCTTTCCCCTCATCGCCACCTCGGTAGCCATGGCGCCGGCGGGCGGGCGGGCGGGCGGGCGCGGCCGGTGCAGCCTACCTCGCTGGGCGGCGCTGGCGGGAGGCGCTGGGTGCCCTAGTGCTGAGGGGGCTATGTCGGAGGCGGCCCGGAGCCTCCTGCAGCGCTGGGGCGCCAGCTTCAGGAAAGGCACCGACTTCGACTCCTGGGGGCAACTGGTGGAGGCGATCGACGAGTACCAGATGTGAGTGGCCGGGGGGCGGGCGGGCGGCTCCTCGACATGACCCACCGAGCCCCGGTACGGCCACAGGGCCCCGGGCGAAAGGCTGGGGGGATGAGGGGGGCAGCGGCCCCAGGGCGGGGCAGGGCGTTGGGGGGGGCCCCCGCCGGGCCTAGGCCGCGGCCCCCCTCACCCCTCAGGCCCCGCCGTTGCATAAAGCGCGGGGCCGTGGGTCGGGGCGTCCCCTCAGGCGAGGAGGGGGGTGTTTGGGTGGGGAGGGTCGCCGCCCGAACCCGCTGGGAGCCGCCCGCCCCGCGGAGACCGCCGGTGGGTGGCGGGTGTTCGGCCGGGGGGCGAGGCGGCAGCCGGCCCCTCCTTTCTGCGAGGGTGGCGGCTGTGAGGGCCTCCCCCCCCACCCCCGGGGCGTGGGCCGTTGAGGCCGTTGGCTGGTGGAGCCCCACGGCGGCAGGCACCCGGGGTACCCCCATCCCATTGCCCCCCCCTCTGGGGAAGGGGGGGACTCGGCTGAGGCAATGGGGTTGCCTTAGCCCCACTCTCCCCCCAAAAAAACCTAAACCCAACACCCCATTGGGGTGAGACCCGGTCCATCGCACGCTTGTGCGTCTCCCCCCTGAAGAGATTTGGGGAACCCGGCGGTGGGAGGGCACAGCCCCAGTCAGATTGGCTTGCGCTGGGGTGGGAGCGCACCATCCACCCATCCCTTGGTGTCAGGCAAGTATTGACACTCTTGGTGGTATCCTTAGAAACACGCCTGGTAGCTTGAGTCAAACGCTCTCCTCTAGCGCTCTGGCCAACGTGAAGATGAAAGCTGTTTCCCTGTGATCCGAGTGTTGCAGGCGAAGTTTCTTAACGGTACGTTTTCTGGAAGAAGTCCAGAGGGTTTGTGCTTGTTCCCCTAGAGAAAGTCAGCTGAAGAGATGCTCTCCGGGAGATCTTCTAGCGGTGCTCAGGACTATTTGAGTTATGGGCTGTAACCACACTGGCTACCAGTTCAGTTGCCAGAGTTACTAGACTGCTGGCCGCACACGGCATTGTCATGGGATGCTATAATCACATCATTTCATTCACTCACCAAACAGGGTGATGCCAGTTCAGTTATTTGGAGTTTGCTGATGGTCTTTAGAACAGAGCAAGCTGTTACTACAAGCCTTGGCATAGGGATGAGAAGAAGTTCTTTTCCAGATCTGTATCTCAGAAGAAAAAAACAATCATTAGAAAGTAAAAGAAGGTATTTTTAATAACTGCCCTTATGTGGACATTTACGAGGAGTCCAGTAGGATCCTAATGCTTTAAACTGCCTTGGCAGTCTCAGCAGTCAGTTTCATGTCATTCACTTCTTCAGAATGAAAAGTCTTGAGGCGTCTCATTCTGAGCTCACTTCATTGAGAAGTAAGGTCACTAAACGTTTGCAGACGGTCCAGTTTGAGAGTCGAAGTATAGCTTTTGTTCCCTTCCCCCCAACATAGCTCGTGTCTGAGGAGAACTGAGGTGATCTTCGTGCTCTTGCTTTATTCTGACTTGGATGCAGTGTGATAGTTTTCTTTGTAAGAAAGCTCCTCTCGGGTAGGATTGTAGGCTGCTCTTGCTGGCCTTATCAGTGAGTTTCTACGGAATAGTCGCCATCAGTAGATTAACTCTGTGGTTCCAGGAGGGAGAATAAAGGGGAGAGAAGATCATAGGATTACAGGGAGGCATTTCCTAGGGAGGAGCAGACCCTTTTCAGTGTGCGTATCTGCTTCTTGTAGATAGAACAGGTAAATTAAAAAGAAATTCAATGTATAGAGTAGATTATTTTTTGGATTTTTTTAAAATCATTGCTTCTAAATGCCCTTTCTGTATATTCTGTGTGTCATGTTGGTGGGGCAGTAGGGAAGGAGCGTACATTTGGGTTCAAGCATGTTTGTGCTGTTTGTCTTTTCTCAGCCACCATCTTTCCCCCATTTACCAAGGGGGACAACACCACCATGTTGTGCAGTTACCTTGTCCTGTTTGGTTGTGTGGTTAGAAGCTACGGAGGCCTCAATCCTTGTGCCTTCTTAAGAGAGCTTGTTTTTAGGAAAACCAAAGAAATAATTGAGTCCTGATTTTTGTTTCTGACACAAGCTTTGATAGTAATCTGTTTTGGTGTACGCATCTTGATGTATATCTTTTGACCCCCCTCCAGAGAAAACAGGGTAGTGGCCACTGCAGTGGTGGTGAGGAGCTGAATCCCTTTAACAATGCAAACTTGTGAGGTTCCAGACAGAAGTGTATTGTGATGCCCTGAGTACTGCTGCTGTCCTTGGGTTTCCCCTCAACCCTCCATTCCCCCTCCCCCTATGCTTTTTTTTTTTTTTAAATTATTTACAGGGAATGGCAACAATTGCCCAGAGGTTTTGCTTGTTTAATGTTCTCCTTCCTCCCTGGACGGAAACTGTAACTCTTCCCATAGCTTCCCTCTCCAGCTTCCTTTCGCTTTCTGGAGCTGTTTGCTTACTGCTGCTTTCTCAGCCCCTTGGTGCTCCTGTCTCCCTGGTGATGTGGGACGGGGTTTCTGCTCCGTGTGTGATGCTGATAGACCCCAGCCTACCTGGCCAGGCCACCCTGTGCCCAGCTTCCAGCCCCAGGAGAGGCAGTGGTCATCAGCTGGAGTGCCTGTTCCTACGCCTCTAGGCAACCCAACTTATCTCAAACTCTCCCTGTGGAACACACATGGGTTTGGGCCACAGCGGGTCTTCACAGGGAGTATGGTTTGTTGTTATAAAATAAGGGGATGGGGAGAGGAAAAAAGGTCAGTGCTTAGAAAAGGGGCTGTTAGCTAGAAGGACCTTTTTACCTGTTTTCCCTTCCTGATATATGTAGTCTTTCCTGCCTAATGGAGTTACACACTTTGTCCGCCGTCTGGGTTTTTTTAAGTATGGCCCACCATGGTTATAGAAATCTTTGTTAAAACAAAACCAAAACTCTTTGGAGCAGCAGCCTCTCAGACCTTTTGGCTGGCGTGTTTTCTGGAGACTGAGAGGTGTGGGTGTGTTTGTGTTGTGTTCCCACTCTACAATTTTCTTTCCCCCCATCCAGATTAGCAAGGCATCTACAAAAAGAGGCACAGTCTCAGCATAACAACTCGGAATTCACAGAAGATCAAAAGGTGAGTACTGCTGTTTGCTCTGTCGAGGAGCTCAATTCGTAGATGTTGATGTGTATTACGTTTGGTTTTTTTTTTTTCTTTTGGAGACCAGAGCTTTATGAGACCCTTTTTTCTCCCTCAATATATGCACAGAAACAGAGCCCGGCATGGCTAAAACAGTCGCTGTCGTTAGATGTGACAGATGCTCTGCTGTGTAATACTGAATTTCATGCATGCTGGCCAGAGTCCGTCATAACTCGGGTGTTTATTTTTTGGGTGACCTTTTGATAACTTGCTTATACAACATTAGCACAACTTACATTGTGAACTCTGAATACAAAATGCCTTAAACTGCAGACATGGAGGCATTTTGGAGGAGGACGTTAGTTTAATATGGAACACCTGACTGGGAAGAATACTCCCTAGTAGTCTCTTATGATGTTATTTGTTTATAATCTTTCAAAATACTGAAATTACTTTACTCCTTCCTCCCTCCCCTCAGTTGAAAACGCTGTTTCTTGTCTCAGCATTATATTAATGACATTCTGTGACAGGATTTAAAAGGAAAATTCTAGCTGAGGTCTTGTACGCTCAATCATTTTCAGCAAAACATTTTTTTCTTTTTGAGATATGAGGCCCTGCTAAATTTTTGTGTCTTGTATAAAGGCATGTTTTCTTTAGGAATACCAGATTGGAGAACCTCTGTATTTCCGGGTTTCCAAGTTATAAGATTGCTTGTTTGAGCAATGGCGTTGCCCGAAAATTAACCTTTACTAGCTCAGAATCTCACCTGTGGTAACAGGGCGCTAGAGTAATGGGGTCTGTGTTTGGAAATGTTGGTCCTAAAGACAGGTCATGGCTACAGAAATTGAACTTGATGTATTCAGAGAAACTCGTTACAAAGAAATAGACCTTTACATAGAATCTGACAGAGGTTTGCAATTGTTTCGTTGACGTGTGCCAGTAAGAAAAGCAAAGAGCAGCTCTTCCACATTCTCTTTACATTCTGCAAAGAAGATAAGGCTCATAATCATCTTAAATTGAGTCATAATCTTGGAGAAGGATTCGGTCCACCTCTCCTGAACTGAAGGCTTGGGAGCTTTGTTAATGTTAGACAGCCGGTCACTCTCTGATAGCTTCTGCTCTCTGTCCCTGGCTGGGAGCTTTCTCCATCATTCTTAGCTATAGTCATCTTTACTACTTGTTTCCCATCTGTGGATACTTTTGAAAATATGGTCACTTCATGAAGGCAAAGCTGTTAATCTCACTTCTGGAGGCATCATCTCCTGTGAGTATGGGAACCAGAACCACACAGGGCTTTGCTTCCAGATGTTCCCTGAAGGTTGTGGAAAGGACCTTGGACCAGCTTGTGGAAGTGAGTGAGGTCAGCCATGAGGATGGGCCTGGGGGGCTCAGGAAGCAGAGATAACTGACCTCAGATGTTAGATGTGCAACTGTGATTGTGTCTTAAGGCCACAGTCTTCTGGAAAGAAAAACTGAGGAGTGGCTGTTTTGAATCCTTGCCAAGTGGTACCTGTTTCTACAGCTGATGTAATTTACAAGAGAGTTTGACATTGTTATCACTTTCTTTTTTTGGTAGATCAATAAGGGGATGATGCCCTGAAACTTTGAGCCTGGTTCTCAAATGGTGGTGCCTGTTTCATTAGCGACATACACAGCTGAATTCCCCAACATTTTGTTGAGAGAACATTCTTTTTCCCTCCTCTACCATGAGGAATGCTGGTCACAACAGTAATAAGTGTCTTGCTCCGTCCAGCCTTTGTGTAGATTTACAGGTAGCTGTTTTCCAAAGGTACTGCTGAGAATTACTGTGGGGTTGTCACAGTTTCGTACTTGGTGGGGAAGATGGATTTCAGCAGTGATTCCTCTGTACCAAGGGAAAACTACTGGCTTTAGAGCTACAGGGAAAGGACAAGGCTAGGTTCAGATCCTCAGCCCCAGCTCTCTGTATAAACTTTTACCATGTTTGGGTTTATTTCATGCATCCCAGGTGGTGTTACAGTGCAGATATGGCCACACCATAATTGATGGTATGTTACTTGCAAATATAATCATACAATCTAACAATGCTTGACAGATACCACCAGTTTCTTTTCTAGGCATACTGTAAGCCAGTTATCATTTATCTTATAATTAATGTATTGTTTATGGTAAGAATTCAGACTTCTAAATATTCATATCTTGCTTTTTTGCTCTTGATCTGAAGAGTCTGTTTTGAAATGCTGTGAGCTACTTGACAGAACGGACTGGTCTCCAGAACTTGCTCTTAGTTCCTGGATTTTCAGCTTCTTTTGGGGGTTGTCATATCTACAGCCGGACGTAATTCTGGAGTTTTAGTCCTTAGGGAAGGCTCTGTCTTGACTTGGATAATTGACAGTGCTGGAATCTTCATTAGTGATTGTGGTTTGTTGAAGAATTTCTCTGCAGATAGCTACTGTAAACAACAAATCATTGTGTTTAAATCTAGTCACCCTGAAACAACATGGGTGCAACAGTTTCATCACTGGAAGCTGTGTGTATGGAGTGACAACAGATACAGTTACTGGTGGATTTACCTCGGTCTTAACATCTGCATCCTTCAGTTCCTTATTTTACCTTCATTCTCTAAAAAATCCTGGCTTCATTCATGATCAGCCACTGTGTTTTGCTACATGGATTGTTGCAGTTAGGCTTGGCCATGGTTGTCAGCTTGCCTCCGGCTATAGTTACTCTCACCCAGTTCTCTGTACAATAAATTTGACCTTTAAAGCCCTCTTCTAACCGCAGTTGTTGCTTCTCGTGTAACTGTTTTTGTGCTAGGCTGAGTTTTCTTCACCACTAGAAAATCATGCCCCCTTTTTTTTTTTTATGCGATGGTAACTTGCTGAAATAAGAGTGCTGTTGAACAGCCTTAGCGTGATTCATCAAACTACTGGTCTCCCAACAGCCTGGACCTCTCCGTAAAGCCAAACTCTGCTCTGGCTCTGTATTTATGCAAACATCTTTGACTGCATTACAGTTAGCACAGTCATTACTCACACCACGGCACTGAAGAAACCTTGACTACGAGATCAACTGACTTTTTTCCCCTGTCTAATCACGAGTTTACATAAAACTGATTTTTAACTGTTTTAAACTAGCAAAGTTAGTTATGGCTTCAGCCTTTCTAATGAGATGCAGAATGTTTTTTCCCCTGCTGCAAAAAGGAGCCTTTGCATGGGATAGTTGCAGCTGAAAATGATAGCAGTGTTTAGCTGCATTTTTAACTTTTGGGTTGGGTGTGGTCCCTTAAAAAAATAGTTATGAATAATGCCTGCTGGGAGCTTGCCATATTTCAATAGATTCCATATAAAACCTATTCTTTACTATTTTAAGACTCCCGAACTCTCTTCAATTAATCTGTTTTCTAGAGCCATAATTGCCCTTCAGCCCCCAGGAGCCAGAGGACACATATTTTGTACAGCTGTGTGTCCTGCTCGGAGATACCTAGTTCAGGCAGTTTTAAGAATCCACAGTTAAGAATCTGTGGGGCAGGGAACGTGGGTGTTGCTGAGCCTGATGGTGAGTTGACAAAGGAGAGAGGGGTTGAGCAGTGTTTCTTGAGACCTCGTTTACAGTGTGGGTTTAATGCTCTGCGTGTGAGACCGGGAGGGGAAAAGCCATCTGAAAAATCTGTTTAGGTGTTCTGTTTCTGTGGTGGGGCACAGAGACTGTGTGCTGGCACCCTACAAACTTGTAGCCCTCTTTCTTTCTGTGGGGCAGTTGGAGGGGGTTTGATCTAAGGCAGAATGGGCATGCTCTTTTCTCAGCAGTCAACACCCAAACCAGTGGAACAGCTGGGTTTCTTGCAAATGTTAGAGCTGCAGTCAAACCTCAGAGATTTCCCCTCATGTCCCTGAGGAACCTCTGGATTCCTTTCTTTTACCCATTACTTCACACCTTCCTCTTTAAGATCCTACCTTTGCAAATGTATCTTTCCAGATGTTCTCAAATATAAAAAGGAATTCCTTTTGTTATGCTGCAGCTGATTAGATGGATGTAGTGCATTCTTACCCTGGGGACTGAGAACCTCTTTCTGTAGCACTATCTGATGTCTTCCCATCCTGCCTGAAGGTACCCGTAAATCCCCAACACCCCAATGTGGAGTGTGGGTCTGAAAGTCTCAATATTAATCCAGGACTGTACGTATCCCTATCTTTTTCAAAAATCTGTGTTTTTCCAAGCTATATTGGAGATCCAGCTATGGATATCTCTTATGTGGCAGAATTTATTTCAGGGAGACAGAAAGCTGTTAACTGAACCTAGACTACACAATGAACCTCCACAGAAATGGAGGTGTAATGTTTTCACTCTGCCATGTTGTATGCAAGCATATGGTCACGTTGCTCTATACTGAACTTCCCAAACAGCACACTGCTGCCCGTGCTGCATCCGGGGCAGAGGAGAAAACAGCATGTCTCCTTTGCCAATATGCATCCCTTGCTGCTTTCCTTGAAGGTGCTCAAAATAATTGAATTTTTTATAAGACCTCCATACGACAGACAGCAATATAAAGGTTGTAAAGCCTGGGCCAGTGCCATGTTGTAACAGAGTCTTTAAGACAAGAGGAGATACCACCTGGGGAGAAATGGCTTTGATGAGCCTATGGTGGCAGATGAGAATCAGGTCTCTGAGGCTTTCACACACTCCAGCTGTTGGCTCTGCCTTTAAGGTATTGATGTCTGATCTGCTTATGATTCAGCTCCTGAACTCTTTCAACTTTGTAGGGCATAAGAGGAACTGAAACGGGAGCCACTTAGCTTTTGGCCCAGCCTACTGAAGCTAGTGGCGGCCCAGGAGCTGGATGAGGAGGAGGTGTGACATCCCTGTGCAGGAGAGCTGGGGAAGGTGGCTGTGAGACCATGCCTAGTTCTTATCTGCTGCTGCAAACCTCCTGGAGCCCTAAAATGTAACCCTCCTTTAAAGGGAAGTTTTGACTTTCGACTGATACAACATAACTTGCCAGATGCCCATATTCTTGAAGTTCTTTGATGCTGGAGTTGTGCTCTAGGAAGTCTTTTCCTCCCCTTGCATCCAGCCTGGGAGAGAGCTGGTTTTATACTGCCTGATTTAAAAGGAGAGAATGAGTTACAGGTGCATATTTCAACTTTAATCTTCCTTCTGGGGGGAAAACTTACTTTGAAAATAAACTGCTTTTCTTTGTAGCGTTATTGCTGCTGTTTTTCCTTGCCCTATAAACGTTCCACAGAGCATTTTGAAATATATTTGGCCCTTATCTCTGCAGATAGCCTTAGTTTTTCTTCAGTAAAACCTTTTAGTTCATGAACAAACTTGTGGTGGTCAGGTAAGGTGAAATATCACCATGCAGTTACATCCACTTGATGTCAGTTATGGAAGTCTTTAACTCCTCCTTTCAGCTGGTAGTAACAGAAACAAACGTGACTGTTGCTGGAGATTCTTATTTTGTGAGACATAAAAGCTCAAGTAGCACTGTCTTCATAGGAAGACTGCTACCAATGGGCTAATTTGAAGCCCTTCCTTTTCTTCTACATTTTTAAATGAGAATGAGAAATTACTTCACAGTTCTGTTCAGGGATATTTTAGATAGATTCTTTGATTCAAACTTGACACCTATTTCATGCTTCACTCAGTTTCAATGTCTTAAAATTACAAAAATAGGAAGTTAGAAAAATAATCTGCCTTTATGCTTCCTCTCCCACCAAAACCCACAAAAGCAGAGCTGGTTTTTTTTTTGGTGCTGAGGTAGTGGGCTTCTGTAATTTCTGAGGAGGGCTCTTTGGTCTGCTGAGATTGTAAACCCAATAGTGGAACTGGGGGCATGATGCCTAAAAGGGCTAAATAGAACAAAGCATTCAAGTTCTCAGGAGGGAACACACTGGTTGGTTTGGGTACTTTTTTTTCCTTGTTCTCACTTATCACTTCAGAGCAGTTGGGTTTATAAACAATTTATGATTTGTAGTAGGCATTATTACAGTTTCTGGTGAGTGGATGACCCCTGTCTGTGGTGGTGAGCTGTGGGAGGGGAGTTAAGAGGCAGATGTCTGTTTCATCTGTTGCACTTTCAGAAAATCTTGGGTGTGTATAAAAAAGCTTGTGATGCTGAATGATCTGGTACTGAATAATACATCTGAAATCTTTGCAAGAAAAAGCATTTGTTTGTACTTATATTTTAAACAAATGTGAATATGGAAGAATAGTTTCAGTATTACATTAAGTGATTCTTTATTTACTTTTTTTTTTTTCAGAAAACCATAGCTAAAATTGCAACATGCTTGGAACTGAGAAGCGCAGCTTTACAGGTACACCTTTCTTTCCTATGTGACTTCATGCTTTAGTGATAGGTAACTACAGAGCTTTTTTAAGCTAATTTAGCGTCTTCAGACATAGCCAAAACTTCTGAAAACAGAGTGAACAAACCCTTGAATGCTTGGACTTTCCAGTTTGTCAATATGATGCCCCAGGTGGCGGCCTTAAAAACCTTTAGAGTGCTTATAGGAGCATGTGATTGGGGTTTGTATAGGAATTTAACCGCAGCTTTTGCACCTGCCTCATTTTCTTCCTTCAGAACTGATTACTTTGTCTTCCTCACCTGTGTGCGGGGGTGAAAACATCCCCAGAATAATCCTTGCACTAATTCAGCCACTTCACAAACCATGTCAGAGCATGAGGAAGAATGTATGTGTAGAATAAAAATTACTTTCGTAGCAGCACATATTGACACAGGCAAATACGTGAAAATAATGATTTAGAAGCTACTCTTTGGGCTTTTTTCTGGACTGAAAGGTGCAGCAAATCCTGGGCATTTGAACAGCGTTGCACTTGTTCTGAGTCCCTGTGACTTTGTGGTGAGGGCAGGCGTGCTGTGGGACAGCTTTGTGGGTCAGGTCAGGCTCAGAGCAACGGCAGGAGGTGCAGCAATGTCATAACCTGCCAAAGTGAACAAATGATGTCCTGCAAGAACAGCCTTCCTTGCTCTTGGTTCCTCAGCAGTAACTCAAGGATTTTATAACCTTGTGTGAGGGTACTAGAACTCCTCGTCCGTTTCACTTTGGGGAGCATTTTACTTGCTGCAGTTCTTAATACAGATTTAAGCAGTTAGTGAGTGCAGTCTTCTTTTCCAATTCCTGTAACAATATGGGTATAGCTTGCCTTGCAAAAGGTCCCTGTGGACACTTGGGCAAAATCAAGATAAAAACCAACCCCTTGAGCCTTAAAGAAATGTTGAAAACAATGGGTGCTCTTAATTAAGAGATGCCAGGGGTGCAATGACATCACCTGGTATGCGTGAGCAAAGGAAGCACCTTGTGTGCTTACTCTAAGATAAGGTAGCTCTGTCTGAGGGGAAGATGCACACTAAATTCTAACTCTTTCTTTGTAATGTCCTAGTCCACCCAATCACAGGATGAATTTAAGCTTGAGGATCTGAAGAAGTTGGAACCAAGTAAGTAGTATCTTTGTATTTTAAGCGAGTGACGTTTATCATTACAGTGGAAAATATGACAGCAGCATGAATACTCACTGACCACAGTGTGGTTTGACAGTAATGCTGGCTTTAGGTGGCTCTTCCAAATATCTGTTACCACGTAGACAAAACTTGATGTGTATTAAAGAATCTAATGCAGGTAACTTCAAAATATAGTAGCCCTAATGTTTCAAGTGATGTATTTGTCTTTATTCTCAAACAAGTGCTGCTAATTTTTGCAAAAAATAATAAATTAAGCTATCAGTAGTACAGTATATAATCAGCTGGAAAATTTAACTGCACATTTCTTATTTGAACTGAATTTCAGTGCTTTGTGGTCTTCCTCCTTGCAGAGTGAAATTTATTTTTTCTTCTGAAAATATTTAACTTGTGCTGACATAGCCAATCACCTGCTGCCTATGGCCGTAATGCTACCAAACTAACGAAGTTAAGAGTCAAAGTGAGGATGTGAGTCAGTCTTTGAAGGGGTTGTGTGATGTTGTTTTTTCCCAACTGATCCTGGGTCAGTTCTTGGTGTGTCAATCCAGAAATAACTTCTTCATGTAGGAAGTATCTATTTATCTGCTGCATTTTCCTTCCCGTAACACTGGCTGCTTTATCCTCAAAGCATCCTTGGGATCAGAGCTTCCACATCTAAGCAGTGTTATCCTGAATGTTAACCTTTCTGCTATTCTTGGGGAATGGGAGATGTGGAAGAGCTTCTTTCACGCTGGCAAAAGCAGGTTTTATTTTGCTCCTGTCACAATTGTATTATTGGGGGGGGATGCTGGGGGTAAGTGTGATGGGCAGGTGAGTGTCTCCACTTTGTGAATGAACTGAGCAATTCTGTGCTTCCACTCTCTAAGTAACTGGCACAGGGTTGTACAGGGAAGCTTCTTAAGGAGCAGGGTGTTGAGCTGAGGTTCCTAGTTCTTCTGCCAAAATGCAGTCCAAATGCTGTTCCCTGAAAATCAAAAGTGAAGGTACATTTCAAAACTGCTGGGGCTGTGAAGACCATAATTCAGGACAGGGTTTAACTGCCTGTTAGAAATATTAAGTCTTTCTCAACCCACGTATTGCATGTCTGGCCTCTGCATGCTCTGGTTTGAGAGCATTTTGTATAGATACTCCTGCTCCCTGTTCACAAAGTATTTAAAATGTTGTAATCACTTAATGACTGTGGGTTTTGGACTCCATTGTGCAAATGCCGTGAGTGACTGAATGGTGCAAGAGGGAGAGGAGTCATGTTTTAATTGATCAGACTGTTCTACAAATCAAAAGAAGTGACTATTAAGGGTTTAGTCAGAATTTACATTCTGCCAACAGGCGTAAAGCTGTCCTTGAAATGCCTCCTTTTCTTAAAAGCCAGAATTTCAATTATGGTGCAACAGTCCTGTTGCTTATCTTGCCTTCCATCAGAGAATTGATTTTATATTTTTTTTTAAGCTGTCAAAAAACCTGTTCAACAGCGTGAAGTAGGTTGAGCCCACACTTCATACAACAAGCAAGTGTATTAAAACTGAAGAAGGGTGTGTGGCCATCGGTTTTCAAAGACACTGAGTTGTTTTCCTGGGAGGAGGATGGATGCATCAACAATTGAACATTGATGTTCTTAATGCTGCTGTCTGACTTGGGATGTTCTGGCCTCCTCTCTGAATTGTGCCTTTGTTTTGCGGGTTATAAGTATATCTTGAATAGAGTCAATCTCAATCAGGCCAACGCCAGCCATTTCATAAAATGCACAGTGAAGTGTTTTAATTTGTGCGTTGTAAATTTTCTCTTGTGTTCCACCAGAAAAAGCTGAAAAAATCTGGGCTGGGAATGCAAATAAGTGATTCCTTTGTTAGGCCAAGCCATTCTGTTAGGGTGGAACGAAAATGGCTATTCACACAATTTGGCTTGTTTTAATTACTTTTGTGCCTGAAGCTGTCAAAGTGGCTGAGCAATTTGGTTTGGGTGTTGTTATAGCAACCAGGGCTCTTAGATTTAAACTTTTTTTTTTTTTTTTATTGTGTTGTCAAGTTCTAACTTCTCCTACTTATGCTTGCATTTCACGCTGCCTGGAAAGCGAAGCAGTTGGGTGGTTTTGTTTATTTATAGGATTTGTCCCTGAATCTTTTGTGCTAGAATAATGCTACAGGAGGGTCCGTACATACAAATAGTTCTTTTGAGACTACACTGTGTGAAATCGTTGCTAATGCTCTGGATATCACAGATCCTTTTCTTGTAGAAGCTTATTCCAGTGTTACAATAGACATTAAAAAAGGGTAGGCTGGAACATCCCGTGTGTCTGTGTTGGGCTGTGATGATTCTAGGCACCAAGAGACTCGAGTTTCAAACTCAGTGTATATGTATTATAAGAGAAGTAGATACTGGGTTGTACTGGGGAGGCTGGTGTCTGACTTATTTTGTGTTGTCTAATTAAAAAATAAATAGATCAGTACAGGTATCATGACTGTCGCTAAACGTCTAAATGGACAGTGGTATTTGGGCCAGTGTGTGCTGGTCTTTTGGCTCGTGTTGATAATGTCTTTCTTTCAAGAGGCAGCCAGCTGCTGAAAAAACCAATGTGATATTGTCCAATGTCACAAAAGAAAAGGCAGCTTCTGCAAGAAAGCCTGCAGAACAGTATTTTATAAAGATTTCTGTTGGAAAAGCAATATAAATGGAGCCCCCAGTGCCGGGACCTGCCCAATAGTTACACATGTGGAGAACTTTCTGAGAGTTGTGATCTCAGCAGCCGTGTTACAGAGGGAAGTGCTCTCTCTCCCAGAGGCGATGCGTGTTTTTAAAAACAAAACTAAAACCAAGAAAGCCCAAACCAGCCTCTTAAGGCGTGGGTGTCTTATGCAGTATTGTAAGGGAGATTCCTGTTCATTGTAACCTTGTGGTTTGTTTCTGTGATCTGGTTGTTTTTATTTAAATCAATTTAAACTTGCGTTTATGATAGACGTAAAGAGGATTTTCCTTTTCCTGAAAGGATGTCGCCTAAAGGATGTTTTATTACTTTGCTTTTTCTTAGTGACTTTGAATAAGTATTTCACCAGGCTGAGCCCTGGTAGATCTTCTTATCCTGATGGTGTTTAAAGGAGCACTTTAATAAATCCGCACAACTTTGCAAAATTATTTACTGTAGGTGATGAGACAGTTTGAAGGCGTTTTAAAAGAACTTGATCCACAGCTTTCTCTGGCAAAAGGCAAGAGGTTTTGGGTGGTGTTTCCAGTGTACTCTGGGCAGGTTGGGTACCAGCACCCCTGTGCCTGGCTGTGGCTCTGCCTCCAGGCTGGCTCAGGATTTTAGGTGCTGTGAAATCCTTTGCCTCTTCCCTGTGCTCATACCGATGGAGTATTTTGTGCCCTCTAGTGATGACTGAAATGCATCGCTGAGGTTTGTTTTATTTTTCAGGGGGTGCTCATTCACGTAGGGAGAGAAATTGGTTACTGGGAAGAGAGAGGAATCTCGTGCTTACCAGCCTGTGGGAGATGGGAGGAGAGCCCTGTAACTGCTGTTGGTTGTGTATGACATGCCTGTGATCTGTAAGAGATCTTCCTTTGCTGAGATTTTTCTGCCTGGGGCACTTTCACTTTCTGTCTCCAGTATGATGGGAGACTCCAAGAGCTGGGGAATTCTGAGTGGGATAAAAATCCCCTTCTTTTCCTGATCCTCAGCTGCGCTGGGAGGTGACTGCTATTAATCAGCTGCTTTTCTGTTAGGAAGTGGTTGTGATTCTTTACTACCATGTTGAAATCTGCTTTAGTGATCCCTCGGAGTAGAAATCTTTGGAGAGACTTGGCAGCAGTTTTGTCTGTCACATCTCTGACTGAAGGCAGCTTGAAGCTTTCTATGTATTTATATATTGTGTCCAGCTGGAGTCAGGCAGTACCAAACCTCTCAGGTGGTGGTATGAAAATCAGGAAAAAAATCAGAATGAGCAAAGACTGGAAAGACTTTTGGGGTTCTTTATAGTTTCCCTGGGGGATTATTTATTCACTGTAGCATTCAGATGGTGTCTGGGAAGTTAATGATGGAGCCCACGCTGAGTGATGTGAATATGAAGACAGACAGGGAAGCTTTCCTACACTGGCTGAATTGTAGCCTGCAGAGGGGCCTGGCAGTGGTTCCTTAAACATAACTGGTATTTAAGTACCTCTGAGTGTTTGTGTAATCTTACCATCATTTAGAAACAGTTTTGTTCTCAGTCAGTGGTCCTGAGGGGAGATTTCCCGTGCTCTGGGAGGGTTTATGGCAAAGTGGGGCTCAGTGAGAGGACTCTGTTTTTCTACCTCCTCTCCCCCTGCCCGGTCTGGGGTACTCATCGCCTGGTAGGAGAGTGCCTCTCCCTGCAGGCCTTCTCTTGGAAATTTTTAGGCCCTTTAGCCGTCACGAAATGCTTATTTCTTTCACATGCTTGTGGAAGTTTTGCTTTTACTTGCCAATGCTTTTGGAAATAACAGCTAAAGTTGTGATTACTAAAACTTGAGTAAGTTTCCAATACGAATGGCAAAGCCATTCTCTGTTGAATGCTGGAGAGTATAGTGGGTGTCTCTGGTGCTTGGATGGTCAGATGTTCCACTGTATCTCTGCTCAATTTTGCCAATCTTCCCAGATGTCTGAGGGCAGAAAAAACCAAAAAGCAAACAAAAACCACCACCACCACCAAAAAAACCCCCAAACAAAGTAGGAAATCTCAACTAAGCTGTGTTTTCCCAGCATGCTTGGACTCCCACGGTGGCCAGCTGAAGGTGCAGCCTACATGTGTGCTGAAGTGTGTCAGTTCTGGAGAGTTCAGTCTGTTTGGAGCTGGTGGCAGTGCCAGCAGCACCCTCCTTTCAGCAGCCACCATTGCTACCATCACCCTGGGACCTGTCGCTTTTTCTGTTGATGCTTGTGGTTGTTGCCTTGTTTCTCTCCCCTAAACGTGGTGGTGGTTACGTCCTGGAGTTGCAGTTTGTCTGAACGTTACGGTGATACACCTCTGATCAGGACTGTCCTGGTGTTTAAGAAGAAGGGGGTGAGGTTTTTTTGTATGATCTGATTATTCTTTAAATATTTTGTGTGTGTGAAGATGCTGTGAGAGTGGACATAGCTGTGCAAAAGTTAAAAATTAATGCATGTTTATGGATATGGATTCTTATTTTTTTCCCCCCTCTCTGCAGTCTTAAAGAATATCCTCACTTACAATAAGGAGTTCCCCTTTGATGTTCAGCCTGTCCCACTCAGGTAAGAGAGAGCTGGGTCACTCCATCTACTGGAAGGGAGCGGAGCCTGGGACCTGGTGTGCATCTGAAACACTAGAATTTCTATACTCACCTACCTCCTGTACTGCTGTGGGTAAACTTCTTAATGAAAAAACTTTTGAATTCTGTTTGTTTAGGTACCACTAAAATCAATCCTGTGCTTTTGGTAAGAGCAGGACTTGGTACATCCTTACATCTCTCTGAATTTGTCAGTACTGTCTCTTGACTCTGCTTTCCATTGGACTTGAGCTCCTGTATTCTCTGTCAGATCCTGTAGTACAGGTGGTGGTTAAGAAGTAGTACAAAATGCCATTAAAGCATGTTGCCTCTGCTGTATACTCAGATGCTGATTCGTGAGTTGAAAGCCAGCTGATGAATGATCTTTGGTCTCATTCTTCTTTCTCATGTTTTACAGGAAGATTTTAGCACCTGGAGAAGAGGAACACTTGGAGTTTGAAGAAGATGATGAGGAAGGAGGAGCTGGAGCAGGGTCTCCAGACTCTTTTCCTGCTAGAGTTCCAGGTAGGGGCAGTAGCTTTGCTGTGCCAGCCTATGTAGCATGTGTAAGTTCTGTCTCTGAGGAGTCCCTTTCTCCACCTGTGATTGGAAAAGTTTGGCTGAGGAGCAACAGGCTCATGTGAGCTCTAATTCTGTACTGGAGAATCACAAAAGCGGCCAGTGGATTTTTTTTCTCTGCAAACAATCTTATTGCAAAATGGTTTTATGGATAACCTGTAAGGGTGGTACCACCTATCTTAAATAAATAGCCTTTATTCCTTGTTCAAACTCAGTAGTTTTGTTCCATGCACTTTCTTTACTGTGTGAACTGTTTCATATGTGAGTTGTGGCAATGTTTATCCAGCAGGGAGCATTACCTCCTGCTAGAGATGTCAGAAGTTATTGCTGGTTATTTTTGTGTTCCATTTGCTGGTGAGACACTGGCTTAGACTAAAAACAAGCTCTGATGGGATAAATAGGGGGGTAGCTTTGGTTTTGATAGCTTAAGTCCTTGTCTGTGTGAAAGCACTTGGAGAACTGGATATCCCTACAGATTTTAGAGAAGGTCTTCCTGTAACTTCAGCTTTTGGCAGTTTACTGGGTAAAGAGGTAGGATGTTCTAACAGAGGTTCTTTTGGTTTCTGGTGTAGTTTCTCTTCAGAAGCAGTAGGTTTTTACTTTCGGAGCAGATTGGCAAACTTTGTATTTCAGGAAGGAGATAACAAGTAGGGAGACAAGTACTGGAATCATGGTTGGAAGAGCTGGGCTGTTGCATTACTTATGCCTCAAGAAGCACAGCAGAGAGAGCCTGAGTAGCTCTTGTGTTGGTGGTGAATCAGCATTACCATAGGGTCAGCAGTTACCTCTGTGCAAACCGTTGGAGCTGTGTGCATATAGTGGATGCAGAAGCTGTGTGTGTGCTTAAGAAGGAGTCTAAGGTGGTGGCAGACAAATTGAGTTTACAGTTAAATCATTTTCAAAGAAGGAGGGTGGCCAAACTGGAAAGAAGAGAGGATTGGGCCATATACTTTCTTACAGAATTACTCCTCCGTAGGACCATGCCTTTAAAAGGAGGTGAGAGCAACTCCTGAATTTACTGATATTTTACATTATCATCTACTTAATAAACTGCATTTAGACTTTTCTGATTTTTTTTTCATTAAAGTAAGCTTGGCAATAGTTATAATAATCTAAACCTGTAACTGATGTGGTTTTGTACTGCTTGAACACAGATCTTGTTTCCCCATTGAACACAAATTAATGTGGTGTTTCGTACCTGGTTGGGGGTTGGTCTTTCTCTGGGTGATGAGGCTTAAAGAAAAGCAGTTTGCAGCCTTCTGGGGTGAGCCTTGTAAGGACTTCCCATATTGAATTGCTACAACTGTGTTGCACCCTTTGCTTCTGTATGCCTTTAATCCATAGTGCGTAACTGCCTTGTTTAACTGACCATGGTCTTGTCTTCTCCATGCATGGCTTCATCGTTATCACATTGCACCATTCATCTAACCCAGGAGCCAATGAAGGTATGATAACCTTTTTGGTATATACACTTATTTCTTTGATCATATTCATGTAGCTCTGATGTCCTTCATTCAACTCTTAGTTCCAACCCTCGAAATACAATCTTTGGTAACAGTTGTCGTATTAGGCATCTGGGTGTTGATCTTTGTTTGCCTTCAGTACTAGGAAAAGGGGTGGTCGTATTTGGTGAGGTGCCTTACATAGCTCTCTGTATGTCCTACTGTATAGGAAATCCTACACAAAGAGGGCTTCTGCAGTTAGACTTCTGCGCTGTATGGAGCTGAACTGACCAATGCTCACTACCCCTAACATCAAAGCTTTCCTGCCTTTCTCCTGGTCATACACTTCTTTATTGCAGTGCTGTGCTCGCAATGGATTCTTCTGTGAACCCAGCAGGAGACTTGTCCCTTTTCCCCCTTTCTTTGAATGAAGGCTGATGGCCCCAAGCTGTGCTGGCAGAGCTATGCCAGCCATAGTAAAGCTATAACAGGGAGAGGTGGCTACAGAAGTTCAGTGAAAGACCTGTTTGGGTGGTTGTGGCTCACAGGCAGAAAGGAGACCCTGTTCCTTGGACACCATCTCTCGTACTGTTTTCTTACCTACTGGAAGTGGCTTTTCTGTTCATTGCAACTCTGCAATTTCACACATTCTGGACAGCATTTTACAAGAACAGAATAATTGTTCTTAAGCCACTATTTGTAATAAATGCCAGTCTGGTGCATCCTTCTGGTGATTTTTCTGTCAAGTATTCCATCACTTAATTCTTTTGAGGGGTGGATAGGACAGCTGAAGGTTACAGTTACTCTTGGGGGACTTGCTGCTTCTAGGGAACAATGGAAAGATGGCAGAGCAAAGGATTGCTTCTGCCCTCACTTAGACTGAAATAAGAGCTCTGTCTTTGAATGTTTGTTCAAGAGAGACAGCAAGATGAACCAGAGCGTGTGTGCTGCTTTGCAGAAGTGGCTGCTCTCTAAGAAGTTTACTTTTTTAACATTCAACATACTGTAGTCAGAAGCCTGTCCTGTTACCTCAATGGTGTGTGGAATTCTGCTGTGGTACGTTGTGAAGTGTTGGCAGATGCGGTCCCTTGGAGGTCCAGCAGCCAAGGCAGGGTGTAATGTAATCTACTATATCATAGATGTGAACTCCAGTCTTGCTGGTGATCCTGAGGGAGGGACTGGGTGTGGGAGCACTCATGGAATCTCGCTGAAGTTGTGGCTCTAATTCTCCCAGCAGAAACGTGGTCCCCTCTTGCGGAGCCAGTCTCTCTAATAGGACACAATCTCCCTGGTTCTTTGGCTCCTCAAGCAGATCAAGAGGGGGAAAACCTATCAAGGAAAACCTGTATTGCACTGGCCAAAGGAAACTATTATTTTGTTTAGATCTCAAGCCTTGGGATAACTTTTTATTTTTTAAATTAAAAAAACCCAAAACTTTAAATCAAAATTGCTCATCAGTCTAAACGATTTCTGTCTTGGTGCTTATTCATCTAACACTGGAGAGAGGCTTGAACCCTGTGGGTTTTTGCTAAAATCAGCACGAAGAAATCTACGCTGTTGTTGATGAATCTCGTGGCTTTCAGGGAGTTTGGGGAGTTTAGGTTTCTTGCCAGCTGCACTGTCTTCCTCAGTGCTGTGAGGATTCATTTATGCTGACCGCAAAGTTTTGATGTTAAACGTTCATGATGCAGAGCTAAGAGCTCCTTCCTTAAGGCAGAAGGGAACTTGGGGAATGCCAGTACTATTGGTTTGGTTCTTTTTTTTAATTTTTTTTTTTCTTTAAGTAGAGGCCAACAGAACTTAGATCATAAGAATCTCTCTTTTGGTTCCTTTATGTCCAGTGGGATTTGCAACAATGCTGTTTTCATCCTTATTCCCCCAGTCTAAATGTTCAGCATGAAGCCAAGTCATGTTCAGTGGGGTGGGACTCCTGATTAAGCCTCTGAACTTCCTGCGACTGCAGATTGAATCCAGCCTCCCAAATTTAATCCTTAAAAATGATAGAAAGTGAGTTCCATGAATGAGTTATTCTGCAGGAGAGCAAGAAAGAACACTTTAAACAAAGCTCCTCTCTATTCTTATGGCATTAGGTTTTTTTTTTATTAATTCATTTGATTTGAGGCAGTCTTGAGTTTTTTTTTGGTGTGGGCTTTGAAATCTGGCAAATGGTGTCGCGTGTGTGTCCTATTGGGGTATGAATTCTTGGGCTTTGAACCCCCTGAGGAGAACAGAGTGATAAGTGAGGCCTCTGCTGTAAGATGACACAAAGGGTTAATCATATGCTTTCCTCTTTCCAGGTACTTTATTACCCAGATTGCCATCTGAACCCGGGATGACGTTGCTCACCATCAACATAGAGAAAATTGGTCTGAAAGATGCTGGGCAGTGCATTGATCCTTACATCACAGTCAGTGTGAAGGGTAAGGATTTCAGTTCCTGGCCCCTCGTGTCTAGTTTGGAGAGAGTGCATTTTCTGAAAGCGCTATTGATTTTTCAACCTGCTGGGAAAAATACTTGTTGGTACTTGCATTTTCTGTTGTGGACTTACAGCTTCTGCTTTTATCAAGGGTGGGAAAATTCAGTATTTGAGAGATGATGGGAGGTGAATCACTGAAGTAAGATCCCTTTGGGCTGCTCCTACTCCCCAACACCTACTGGTCTCTGGGCTTTCTGGAGACAGTGAACCACAGCCCGCTGACGCCAGTCTTGCCCTGTCATTAAACTAATTTTTTAGTAAAACAAAGATCATCTTACTAAGGCTTAAGGTTTGGAGGAATGGGTATGAAACTGGGAAGCAAAGCTGGCAAGTGAAATAAAATATGAAATGTGTTTTAACCTTGGCAGTGAAATATTTCAGCCAAAGCCTGGGGGGCTAATAGCCTGCCCCTCTGAGAGCCTTCATGAATCTGGAAGAACCTCTCTCTCTGTCAGTCCAAGATAGGCAACATGAGGACTTCTTACTGTTTCTGTTGACAACATGGTTGATGTCTTTTGGTTGAAGCTGAGATTTTTCATATTCAGACTCTTCCTAGAGGGAGCATCTGCCTCTTCCCCATTTTGCATTTCTTAGCAGGAGGCCCCTGTTGTCAGAACTGCTTACCCTTAACCTGCCCTGCAGGGCTTCTGCTCATCTTTACTGTCTTTTGAGGTGTATGATTTTTCCTGTTTATCATATAAAAATTTGTAGCTGAGCCAACAGCCTGTAGTAATTTTCAGTTGTGAGAGTGACCTTGTATGTGTCCTCTCTGGATGTGCTGTTGGATCCCAAACACAGGGATAACATACCTGTTAGATGTGTGATCGGGTGCTGCCTCCCCCAGAAGGTGCTTCAGCAGAAGTTAAGGGTTGTGGGATTGAATGTCACTTCAATCCTGGTGACATTCTCAAGTGTTACCTGCCAAAATTCATAGACAGAAAGCTTTGTCTCACCGCGCTTCCTGTGATGACTTTTTTCCAAGGGTGAAACCTTCCACTTCTCTCTGGACCTTTGAGGAATTCCCCTGGTTGGGGTGGGAGCAGCGTTTCTTTGTTTCTGGTGTTGCCTTAGGTTTGCATGATTGTTTTTAGATCATATAACTATTCTTTGGGCTCCACTGCTCTACCCATTTGTGGAGCTTTCTTTGCCTCTCGTATGGCAGAAAGCTGAGGAACGGGTGTGTCAGTGGTGGGGCTGGATGGATGGGGGTTTAATCAGGTTTCATTCTTTCATGCCCAGTTCCTCCGGGCCAACAGGAAAATGCCAGCCCTAAGAGGGTTCTGACATCAGATTCTGGAAGTTATCAGACCTTGTAAAGCAAACATTGGTTGTTCCTTGCCTCTAAAATGTCTGTCTTTCTTCACTTATTACGTATTGTTAAAACTGTTGCTTGCCTTCTGAGCGAGGTCTTAGTTCCTTTCTGGAGCCACGGGAGACTGTACGTTGCTAGATTAACAAGTCTTTCTGTTACCATGTGGTGCTCTATTTGCAAGCTCCTGGAAATGGTGGCTGCCAAGTAAAGATGCAGAAAATAAGACCAAAAAGTAAAGAGGGAGTATTATCACCTCGTCTGCTAATGGTGACTTTTTCTACTTTATTTCTCATGATTTTTATGTAGAAAAGTAACTCTGAAAAGTCATTTTGTTCCTATTAGGAATCTGAAGACCTTTAGTAGCTGTTTTCCTTGGTTTTATACCAGGCTGCTCTTCTGCAGGTTTAAAGAGAGGTTTGTTCCTGATGCAACATTAGTTGCAGAGGGAATGGAACCCTTGGCTGGCAGCAGAAAGGAATAGATTCTTAAAAACAAGAAGGATAATTCCAGATTTTCATCTTAAATATTGTTGGAACTTTACTTGCTTTCATGTTGCAATCACAAAAAAAAAATTCCCTGAAGGGGCACGGTTGCCTCTTCTTTTTTTAAGTTTAGGGGGGAAATCTAGGTTGCATTTCCTTTCTGTTGCAATATTAGAGATGATTTATAAAACTCCTAAGAGTCTGAGAAGCTCCTGCTGTTCTCATGCTGTTTCTTCCCTGCAGATTTGAATGGGATAGATCTGACTCCTGTGCAGGACACTCCGGTGGCTTTGAGGAAGGAGGACACGTATGTCCATTTCAATGTGGACATCGAGATTCAGAAACACATTGAGAAACTAACAAAAGGTGGGTGGTGGCAGAGACATGGAAGGGGCCCCGGGAGCTCTGAGGGTGCAGACACCAGGCTGCTCCTGAGCTGCTGCTGTAGACGGGGATGAAAATAGACCTTTGCATCCTCTCTCTTTCCAATCGGTCGTTGTGATGACTCACAGACAAGGGAGGGAGGAAAAGAGATAGAAATGCAGCACTCTGCTCTACTACATGGGTGCTGAGCTGCCTTGTCACCTTCTGGGTCACTGGAGAAGCTGTCACCTGGCTGTGAGTGAGGGAGGGAGGAGTACAAGCTCCTGTGAGTGTGGTGGGCGTTGTAAGGAGCACAGTATAGCTTCTGAGTCATTAGCAGAAGTGTTGGGGATGATTCCCTCCAATGTACGTAGAGCATCTTAATGGCCAGATAAGTTTTCAGATAATTATTGGCCATAATTGCTAACTTTTCTGTTAAACCATTTTCCATTCCAGGTGCAGCTATTTTCTTTGAATTCAAACACTACAAGCCTAAGAAGAGGTTTACGAGCACCAAGTGCTTCGCTTTCATGGAGATGGATGAAATTAAACCTGGGGCAATTGTTATAGAACTGTAAGTGGTTTGCAATTATAGATGCCAAGGGCAGAGGAACTGAAGGAAAGTTGCAATGTGTGGCTTGTTGCATCGAGGAAGGTTCTTTGGACTCATTAGATTGACTTCCACAGGGAATATTCCATTATTAGTAAAGAAGGGAAGATAAAATGCTTTTAGGCAAATAAAATGGCTAGAGATCCTTCTCAAAAACTAGGCTATTTCCAAATAAAATGCTGATGTTTGTAACTAAATTTTGTATGAAGTTAATAAATTCTGTGTGGGAGATTTTAATTTTGACCGTAGCTTGATCAGCTATATTTAAAAAAAAAAGTAATCTTTGGCACAGAACATCTGTAAAGGAAACCTGTTTTGAGCCATGGGATGCTGATTTGCAATTGAATTTTAGGAACTTTTCAAAGCCTTGTTGGGTGGGTGGTTGTTTTCCCCTGTTCCAAACATGCAGAGTGATTAGCCAGTGGTGCCGCAGCGGTCACCTGGATGCACATCCTGACCTCGCTGTGTGCCTGAAGGCCTGAGGGATATTCTTGAGGGTTTTATTTTTCAGGAGGAGGGTGCATCTTGCCATTCTGGGTGTCTGTGGGAGGTGCTTTGTCTGTGCTGGCAGGAGAACTGCCCACGTACTCACCGCTACTGCATCTCCTGCCATCCTCAGTAATAGACTGGGAGTTCTCCTTACAAAAGCCTTACGTTCATTTAAAAATTGAAATCTGTGTTTTGTTAAAATAGTAACATGGGGTGTGTTTAGTTTGGAGAAGAGGAGGCTGAGGGGAGACCTGATTGCCCTCTACAACTCCCTGAAAGGAGGTTGTAGAGAGGTGGGTGTTGGCTTCTTCTCCCACATGAATAATGACAGGAGCAGAGGAAATGGTCTGAAGTTTGCAGCAGGGGAGGTTTAGATTATATTTAGGAAGAATTCCTTTACTGAGAGGGTGGTCAGGCACTGGAACAGCCTGCCCAGGGAGGTGGTGGGGTCACCATCCCTGGAGGCATTTAAGAAATGTGTAGACATGGCTCTTCAGGGCATGCTCTAGTGCCCGAGATTGTTCATTTGTGTCTGTTTGTGTTGGGTTTTTTTTTTGTGGTTGGACTTGATGATCTCAAAGGTCCCTTCCAACTATGAAGATTCTGTAATAATTCAGAGAAAATACTGGTTTGAGTTTCTGTCTGTAAAATCTGCTCACTGTTGTTGCTTCCAGTGAGCCTTTTCAGGTGTGTTTAAAAGATGATGGTGATAAGATGTGTAGAGACCAAGCTTTCTAGTGCGCTTCCACCTCCCTGCCCCGCCGTTAGCCCTTGGGTTAACTGACTTTCTTGTGGTTCCAGGTACAAAAAACCCACTGATTTTAAAAGGAAGAAACTGCAACTGTTGACCAAGAAACCACTCTACCTTCACCTCCATCAGACATTGCACAAGGACTGACCCCAGCTGTGACTCCTGAGGACTGAACCGCTGTCCCCATAGCTGTGCGTCGTGGCAGGAGAGAGGGGCCAGAGGGGACCATCGCAGCTGCACAGCGCTACTTGGGGGTCAGAGCCCAGCCTGCCCTCCCATGGCGAGGCTGCTTTCAGTTCCTTCCTCATCCAGGTTTTTCCAAGAGCCCTGAAATTCGTTGACTGCTTTTCCTAATTTTGCTGTTCACTTTTTTTTCCTCTTAAGCGTTCTTGTCCTTTCACCTCCAGCTCCACCCGAGGATGGAGAAGTGCCCCTTTGCCAAACCTGTAGCAATAAAGAGGTGGCAGCCTACTCACTGGTCACACGCTGTGCTGCTGGAGTTCCTCCTCTCCCCTGCATTTCCCAGTTCCTCTGCAGCAGGTGGGGAGGAAGAGGAGGAGGTGGGGAGGAAGAGGAGGTGGGGCAGGAGAAGGAGCCTTGAGGTACCGCAAGTGATTTGAAGCGAAGGAGAGGAAGGTGGTGGTGGTGGGGACAGTGGGGTGGCCCCTCAGGAGAGCTCTTCAGTCAGGTGTTCTGCTTTGGTGGGGCAGGAGGAGGACAACTGCAGATGAGAACATTCCAGAATCTTATCCTCAGCCTCACCTGATCCACTCCTGCCCAGTTTTGGATGCAGTACAGCCCCTGGTAGAGTTAATTTCTCTCTCTCTCTTGTCTGAGTGATTTGCAGAGGTGGGTGGGGGACAGAGGGAGGCTTTCTCCAGGGCTTCGTGTCACCGTTTCGGTGACAGCAGGACAGGCCCCTCAGTGTCCAAGAGTCAATGTTCCAGAGCTTTAGGTGAAGCTGATCTGAGTAGCAGGTTGACCCACTTTTTACATGAAACTGCTGTTCTTATGGAAACTGGTTGTATGCAGTTTTCTGCGTATTTTGTGCAAGTCTGGAAACTTACTCTAAAAAAAAAAAAATTACCTTTTTGTGTAAGTAGATAGGATTATCATTTATTTTCTATATTTTTGGTGTGTAATAAGCTGCAGGACATTGGCTTATTTTGACACACTTGCATTCACTTTGTGACCTAATAAAGGGACAGAAGTAGAACCCAGTCAAATCTTTCCTATATTTGCGTGGATATTTAATACAGTACTTTAAGGTTTGATAGACTTCTTGCATCTCTAACTAGTGCCTAAATACTCTGCTACGCTCACAGAAGACCCAGCTCCCAAAATAGTGACAAATAGTAAGTTTATTTTAAACCATCTGGGTGCAGAGATAAATATCACCAATTCCTCTTTGTCATGTAACCCCAAGATGCTATATTATGCTTTAATGGGAAGTTACTTTTCCTTGTGATATTTGTTTGTTTTGGGATAAAAAGCTATTTTTGAATGTCCTAATCTTGCCTCCCCTTTTTTTCTGGTATAACTGGGGGTGATGTTATTTAGGTGTTATGACAAAAGGTCAGCAACGCTTCCTCAAATTCCACTGCTGGTTGGAGGGGGTGAAAAAAGTAAGTGCAATTGAATTTTCCTGTTTACGGGTCTTTACAATACCCCGGTGGCGATATGTTTAATATCAGGCCCTGAAAAGAGATCCCTACAAGTTACAAAGTACCTCTGAATGCAGCGTTCTGGGTGCCTGACCAAAGGGGGGTGCGTGTTCTTAAAAAGAAGGTTTATCCATGTGTCATTAAGCCACTACACCAATCCAGCCCGTGGTTCCAGCCGCTTCCCTTGCCTCGTCCCCGGCTTGTCGATGTCTGTGTAACTCCAGTTATACCCAATGTCAACTCGGAAGTATTTTATTTTTTTGTTAAATACACAAGTAGAGCTTTGTATTTAACTAATTGTGAATTAACGTCTGTAGAGTGTGAAATACCATTTTTCAAGCTGCTTCTGTCCTTTGTGTTTTTTCTATAAACTGTCTCTGGCTGCTGGGACTGCTGCCCCAGCACGAGCTCCTGAACTGTGCTGTGTTTAGTGATGTTCTGTCTCCTTTCTCTCCTTAAATCTACAGCTCTGTACTTGTGCTGTAAGTGTAACGCCTACACAGCACCTTCAGTGGCTGCCTGTACTCCAGCAGTAAAGCTCTAATGGCCTTCCAGGAGGGTTTTTTATTATTATTAGTTGTTTTCTCTTCCTTTTTTTTTTCCTCCCTCAGGCTTACTTTTGGTAAGAAGGTTAGTGTGTAGATAAGTGTGTGCCCTGCTGTGCCAGATACTGCCTACTCATCCTTAACACCTACACTGGGGCTGTGCTTTATAAAGCTGTTCTGTGCCTGCAAACTGATCCACAGCGATACACGGCCATGTGGTTTATGGAAACCCACTCTGCTTTATGGAAAACTATTTTTTTCTTTTTAACGTAAGTGAAAAAGACTATAAAAATACAGCTCTACTCTGCCAAAGAAGCGGAATTGGTCTTAAATAGTGAGTAAGATGAAACCTCAGCTCTCAAACCTTGCTTAACGCCGCAAGCCTGTCCTGAAAGCAGAAAGCCATTATGAAATGTCTTCAATTCTGGACTCCTGGAGTTCCAAACTAACCAGGAGAGCCCACGAAGGTTCCTCAGGTGAGGAGGGCTGGGCGGTTGTTAGTCTCACAGCAGTTGTTCAGCTTGGATTCAATTCCAGAACTGGTTAAACGACCGAACCCACGTCCTTTCTGAACAAAAAATGGCACTGAAACAAAGCCTTCAGGGTTTAGCAAAAGGAATTTTGCTTTTTATTATAACTCTCCTTTGAATACAGTGTCATTTGTGCTTCTGATCTCTGACCAGACATCTTTTTTAAAATAAAAAAAAAAGAACACCTCACAGTCCTCATGTAAACCCCGGGCCTACAATAACTGCAGCTTAATGATGTGATGGAGAAGGCAGGTAGGATAGCATTTTACTTAAAAATTATTTCCACAGGAAATGATTTGATTTACATTTTTCACGAAATTAGTTCATTCACCAACTGGTTACAGAGGCTACATTTAATTAAAACTAGCCACACAGGTACTTCCTTTCTATTGCACGTTTAGAGTAGGTTCAAGTCCATCACAAAAAGGTTCTTGCAGCCCAAGAGGATGGATGAGTTTAAGGTGATCATAAATGCACATATGATGTCTGTAGCAATCAGATAAAAATTAATCCCGCAAAAGCTTGAAATATACTGAAATGAGACAAATGGCTTCGAATAGAGAACCCATTTCCTAAAATCCTGACTGCAGGAAGTGCGCTGGAGTCCGTTCCGCTGAGCTGCTGCTGACCAGAGGCTGCAGTCAGGGCTTCTGGGCCGGGGGCTGTGTGTAGTCCTTTGGGGGCGGCGGGGGCCCTGCCGGGTGGTCTCTGGGTCCCGCTGGGGGCAAGTCTCTGTTAGGAGAAGGCGTATAGTCTCTGGAGCCGGGCGGGGGTAGCCGTGGGCCAGGAGGATAATCCCTCGGGCCAGGAGGCCCCAGGGGTGGGAAGGGAGGGTGGCCACGGCCGTAGCCTCGCGGGTCTGGAGGTGGCATGGGGCCAGGAGGAAGGTCTCTCATTCCTAAGGGCGGGCCGGGCAGGAAGTCTCTGGGAGCCGGAGGAGGCAAGGGAGCACCACGGACTGGAAGGAAAGGAAAAGGCCGAGTTAAATGACATCTTGCTTTGACCAAAGCGGTGAAGCTCCTGAATTCTTCCTCTTTGAGGTGGGTCAGTGCCACACACACACCTCACAGGCCACGAATTACTTGTGGCTGCTGGTTTCCATTTTTGGCTAAACAAGGAAAAAAACCCCTTGGCACTAGGGAGCCTTGGAACAGCCCACCTGTCCCAGCTTCCCAAAGTGAGCACTGACACCGAGGGATTCCCAGGAGCAGGGTGGGAAGAGCAGCGCTCTGGCACGCGGCAACGCGACCGTACCTAAGGGCACAGGGAGAGGTCGAGGCCCGAAGTGTCCCCGCAGAGGAGCCGGTGGTGGTCCGTAGCGAACAGGCGGCGGAGGGGGAGGTCCCATGGCTGGGGAGGTCATGATGGGCGTCCCAGGGAAGGAGGGCGGGCCTTTGGGACCAGCGTTACCCTGCGCAGGATGGGGTTAGTGCCTCAGCGTGGTGCTCACCGCAGCAGAGAAGCGCCCATGCTGCTGAACACCACAACCACTCACCCAAAGGCCAAGAAGAGGAGGAGAAAGGGAGGGAAGAAAAGGAAAAACACACCCCAAAACACATTAACCCAGTAGAAAACAGGGCAAGTTATTGCAGTGTCACTGTCCCTTCACCCAGAACACTGCCTGCGCTACCCAGGAGTGAGCGCTCAGCGCACCTTCCGAGACAACACCTTTCTTTAGAGTCTTTAGTTTCTTTAGGTGAACTAGAGAAAAGTCCAATCCCTTCTGAAATGTCCTCAGTGGACACCCCTTTGGCAAAGGGTCTGGCACCTTGGATTACATATGGAACTGTGCTTAAATACCACAGGTACGTCAGCTGCTCAGGATTACTGTAGTAGTCACTCCAAAGCCATTGCCTGCAGTCCTTAACAAGAAAAACCTCATTTCCTCAATTCCATAAAAACCAGAGAGCAACTGTTCATGGTCAGAGAAACCCTTTGAGACAGAGGTACAAGCCCTGGGTTAGTTTGGCAGAGCACGTTGTTATTTAGCAGTCCAGAACACCAAGCCTGTTATTCCTCTCCGTGGAAGCAGAGTAACACCATGTTCAGCCTCTGAATACTCACTGTAGCTGGTTCAACGGGTGAGGGTGAATCAGTAGTTACACAGGGAGCCTCAGACTCTTTGGGAGAGGGTTGCTTTTTTTGTTTTTTGAACAGCAAATAAGGATAGTGACAGGATATAGACAAGACAGAACACGATACAGTTAAAGAAGCAGCAGGAAGTACAGTGAATCCTCTAACACTTCCTGAAGGCTGGGGGGGTTCTACTCACCACTCCGTCCATTGCTGCGGAAGGGGAAGAGGTCCTTGGCCCGCCACCGATCAGGGACGCAACAGCAGGCCCGAGATCTGCAAAGAGAGCAACAAGTGCGTGTCTTGCTGTGCTTGGGGTAAGGAACGGGGCTTTTAAATTACATTTCTGAAGTGGAAGAATAGCTGAATTAATTGCAGTTGGTTGCAGGCCCATAACTTACCAGGAACAGACATCCTTCCAGGCAACTCTGGTGGCCTTCGTGGAGCAGGGGGCCCATCTACCACTGTACCTGAAGGGAAACAAGAACCACAGAGATCCCAATCAACACCTGGATCAATGCCTAACCTGTGTCAGTGCCTAATACTGTCCCTAGAGAAGACTTTAGGATTCCTGGATTTGTGGCACAGGATAGTTATGACAGAAGAGAAGCTTCCCCACTTACCAAATTCACCTCTGGGGCCCTCCCTTCGAGGAGCAGAAAGGGGCCGGGCAGGAACTTCTATCATCTGTGTGGGTGAGGGATTTCCTCCGCTCACAGGTGATGGGCCAAAAGAGCCATCTCTGCTTAAGGGCCCTACGCCAAAGAAGAAAAAACACTGGATTTACTTTTCTACAATTTATCCTAGCCTTATTTTTTTAGGATACGCTGACTCAAAGACCAAAGTTTTGGGAGAAACAGCAGCATTTACCTCGTCGTGGTGGGACTTGGCGATCGGGTCTGCCCGGAGTTGGTTTTACAATCAATGGTCTTTGAAGCATGACGATTTTTTGGTTTACTTCTATTAATCTAATTTTAAGAAATAAAGGAGGGGAGGGTATTCAAATAATACATGTGAGTTACATTTGTTATAATGTAACAAGGCAAATACATTGTAAGATGTTACAGCTTTCACCAAGAAATCTTATTTTACCATCAAAACATTGTAATAGTAGTTTAGAATTAGTAACTCAAATGGCACCCAGTACAACCGAGCACCTTGCACCGCTTAAGCTCCTTCTCTCCTTTGAACACGCAGCGTGTTCCAAGAGCAATACAATGGTCTGGTCTGTACTTACTTCTGCCTCAGGTTGGCTGCTTCTCTCTTCTCTTCAGCCAGAGCTCTCTCGGCAGAGCGGGCAATGAGCTATTAGGGAAAATTTTGCCAATTGCATTAACTGCACCAACCAGAAGTCAAATACAAACTCCTCGTGTCAGAAAAGGAAGAATGTTCTTACCCAGTTGTCGTGTGCCTTTTTCTCGTGAGCAGCAATCTGAGGAGCAAAGAAGCATTTTAGTTTATTTTGTCCAACTATGAGTATTTCCAATAACTCACTACAGAGCATTGCAAAGATGCAGTAACACAATAACCAGCAAGCAAGAAGTGTTACCTGGTTTTTGTAAGATCTCTCTGTTTTTAGCAATTCTTCTTCCATATCTTGGATCCTTTGCCTGTACAAAAGGAGAAAAGAGGGGAAGGAGAGAGGTTTAAATTCATTTTCTTCAATAGCTGAAATAAAGGAAAACAAGTCTTCAGAAACTGAAATTACTTGTAAACTTTGACTTCCTCGATGGCCAGCACAGCTTTTTCATCTGCAGCAGACAATTTCTGCTCCTTCTCCTGACGCTCATATTCTTCCTGGGTTAGTTTTCTGCATAGAGGAGGGAAGAAAAAAAAAATCATCATATATTCCACCATCCTATATCTACTACAATTGAAAAATCAAGGTCCTCCTCTGCTAACAGTAGGGCTATGAGAATCTATAGTAATGCATGAGAACATAGAAAGAGAATACAGAAAGATTTTTATCTTTTTAAAGAGAGAGAAATACTGTCTTTTGAAACCAACAGACAAAACCCCTTTATGTACAAAACCTGAAAATTAAGGACACAGAGTTGACTGGGAAGTTCTTTCAGCATTGAAAGATTTATCAGAATCTAACAATTGCAGACAGATCATCTCTTCAGATCCTGTACTTTACCTACTAATTACACAGATGTTAATCCAGATTTACAATGGTACAAACAAGGAAATACTGAGACCTGACATCTAACCAAGGGAAACAGAAATGACAGTAGTGAAAAAGAGGGAATTTAGGGCCCAGGTGACAAACACATTCAACAGTCATCAACTGTGTGGAAAGCAGCTTTTTTCTAAGTATTCTCCATACCAATTTATTACATGACCAATCTCCACAGTCTCCTGGTTCACTAATTTTTTAATTTCTGACATTTTTCTGGCTGTATTTAATACGCCCATATTGTGTCCCTAACTTAGAAGAGCTAACCCACAAAACTGGGCCCATTAAACTACTAGTAACTATTGCTAACAGCCAGGCCAATATCAGCTATTTTTTCAGCTAAGTGTGGAAATGGTTTTTCAGAGAAAAAAAAAAAAAAATGCAGGAAGTCCTTCATTCTAATCAAGTAGTAGTAACAGGCAGTGTAGCTTCCTACAACTTTTGGAAGGAACAGAAATCTTTTCCAAGAGGTCAAAGGGAAGTTTTCCTTGAAAGGTGGGCTGTCCTTCACCTCTCCGTGATGTGTTTCCTACACCCAGATCCGAAGTTAGGAGCTCAGGCAGTCTGACTGCCCTTCCCTTCTTCCAGCCCTCTGCTTCCCCCAGCCCACACACTTCCAGCTCAGAGCTTTCCATTCCTCCTGCACCACAGTCTCACTTTTCCTACAGAATTTAGCACAAAATGTTCCTGAATCTAACTCTCAATTTTCCCCACAAAATGGAGATGGTATTACAAACATTTCAGTAAGTAAATAAATGAATATATAATAGAGGAATGAACACAGAGACACAACTAATTCTTCACAGCTAGCAATTCATTCATCTCAGCTGCCACTACGAACTCAACCTTAAATGAGCACTTTGAGAATGAAAAAAGCTCACGATGCTAAAATACTAACTTTCTATGTTATAAGAATTTCATTGAACTGAGGTCTGAATAACTGAAAGAAATCTTAATGGCCACTATATTCTCCTTAACATTTCTGGACCATGTGATAAAGCAACCACAGCAACATGACAATTGCAGACCAACCCACCCATCTTCCCTCTCCAAAAGTGGTTTGTTCTTTGTTCTTTTCAGCAGTAGAAGGGAATATTGTATATGCAAAGTGACAGTCTTTTGAGAATCTCTGGAATGGTGGAAAAAGTGAAAAAAGGGGTACAAGCTTCAACCCTACTGAAAGACCAGTCATCACTTTTCATTCCAAATCCAATTTCATGTTATTTGATCTTTCTGAGCCAAGAGCATTTGGATAGTACCTGTGATACAACATGCTGTTGCAGAAGAGTAACAAAAGGCTTACTTTTGGAGCGCCATCTCCTTCTGCTGGTAAAGTTCACCGAGAATCTCCACTTTCTGCTGCAGTGTCTTGCATTCGTTTTCCAGCTGAGCTTTGGCTGACTGGAGTGAACAGGAGTCATGTTCTAATTTTTTGATTTGTTCTGTTGGAGAACCAAAAGGTAGGTGAGGAAGCTGAAGGAAGTTGCAATGAGAACCATTATGTTATTTAAACCCTCTGTTTGTCTTCAAGCCACAAACAGCAGTTCTTCCTAAGCAACTTTTTTGCTAAGCCTACCTTCCAGCTCATGTCTTGCTGTTACTTCATCGCTCAGTTTGGATTGCAGAAGATTTCTGTCTTCTTCAACTATGGATAACATAGTTTTTACCTGAAAAGAGGAGCAAAAAGTTTATGAACATAGGCATAGCATTAATGTGGCTGCATTTATGAAATATCTTGTGCAACATACCCTGGAGACATCCATCATCTGCTTAATCTGAGCCTTCATCTTCTCACTCTCATTATCTAGAACAGAAAAATACGTCGGTTCTCCCCGTTTCTTGCCCCAAATTCTCTGGACTCTACAGCTGTTAAAACTAACACTCCCTACACTTTGATCTAGGATAAGTCTCCTTTTGTGGTAGAAAAAAATAAGAAAAAAAATCTGTAAAAAGAGGAAAAAGAGCGGGATATGGGGAACAAAGTACAATAGCAATTTCATGACCAGCACAACAAAACTATTAATTTATTCCAAAAGGCACCAAGAAGATTCCTTTTTGTGACTTTTTGTAGCCACCATACTGATACTAATGGACCGGACATAGTATCTGAAAAGCAAAAAATGGGAACTTCCAGCCTACAATTACAGTATGGTTACACACACACACACAAAAAAAAAACAACAAAGCCAAGATTCTCAGCTTTCAGAATGTTCTTAATTACTAACCTTTATATGTAATCTTTAAAACTGCCATTACACTTACGATATACCTCATAGGTAATCCAAAAGCAATTATTGGCCTTTTTAACCACTTCTCCCTTCACTTAGTTATGAGATATTTTTTAGTTGAGGATTCAAGCAGGCAGCTACAGGCACAGATTCCCCTTGAGACATGCCATGACCATACCCCCCCACAAGCTTTAGCTGCTGGGCCACCAGCCGGGCCACCGTACCTGGCACCTCTCCATTGGCCAGCTCCTCTCCCGTGCCCCACTCGCGCCCCTCACCATCCTTCTTGGCCTCAGACACCGAATCCATGTCCAGCTGCTTCAGCTGCATAATGCAGTTAGTTAAAACCTAGTAACAAAATCAAAGGCTCACTGAAGGAGAACAGCTCTGCATTTTGTAAAGTACTTAAAAGCATTTTATAATGTGTGCTATATAAATCAAGCTTGTTATAAAGAACCTACTTCGATTTCATTTTCCTTGTAGGCAAGTGCTTCTTCTATGTCCTTCTGAGATTTCTGATACAGTTTGATCTGCTCACTGAGCTCACTATGTCTCTCACTCCAACCTTCAGCTTCTTTTAGCAGCTGTATGAAGCACCAAGGCAAGATGATTACTTGTTTTATTTTTAGTACAGGGTATATGTAATTAAAGTCTATTTCACTGCCAGCTCTGGTGATAACTGATCACCACGGATCACAGACAAAGGTTAAACACAGCTATCACACTCATCACTACAGTAGAACTCATCATTGGTAGAACCAGATGCTAGGAATCTTTCTGCAATTTATATTATTAGGCGATTTTACAAATTCGACATTTTCCCAGCTAATATCCCAACATCAGAACCAAACTCCTCATGCACTTCAAAATATGAAGAATTAATTGCAGTCCACAGGTAATCAAACTGCATTCCTTAAAAGGGCATATCCTTCAGATCTGTCTATTTTCTTTCTCCATATATTTAGAATTATCTATAAAAGAACTACCATGACATTTCAGGTCCAAAGGTCCTCCCCATTTAGTTTAGCTTCAGAACTGCTTTTTGGCAATTCTTTACCATTACTTAGAATCATAGAATTGTTCAGGTTGGAAGAACTTTTAAGATCACCAAGTCCAACCATGGACCTAACGATGCCAAATTACCACTAACCCATGTCCCTCAGCACCGTGTCTGCCCGACTTTTAAATCCCTCCAGGGACAGTGACTCCACCACTTCCCTGAGCAGCCTGTTCCAATGTTTGATAACCCTTTCTGTGAAGAATTTTTTCCTAATATCCAATCTATACCTCTCCTGGCGCTACTTGAGGCCATTGCCTCTTGTCCTATCACCTTTACTTGGGAGATAAGACCAACCACCCCACCCTCGCTACGCCCTCCCTTCAGTCCTGAGTCCAAGCAGCTATCTCCTGACCATGAAGTGACCACCACATCAGCACAGACTTTCTGTGAAGCTGCTGGTAAAAACTGGATCACCGCAACTGGCAAAGCCTTCATACTGAAGATAGGTGGCTCACCTGCACAAAAAACCTGTGCAGGTAGGCACAAGGGTTTAAATTTTATCTTGAAAATATGAAATACTGAATTCTGATGCATTAAGAAAATCGAGACATGCTCAAGTTATACTCAAGAAAGCTAGGAGTAAAGCCTCAATATTTCATTCAAAAGAGAAACAAAAGTTGCCTGGCCTGGGCGTAACTTACTTGTTCCTTGCTCTTTTTCAGCCTAGCGTTCTCTTCCTGCACATGATGAAGCTCGGATTTCACCTTTTCTTCACTTAATTTAGCTTCATTAAGGGCTATCTGCACCTATACATGAAACCAAAAGAAACAAAAAAGATAAAGTCAAACTGTAATGGAGCAAGAGCTACACATTACGTGGTAACTGAAAAGGAAAAGGTATATATGCACAAACAACTTGGAATCTGCCAAGCTAGCATTTTTGATTACATCCTAGAAACAAATTTGGCTGGTACAAAAACCTGTACCTGTGGCTGTTAAGAGGGTGTAGATAATGCTTTACCTCCGAAAGCTCTACAGAATGCACACTGATAGCCTCTTGAAGTTTCTCCAAGGATTTCTGCGTTTCAGAGATCTATATAAGAAAAACATAAGTGATGATTTTGCATTAGCCCAGTACATGTCTTAGCCCAAGTGTGTAGTTACGTTACCTGTATATTTTGGAGGCATAAAACAAATGTCAAAACACCAACAAATTTCCACTTAGAGCAGCCATTAGATTAGCAACAGCACAGCAGTGCCTTATCAGCAAGGCAAGGAACAGAAATACACAACATATTAGAATCAACTTCCCCCTGTGAACTCTGCCTGTCCAGGGTTGGAAAAGTTCCCCGTACACCTGCATAGTCTAAAGCGAAAGTACCACGTGCTGCTGTCATTAGCAACAACCTTTGACCAAAACAAGACCAAAGAACTTGTCAGAGCTTATCGTTATTACAGAAAATCAGACTTAAAGGAGAAAAAAAAAAGGGGAAAATATAAACTGAAAAAAAAACCCAACTCAAAAAAAAAAACCCACCTCTGGACAAAAAGAATATGGGGGAGCTTAGAGATTTTAACGCTTACTATACAACTAGATACTTCCAAGTTTTAAGTTTTGACGTTTTGATAAGAGAAAACATCTCTTATCAATCGAAACCTTCAGCCCTGAGTGTTAAGGAAGTTCCTGGCTCTGGCTAGGAAGTATTAGACTAGCCCATGACTTGAACACATCTGTTTGTGTGTGAAAGCACGTAACCACAGAAGTTCATCAAGATCTTATTTAAAAAAAAATATAATCAATAAATTCAACCCCTTAAGCTTGGGATGAACCTGAAGTTTCAGTTCAGTTTTCTTTGAGATAGTTCATCTTGTTTGCTCTACCTGTCTCCCTCTGTTCACACATTAGGTTGTGACCAGTTTTTAGGGCATATTAAGTTAAGGACAATATAAGACATAAGCCTGATTGCTCTTACTTTGTTCTGTTTCTTCTCATTCTTTTTTCTCTCCGTTTCCAGCATCGTGTGCAGATTTTTTACTTTGTCATCTAACTGACGATTTTCTTCTTCCAGTTCTTTGAGAGTGTCCTAAAAAAAAAAAAAAAAAAAAAAAAAAAAAAAAAAAAAAAAAAA
>NW_015090922.1:2965811-3051304 GCF_001431845.1 Calidris pugnax
AAAAAAAAAAAAAAAAAAAAAGAAAAAAAAAGAAAAGAAAAAGACCATCTAAAGCAAGCTATTTTACTGATGGTTTTGCTTTCAGTACAGAGACAGTTAACTGTTTCTTACCTTAAGCCCTGCAGTTTCATCGGAGAGAATGTCTTTTTGTTCTTGGGCCACTTTCACAGATTCCTTTGCTTCCTTTATCTAAGCAATGAAACAACCAAACAGAACTGAGGAAACTGCCAAAGTATTATTTGGTAAGAACAGAAAATAAAAAGATATTAGCTGTTGCACTGACTGTGTCATTAAACTGGTAACAGAAAATTAGGAAGCAAAGGACAAGAACCTAGAACAATACCTTTTGATCGTATTCTGAAATCTTTTCTAAGATTTCTGTTTTTTCTTGCAGAAGGTTTTTAATCTTTTCAGCAAGTTGCTTTTCAGTCACTAGGAAGAAAAAGAAAGTTTACAGTAACTGTACTTTATATCCTGGGGGAAAAAATAAAATAAAATCAGAGCTATCGTTACTATCACTTTTGGGTACATTTTCAAGTTAAAGACAAAAGCAAAAATCAGGACAGTACCAGTTCCCTAGCAGTCAGCCCTTTCTGCAGGACTCTAAGCATCTCCAGCTTTCATTTAAAGCTAGGATTGCAAACACTAAAGCACTGAACACCAACACAAAGCACAGAGCTCTTGCATCTACTTCACAGGGGCTGGTCAGAGAACACAGCAGAGTGAAGTCCTGGCTATGCACAGAGGAGGTATGTTCAAGGGAAGAATGGGCAGTGAGGAGGTCAGAACAGTCTCAGGCTGCTGCTGTGACCCTCCGGGAGACGCAACACCTTCCCTAACAACCACCTCTTCCTGCTGTATTGAAACTGAACATTTGGTTAGCAAAGATAAAAGGATGAAAACTTTAAAAGACCTACTGGGAACAGCAAAGTGGCTGTCAACGAGCAGACAGCAGCGGTAAGCCTCGAGGAACTGCTTTCTAACAGACCTCAAAAGGGCTGTGACCCAGCAACAGTTCTTTAGGCATGCATTTGTTTCTCAAACTAAATAAGTCACTGACCAACCCTTAAGATTCAACAAAAAAATCATTAACATACTTAAATTATTATTGCAAATTAATTTAAAGAACACCCGATTGTTTTTCAATTCCTAAACCATCCCTGTATTTGAACACCTCAAGCCCCATTTGCCACACAGCAAATCCCGCAGCACAAACAGGAAGCACTGGTTATCCCAACTGCAAGCCACAGGACAAGTGGCAACTGCTGCTCCTCCCTCCCCTCCCACACCAGGGCTTCTGGGCCAGAGAGCCCCTCCTGCTCCGGGCAGGGGAGAGCCAGAAACCCACTGCTGAGGTACAAGAGCATTTAAGGGGTGCAGAAATCCCTGGAATATTTTTTGGGGGCAGGGGAAGAGGATTCAACCTTTTTTTTTGGTCACGGATTTTTTGGGGCAGGCTGGTAAGTAATTTCTACACCACCAATATCAATGTTTTTCCCCCTCCAATAACAGTAATTGTTTAGCAGTACAGAAATCACTTTACAGATCTAAGGGATTTAGATCAGCTCATCAATTCTGCATTAATTGTATAAGATGAAATTGCAGTATCACATTTATGTTGAACACAGTGGAGCTTTTCTTTGGCCTTTAATTTGCAGGTGCGAGTTGCATTCTTTCTCCTTATCAAAGCATTATCAAAACCAAAACTGAAACGCTCTGATTCAAGTAAGTATCATCTACTGGCCTAGTTTACACCATAACCCCATAATTAGCATTCTCCTTCGAAGGGAGTGAAGATGAATACTTGGTCCTCTGAAACAATCTTCAAAACTTTTACATGCCTAAGCATCAAGTACACTTAGAGAAACTTACCTTGATATATTCTACTCTTCACCTACAGAAAAAAACCAAAAGAATAAAGAATCAGCCATAAACAGCGCTAAATGAAAAATGTTATTAATTCTCCCTATAGAAAAAAGTCACCACTTACATGCTGATTAAAGCAGCACGTGGAAAACACATCTAACACTGCCAACCAGAGTGTTGAATAACACTACAAACAAGCTTAAGCTGTTTTCTAATAAAAGCTTCTGGGTTAATGCCCTGTCCTAGAGCCTTAGTAAACGTCTGTTTACCCAGTCACTAAAAGGATAGCAGTAACTGCCCACATCCAATTTGCAACAACGAAAATGAAGCCATTTTGCATCAAACAACAGTAATGAACTTGCAAACACAAAACCCACTTGTATTCCGGTTCTGATCCTTGTATATTTACATGACAGTTGCTCATTTTGAAATTAACGCTGTTAAAGGACAATTTCAGAAGCTCTCTTCTTATGCTGTTATATTAACACTATTTTGCATTTGAAACTGACCTAGTATATTCAATTTCTAAACTAAACAATAAAAAACTAAACCCTATCAGTGTCATTACAGATAATATTTAGTATTAATTCATTTTTGCCAAGCAAAGATGAAGTATTCCACAGACTTCCAGAACATATCATCACTGAACTGTACAGCTGTAAAATAAACTGTCCTCTCTGATTTTCATCTGTCAGTTCCTAAGGAGATGCATGGCTCTACTTAAGAGCTAGTGGTGGTATTTTTCGTGCACAGGAAATCATCCATGTAAAAAACAGGGGGAAATGCAGAGTGGGGAAGGGACTCTCCAGTGACAGTTATTATCAGGTGCTCAGGTTCCTAAATACAGCACCTACAAGCAGCTGGGCAATATGACAGGGGCAGAAGGGATTAACTGCTTGTTTTGGAGACAGTCAGCAACAAGCTCAAGTACATGGAAGGTTTCTCATTTCAAATATACGCTGACCCTTTCCTCAGCCTTCTTGATTTACATCATACTCCCTTATTTTGCCTACCCTCTCTAAAAAATCTTCAATGAATAGCTTAAAGAAAAGCTTCTTAGCTTGAAGAAAATTACAACTTACTGCCGCTATTAAGCCCAGCATTTAGTTCACATTAATGTGCTAGAAGCAAAAACATTAAAGACTACCTATTGCTTTCACCCAGGTTAATGCTGAAACAGTTTAACCGTACAAAAGACCGCGCAGTAAGTGAAATATCAGCAGGCTTACAAGCATGAAGTGTACTCACTGAAAGGCAGGTCCTCCAGAAAAAGATTGCAAGCGTGGCAATTCCCACTAAGGCAGTGATAATAATAGGCTCCCATGGAAGTCCATGGAAATCAGGTCCAGGACGAATTTCCTCAGGCAGCATAGCAACCAACTGAAAGCCAACAACATCGACAACTATGAATATGTTTTCATTAAATACTCAGGCAAAATAAAGAGTCTGCCAAATGCCTCCCGTAAAACCAGAGAACCATCTAGAGCTTTCTTGCAGTCTTCTTGTAAACTGAAAACTGAAAACGAAGAGAAACCACAAAGCAGCTCAACGCTTGCATTTCAACTCAAAAGTCTGAGTATCGGGAAGCCACCTGACAGTAACAACCTGCTGGCAAAGAACAGCTGCACCACAATGAGCTGATACACGCATTCTGCATTACACAGCACTACGTTATTTGATCTGTTTCCAAATAAAGCTGTAAGGATGGAAAATATATAGCACAAAAAAAAAAAAAAATCGTATCTGGACATTTGTAACAATCCAGTAAAAATGGCTCAGATCTCTTCCCCGCTGTCACCCTGGTCACAGGGTCATATGCGTCTCGTCATTAAGGCCAGAGAGCACTAATTGCCTGAAAGAAGGTGCAAATACCTGGTAGAGCTCACAGGGCCGATAGAGACATGGCGCTTGGAATATAAACTGTAGGAACCAGCCAGAAACTGCTGCCTTCTCCCCGGCCCCGGCCGGCGGCAGCGTGAGATTAAAACGCGGGCACACGCTTCCCCCTGCAAAGCCCAACCTCGGGGCGAGCTGGCCTTTCCGCAGGCCCCCTCTCCTCGGGGGGCGGCAAGAGGCCGGGCAGCCATGCCTGCCGGTGTCGAGGCCGGTAGACACCGCCGCCGCCGCTTCCACGGGGCTGCCCCACATCGCTGGGTAGGGCGGGGGGGCGAGGAGAAAGCCCCTCGGGGACAGCAGCGGGGCGAATCCCCTCAGGGGAAGCGGCGGGGGGGGTGTCTGTTGGGGCCCCTCAGCCGCTCGTCAGGGCCGCCGGCCGTTACCGGCGGGCGCCGGCCCCACCCTCCCGCTCCCCCCTCCCCTCAGCCTCGCGCACCTGCAGCAGCCGCCGCGCCGGGGGCTGCGCCAGGCGCGCGCCGACGCCCGCGGGGTCCATGGCGGCGCGAGCCAACTTCCAGGCACACGTCAGCCCGCAGTGACACCCCCGCCCCTCTCCTCGCCACGCCACGCCCCGCGCGCCCGCCTGCGTCATCGCCCCGCGCCGCCGCCGCCATCTCCGCCACTCACCAGCCGCAGCAGCTGCCGGGCCGCTTGGCCCACGGCTCCCCGGGAGGCGGCCTCCGCCTCCGGCCGCCGCGGCTTCTGCGGTAGAGAATCAGAATGGTTTGGGTTGGAAAGGACCTTAAACATCATCTAGTTCCACCCCCCTGCCATGGGCAGGGACACCTCCCACCAGACCAGGTTGCTCAAAGCCCCATCCAGCCTGGCCTTGAACACCTCCAGGGATGGGGCATCCACAACTTCCCTGGGCAACCTGTTCCAGTGCCTCACCACCCTCACGGTGAAGAACTTCTTCCTAATACCTAATCTAAATCTCCCCTCTTCCAATTTAAGACCATTACCCCTTATCCCGTCACTGCAAGATTTCAAGTTATGGCCCCCAGTTCTCCAGAGCATTGAAGAAAGAGGCAAAAGTCCTTAGAAAGGACAGCAATATTCCATGTGCTGCTTTAGGAAGAGAGGGACACAGAGAAATCACTGAGCCAAGCCTGCCTCAGACAGTGCACATGCAACTCCTTCAGCAGCAACAAAGAAGCACAGGCTTTTCAATTCCCAATCAATAAATGAACATCTTCTAGTAAGTTTACAGCACTGTTAGTACAGCATAATCTTTCTTAATTGCTAGAGAAAGATCTGTCTTTGTTTAAGGACCCAGAAGACCACAAGCGAGCTGAGGCGATTGTATCCATACCAGAGCAGAGCATACAGCAACAGAGTAACATCTCCTCTAAATACTGATCTCCATTAAATACTCATTTGTGTTTTACCAGTAATTATTTCATTCAAAAAAAAAAAACCACGTTAGGAATAGCCGTATTTCCTTGCAAAGAAAAATAATCAGAAAATAATATAAATGCCACCATATTTTTTACTCCTATGCTCATCTGAACCCTGCCTCCTCCTCTCGCTGCTACTGTTGCCACAAGTCCAGGTTAGCAGATCCAAATAACCACCCGTCCACCCCAATGTTACATTGTGGAACAGCTTCTCTGACCAGCAGTTCTACCAGCAACTGCAGATTTTTCCCAGCGCTTCCAGCAGTCCTCACAGGAATGCCTGGCAAACAGCATTTAACCACTGCTGAGGAAGGACTGGAAGATGGTCTAAAATACATCTGAACATCTGACGACTCAGCCACGTAAGTAACCCACCAGCTATTTAAAATTCATTAGGTATCTTTTTGCATTCAACCTAAAGTTTCCTGTCGTAGTTAGAAGCTGCCCAAAAGTGCTTAGCTACAGGGATGGTAGAGTATTTCAGTAGCATATGAAAGCTAAGCAAGATGTGCATGAATTTTGTCTAAATGCTCAGTGAAACCTGTTTTATTAAGCATAATCAGAGGTGAATGCAGAACAGCAAAGCTGAACTCAGCACCAAGAGTGGAGTCAAAGGTAGTTTAAAGCAAAACAGAGCTGGGGAAGACGAGGCTAATGGGATCATTTTCTCCAGAGGGAGAAGGCCTCAGCAGAAGAGGCAAACATTTCTCCTACTCCAACACACACCTTAGCCAGAAATTACTGAACTGCGTGAGGGAAGCTACACTCCATCTTTCCTGGAAAATAACATAGCCCAGAGTCACAGGTTAAGAAGAGCAAGACAGCGCACATCATTCAATAGCCTTAGGTTAGACTGTCAGTCCCCCTGCAAGGAGGAGAAAAACTGGGCTGATGGTACGTTTCCAGTGCTATTTGCTTTTTAGCCACTACCATCCTGAGACACGGTCCGTCAGCCCGAGCACAGAGCTCCAACTATAGCACTTAACAGGACAATTTTTCTTATTTCTATAGTGCAAAAAGGCAGTAGCAAAACTTCTCTGCTGAGATGCGTGGTAGCGAGGCAATCTGCCACTAGAGGGACTGTTAGGGATTAGTGAAAACCATTAAGACTACAGCAACGTACAGTGAAAATATTAGTAAAAACCTTGGTATTTGCCTAAAAACCATTTAACTGTGCTCCTCTTTAGGAGCAAAAGGACAAAACAACCCAATTCCAAAAGGTTACCTGGAGCAACATCTTCCCTGGCGTTCTGTCCTGAATCAATTGACCCAAAGGAAGTATCTTCCAGCAGCGATCCTTTTCCACTGTCATACCCTTCTTCGGCTTCTCTATTATCTGACAAGTTGGCCTCTTCATGCTCAGGTGGAGTATTAGCAGCCCTCTCCTCTTCCTTCTCAACAGGCTGTTCTGGCCTCTCCTCTTCAAGCTGCTGAGATTTCTGGTTGCTCTCATCGAAGGCATTTGGGTTTCTCATGGAAACTCCATCATATTCAGCCTCTTTCACACCATCTATGACAGACAGGGTGACAATTAAGCACTGAGCTAACATGTATTTCTTACCCATAGCTGTCTCCAGTGAAATACTGCATTTGACAAAGCTTTCTTGACACTTTTAAACACTTCAGCTTGTGTTTTTGCTTCCTGTAAATTCTCAATCAACTTTCAGTAACACCTCATTAAAAGTTTCTATGCAATTTATGCAGGGTACCAACCACTGACCTTGCAATGAAATACTGCAAGGTGAACTATTTTCAGCTTTCAAGACTTCATCAGAAATCACATACTGAACATGCACCACTGTGACAGAAGCCTTGCTAAGACCACGATTTACCACCTTGCACGTTAATTAAAAAAACAGCAAGTTTGCAGCAGACTCTACCTCTGGTTCTTCCCCTGTCAAAGAAGCTGTTTGTTCAGTACTTCTCCTTACATATTTTTTTATGAATGTGGGCAAAAATGCTAGGATGGGGACACCTGAGAATTTAGGTGGATGGATTCAGTGCCTGAACTTTGCATTAATCACTGGATCTTTCATAACTACATGCTAGCTAGTTCAGGAAAAAAAGACTGCTCTAAACCCTCTAGAAAATTCAGCACATCAGTGTATGTGGGAGAGAGGGGGAGGTATAGACATGACCTGAATAGCTCCTCCTAGCCACATCCATGCACAAATCCCACTTTCTTGCACAGAACCTGGCCTATAGGAACAGATATGCTACGCTCATCATTCACTCTCAGGATTTGTCCCTGGGACACCCATCACAATGCCAAAAATAGGCATTAAAAATAAGCAAAATCCCAGTGGATTCCACAGGGAATCTTTCAATTCTGCTCTCCCACCCCCTTCTTAAAGCTGCTCTAGGTTACATAGTGTTGTCTGGGGTAGGGTTTTACTTCCCTTTCATCTATTTATTAAATGGTTTAACATCCTACCTTGAATGTGCAGCTCATCATCTTCCTGTTCTGGAACAGATGCAAGTGGGACACTCTCACTAGCAGAAGAATATTTACTCCTTAAAGAATATATTAATTCTTGAATATCATCCATCAGTGCGCTCTCCTCATCGTACAAATCCATCTCTTTTACCACCTCCTCTTTATTTTCTGCCACTCTGGAATCCAGAACTTTTCCCACCGCATCCATAATGCTCGATTCTGAAAACTCAAGTATCTGGTCCAAGGCTTTTTCTATATCTTCATTATTATGGCTTGCCTTCTGAGCAAGCTCCATCTCTACCTTCATGTCGTGAAACATGGCTTCTATCCTAACCACATGTTCAAGCCCAAGGTACTTTTGTAGCCGTATTACACGCTTTTCATCAAGAAAATCTCTTATTATTGTGAGCCGCTTTACAGACTCACTGAAGTCTGTTACAGTGTCATTTGTGGCCTCTGAGCTGTCAGCAGGGCTGGGGAGATGTGCAGGTTGCTGGTGGTCGTATCTTGTATGCTCTAAATTTTGCAGCTCCTTTGAGTCTTTCTCTGAAACACCCTCTGGGACATGATCTTTCCTTTGGTTAAAGTCATTGTCATCTTCTGTGTCTGGAGGTTGGAAATTATGTTCTTCCACAGCTGGTTCCTCTTCCACAGCTGGTTTCTCAGCTTCAGAAGATTCTTCATCATCCTCTTCCATGACACGTTCCAACTCATCTGATTTAGCATCTTCACTCACTGGTACGTCCACCTCTTTGTTCCCAGTCTTGCTCGCATCTTGCATGCTGACTGGTCTTCCAGCCTCCTTAGAAAACCAGTTTGTTTCCTCTCCTGTTTTGTAAGTAGGATTTGCAGTTGCTGAAACAGCTTCGCTTGGTACTTCTAATCCTGGGTTTGTACTTTTAACATGTAACGTATCACCCTGTACATTTGCAGCCTTTGCTTGCGACAGCTTTGCACTTGCAGCGTTCTCATCTTCCAGCAGCTCTTCCTCTACTTGTTTCAGGTCACGGTTGTCTTGATCATCTGGCTCTTCAGACTGCAATTCTGGTCTTGGTGTTCTTTCTTTAGCTACATTTGTGCCAAGATTTCCATCTGAATCTGCAGCCTCAGTACGAGCAGTTCCTTGCTGAGTAAGATTCTCTGTATTAGTATTCTGTGCAATGCTTTTTGATTTTTCTTCAGGAGAGCTTTTCTTAATGCTTTCTTCAAATACTGTCATCTTGCCAAGATTTCTTGAAAGCTCTTCTTTCACATCTGCCTCTGAATACTCAGTCTCATTTTCCCTTGGCCTAGGTTGCTCAACAGCTCCTCTACGGCTTGGGTCGCTCTTCCCTGCAGGGGTTTCTTCCATGTTTTTCCCTTTTATTTCAGGTTCTTTGTTAAAAGAGGTGTTTTTTTGATTTTCATGATTGGTGTCACCTGCTTGTTTAAAATCTTCTTCATGTCTTCTAAGTTCTTTCTCCACTGCAGGCATTCCATGCTCCACTTTCTCTTTCAAGATGTCAGTATCTCCTAAGTCAGTTTGAGATGCATTTTTTACCTCTTCCGCTGGTTTGGTTGGAACATCAACAGAAGGCTTGTTCTCAGCTCTTACTTCCTCCTTTGTTTTCTCCCATTGCTTTTTGTTCTTTAAATCACTTTCCAAGACCTCTTCCAAGATGTCATCCTCAAACTTTTTCTCATCTTTCTCTATTTGAGCAAGCGGCACTTTTTCTGGGCTTCTATTGCTATCACCAATAGGTGGTTTTAAAGCATCTTGCTTGCTTTTAACGAGTGATTTGGACTCCAGATCATCCCCTGGACTAGGCAAAACATGCGGATCAGGCACTGCTGTACTCTTCAGCTCTTCAGTATGTGGCTCAGTTCCACCAACTGTGAGCTGCTCTTCAAACTGCTCAGTTTTGTTTGTTTTTTCTTTTGAACCATGATCACCTGTACCTACAGGTTCCTTCCTAAGGAGTTCTTTGGCGAGATCCTCAGGTTGAGTTGATGCTGGTGCTTCTCTTTTACTAATTAGCATCACCTCATCCTGTTTCTCTCTTGTTTGCTTAGGTTCGGACCTGTCCACACTAACACTGTCACCCAACTTCTTGCTCTTACTGAAGGCATCCTTAAGAATTAATGCATCTGAATCGAGTTCTTCCTCATTGTCTCTTTGGTTATTTAGCTCTGTAGCACCCTTTGCATCTTCATCAGGTTCATGATTTTGTGACTCAATGTCATCGTTTTCATCATCTTCTAAATCCGCTGGGGATGCAATTTCTTCCCCTGCTGTAAAAGACAGCAAAGGGATTTCTTCAGATTGATCTGCAAAGTCTGGCTCCTCCTCTGCATCATGAGCATCAATGCTCAAATCTTCATTAAAATCATCTTCCAGCGATGTAACAAGGCGAGTCACTTCATCATCTGATACAACAGCATCAGCAGTTGAGCCAAATTTTGTTTTCAAGTTCACAGAGAGCTCTCTGTTTAAAAGCGTATAGGCATTGACTTCTTCATTCTCTGTGTCAAGTTGACTGGTTTCACCCTGAGGAATACTAGTGTTTTTGGTATTTTCACTTTCTAGCCCTTGTAGTTTCCCATGTAGCGTTCCCTTCAAGTGCTCATGTGCAATTTGATCTCCCTGAGAGTTTTCTTTGTGACTATAGATACTGGGGTCTCCCCCAGTATTTTCAGTTCCTTCTGTAACAGAACTGTCGACTTCCTCTGTCGTGGCGAGGTCTTCCTTGTCTTCTGCTGTGCTTAGCTCGAGACTGTCTGTCTCCAAAGCATCAAGGGACTTTACTGTATTGACCTTTTCAATCTCCACATCCCTTTCAATTCCTTCCGCTCTTTTTGTCCCTGGATCACTCGATTCAGTTTCCCCTTCATTTGCTATCGTCTCTTGTAATGACTTCAAAAGTTCATCCACATTATAATTATCAAAATCATCCCTTCCGCCATCAAAGCAAACAAAGTCTGTTTCCTGAAATGAAAAAAAAAAAAAAAATGAAGTCACAAATATTATTTTATTACAGTGATGAGACCAAATCCATTTGGTTGGTTAGAGAGAGATGCAGCAGCAAAGTAAATTAGATTAATCGTGCAGCATTAACCCCTTGAATCCTTAACCAAAAGTCTCTTTGAAGTCAGTGGAAGCTTTGCCCAAGGACTCTTAAAAACCTAAATAAAAAGCTTATGGCTTAGCCCCTTCAAAGACCTCCTAGTGAGGAACAAACTGGAAGCCAGCAATGGAGTTGACAGTATTATACTTTACTCATCACATATATCCTGAATTAAGTCTATTGCTGAATGTCAGTGAGGAGAAGAAAAACGTCACTAAGCTTGTTTGTCCCAATCTCTTTCAGTTGGTCTCTCCTCAAATGACCACGTCCTCCAAGCAGGAGCTGCCTGTCACATAATGTCTGAAAAATAAATTAAACATCAGTGCAAGCCACTGAATACAATTTCATGCGGGTCTGAAGCTGCAACCACACACAGGCTTTCCTCACACAACTCTGGGGTTACCAGCTATTAGTGCCTGAAAGCCACTTATGTCTGTTGGGGTTGAAGGACCAGTTCTAGTATCAAAAGGCTAACAGTGTGTCAGGTTTTGTTAGTTTCCGATAACACTTTAAACTTCTCAAGTTTGGGAAAAGAAAGAATTCTGAATACATACCAAACAGCCTATGTGTGAGCCAGCCAGCAGCGTTTCTTGAGCTCAATCCAAATATTTTTTGTTAAAAGAAAACAAGAGTATTCAAGACAAGAAAGATCACTGCCCCCATTTTGGGCCGATGCTTACACACCCATCCACACACGTAGCTGCGCAACCATTCCACCCCCTGACACGTGTGTGCATCTCTGCACATCTGTAACTGCTTACTAACAAAAGGTAACTAAGGATCACTTGATGTTCCCATTCTCCTCCTCAGGGAATTTATTGAATACTGAGGTAAGAAACAGCAAACAGCCCGATTAAAAAAGAACAAATAAGACTTACATCTGTTGGTAACTCTAGCTCCTCGCTGGAATAATTATGATTTATTTCAAGTAAATCCTTCGGAAAATATCCAAAATCACTTCCAACCTGCCAGAAAACACACACAAGCATACATAAAGCAGCAAAGTAGCTTTCAAAATCATGTGACTATGTTAAAATCCTAATTACAGACACTAATAACAAACACATCAAGTATTTCTAAATGACATTTAACATAGTGGGTAAAAGTAAAAAAGATTAGCGATGCCTTGTTTATGCAAGAGTTTTCATTGAGGTTTTATACAGAAATTTCACACCACCTTTGTGAAGTTGGGAAGTTTTCCTGTTCACGTGTAAAAGCCTGACTTGTAACAAATTCCTAGAAGAGCTGGGAGTGAATTCCGAGCACTCTGGATCACGTGTTTTAACTGCCTTCGTGCACTCTCACTGGCACCACGTAACACTTCAAGGATTCTCTCGAGTACTAAGCAGAAGAGGATCTTTGACTAATAAGATTTACATCCACGCACAATATTATAGCCTGAAATATACTCACTTTGTAGCTTAAGGAAAAAAAAGAATAATTCTTAAAGCAGATTTTTGGCAAATGCAAAATCCTACCTGAGGTAATAATCTATTTTAGAACCTGTGTGGAAAATACACCCCCCTGCAAACGCACTGTTGCTCTTCAGTGACTAACACAAGTAAAGATCAGTTGCAGATGGCTATTTTCAAGCCAGTCAACATGCTAAGCCAAGGCAAACAGCGGAGGACAAGAATCTCTCTTATCATTCGCTAGATAAGATCTACACGGTAATGCTCTCACTTGAGACTTCTGAGCACCTGTCAAGAAGCCAATATTAATAGCGTGCTATCGCTCCACAGATTAGATAATCCAGGCAATTGCAGACAGGTAGACACACCTAAGAAGGTACAGAGTTCCTAGACAACCAAAATATCGGGGGGGGGAAAAATTGGTCATTTCCTCAATGTTTTGTTATAGGAGGAAGTCGACAGTTGCCAACTTTCTTGAAAAGTTTATTTGAGAAGAGCACTCGGTTAGAGATCAAATTAAAAAGGAAGCCAGTTATGTCAAAATAATTAGGGACATATAGATATATATATAATTACATTGATAGCACTGAAATAGGCTCGCCTGACCCTAAGTTTTCTGGATTTACAATGGCATAAAAACCCCAGGAAAATCGTATCCAGTAAATAATATGTACTAATACCTTTTTGTTGTTGTTGTTATGCAAGCAATGTATACACCGATACACTACAGGGCTTCTTTTTAACCGTTTCTTACTCAAATCTTCTTAGTTGAGAACTCTGAAGTTAGTTATACATATATATAAAAAACCAAAGCCATTACCTCCCCACCTTTTGTAAACACACAGAGATACTCTCTTACAGCAGAGAGATAATGTATGCAGGTATATCATTAGGAATTATTGGGAATGGAAAATCAAACTAGGCAGGTCAAATCAAAAGCTTTTCCTTTTGCAGTAGGCTATAATTTTATTCTAAACTGGCCTTTTTATCTCTACAAACTTCTACTTCAGTTTTAAATAATCTTTCTGAAAACAAAAGCCAAAGCTTCAAAGTAGCCTCCTTACAGACTAATCTCCGTGACTACCATTATAATTAGGCATCACAGTTTGAAACTCGTTTAGTGTAACCCAAGCTGCTGACCATACAAGTCCTCTGCAGCGACCCACTTTGCCACTTGTGTAGTTTATGAGCCATATGGGATCCGCACGCCCAAAATTTCATCTGCTCCTCTCCCTACAAGTCCTCTCTTGTACGGGGAAAAAATGCCTCATTGTGCACATAAAGGAAACATTCTTCATTCTCTACAGACAAGACAAAGGAAAGGCATTATGAATGCCAAGTAAATAAGGGAGAAAAAAAAGCACATCCTTCATTTCCACTCGCTTCCCAGCTAAAATGCTGTGGGGAGAAGAACCCCAAGGCTGGGTGTACAGCATCTGTCTCCACCACTGCCCACGGGTGACAACTGGCTGCAGCAGATTCACCCAGCACCTCCGACCAAGAAACCAGACCCTCACACCGCATATCTCAGTGACAGAAAACAGACAGATGGGAAAGAAAATCTTCATTCAAATGCTTTTAATCTTAAAGCCCACATCCCTAAAGCACAGGCATCAAAAGGACCTAAAACTGCAGAACATGGCTCAGAGAAGGGTTGGTTTGGTCTGCCCTTGCTGAGCACTGGCATTGTTAAGAAAACACAGAAATAATACTAAAAATTCCCTCATCCTCTGGGTCCTCCAGTCTTCCTGTCTTACCTTAAATTTACCCCTCCTGTCTTCGCTTTTATTACCCTATGTATAAGATTTAAAAACGAACAAAAAAACCCAGCAACCACCCACCCACCCAAAAAAGCCAAAATCTGCAGCCTGTTTCTTACAATGTGAAGCCAGAAATAGTTTTCTCAACCTTGAATCAAAGGAATAAAGTTCAGCTCTTTGCCATGAGATAATAATCTTCTGCGGCAATAATTTGAAGTGTCTTTGTTAAAATGTTTTGTAAAAAAGCAGCAGTTTTTTTACTTGGAATTATCTGAAGTAGTTCTGCTAAAGATGTAGGGCAGAGCGCAGGAGAAATGCACAGGAGGAAAGTTTATGTCACACAACTGGATGGTGTGAACAACGTGAGGTGGATACTGGAGAGTAGTTTTAGAGCTGGACACGGTGCCCTGGACAACGCGTGTACCAGATGTGCCCCACCTTTCAGTTTCGGGAAAAAAAATCAAGTATTTTCCTGGAAACTGGCATATTCGTGAAATTCATAACATAAAATCACCATTAAATAACAGTCCAAGCATTTGGCTTCGCTTTGTTAGTGAGGTTTAGACAGCTCTGCTATAAACTGCATGCCATATAAGCTATAGAATATAGAAGTGGGATCCAGGATTTTTTCACATGCAAAATGCTCACTGGGAGTTCTGCAAGCAATAAAGTATACAAGACTGGGATCATGAAATAAAGGAGCTATTTTGTTAAAATACAGCATGTTTGCTGGCACAGGGCAAGAAAAAAAAAATAAAAATCAACAATGACTTGAAAAGGGCGGAGTGAATTCAAAAAGCAAAGGCAAATAAAGCCCAGACCCAACTGCTATAGATTTTTCAGCCTTGGTGAAAGGCTCTTTTCTTATCAGACCATCTCCCTTCAGGTCAGAAGTGCTATTGTATTTCTCATGGCTCCTCAAAATTGATTTCAGCATCAGAGCCTGCTTTTACAACTTGTCTGAAATAAGCCCCATGTTGCAGCAGTTGAAGTTTCTCATACACGCATTCCCCTCACCTCTGCCCCATCCGAAGATCAGAATACCAGTTATCCCTTGATTTCAGAGTTTCCATTATGCCCTAATAAACACTTCCCCCCCCCCAAAAACTCTGGGGAATGGAAAAAGGCAGAAGGGTGGATGCACGGGATCAAACGACACCCACCAACGCATACGAAGTCACGCCACGAGATCCCAAAAGGGCTGCGGCAGAAGGTAACGTGCCTTCCTCTGGAATCTGTTGGACTGCAGACCTCACTGGGCAGCCTGGTTTTAATTAGCAAGCAACAGCCTCCCCCCTCCTCGCTCCAGGACTGCACGGAGCAGGCCTGGCTGGGCTGCATAAATCAAGTTGCCCCGGCCAAACCTGGCACAGGAGGTCATGCTGGATGAGGGACCCCAGAGCTATCGTGAGTCAGGGACGGGCCCAACCACCCCAATTCCCTGCTCGACACCACTGCAGTGTTTGCACCCCACTTGTTCCCATATTACCATTAATAACTACATTTAGATAAATCTAACTTAAACCTATCCAACACTGTGTCTTTTGGCAATGAAAATGTATAGGAGGAAAACTGCCCACGTCCTTTGACTACTGTTTTGCATTCTTACTGGTAGGATAATCTCCTCCAGTTTTGAAGACCTCTATCTACTTATTTCTATGAATCAGCTGGGGAATAAAAAGTGCTGTTGAAAGAGGAGTAATTTTATTTCCCAAGAACCCACTTCCATCAGAGCTGCAGGGCACTACCTGTAGAGAAGCTTCCCCCCAAATCTGAACTCTTATATAAGCCACCAAGCATTTTGCTCCCATACCAGAATTTTTCCTTCTTAAAAATAAAATAAGGATTTTATATTTATGCATATACTGAAAAATACTCCATTTTCCTTTCAAAATGCCAACAAATAAAACAGAGCTTTGCAATTCTTTTAGGCCTGCCAACTTCAGCTTTTCCTTGTTAAACTCAAAGCAAACATCCTATTGACTTGGAGACACACCTAACTGTTGCAGGAGCTTCCTATCCGTGGATAGTTAAACTGAATATTAACTCAGCAATTACCTTAAACCTGCTGCCTGATCTTGCAGCCTGCGTTACACCTCGTTAGAAGATGCAAAACTGGCCCTACGTCGCTACTCCGCATCGCAAGTACTGGCAGCCCTGGAAACCCGTACAGGCTAATTAACCAGATTATTTATGGTACAGTACGTGTCAGAAGGGAATTACCAGCACGATACAATTATAAACTCTTTTTTAACCGCGTGCTGCAGTTTTCTGCTCTCTTCTGTATTGTTCTAATTGGATTCAGCTCCTTGCAGAGAGCCCGGCCGTCCACACCCCGCCTGAACAGGTTAGAGAAAGTCATACATCCTGCTTTCCACTAAACCACCAGCCCCACAGTCAACACCCAGACGCCGCTTCCAGCAGCCCAGACCACTGTCACAGGCAACCACCTAGCCCTTGTAGAAGCCCAGAGTGAGAAAGGAGGTTGAAGAGAACCATTTGGACATTAAAAGGCAGATGGGTGAAGCATGGGGAGGGGGCGACAGGGATAAGGTCTAAGCCACCTCCAGACTGCCAGGATCTTCAAGAGAAGGCCACAAAACCTGCTTTTTCTCCTGGGGCATCTCAGTTCTGCTTCTGTCAGGCAAATAAGGTGTTTATCATGAAAGCCAAGAGCAGTTTTCCATGAAATAACTGGAATTACAGCGACCCCCTTTTCCCAGCACCCTCCCAGACCAGCAGAAGACAGCGACTCAGACAAGGCCACTACAAGGCGCTACTAAAGCCGAGACAGACCTTTTAAAAAAAACAAATTTACCTTAGTTCTTTTAACTTTTACTACTTTTTTCCCCCCCTCCAACACTGCACGCAGCTCAGATAAAAAGGAGAAAGTGGCAGCTGACTATTAGGGAGAGAAACATGATTAAAACACGTACATGGAGCAACGTTTAGCGGGATTACGGAGCACGGGATGAGCCCACGTCAGGGGTAAATACAAGGGGAAGGGCGGCTCAGCTTCCAGGCAGGCCCAGGGGCCACCACCTACAGCACTGCAACGGGAGCTTTTCAACACAAAGCCAGTTTTCTAACAGTTTTTAGCACAAATTAGCGTTGCCCAGTTTTCATGGCACTTAATGCCTTAGGTTTGATCAAACCGCATCCCACTTCACGCCAGTCTCAAGACAAAATGGCATTCATTATGTTATTCAGCTGGGTGCAAAACCCAAACTGTTCTCCTACGAGGGAAAAAGGAGGGAAAAAAGACTACAAACAGAAAGCCCCAAGAAGAACAAACGCTTTACAGTACTTACACTTCCAGCCCAGAGCTCGGTTGATTTTCCTATTAGTTTGTAATATACATACACCGCTTCTCCCTTCTTAAAATTCACAAAGCGACAGTCTGGGCCTTTAAAATCCTGCCTGGCCTTCCCTCGGCACATCAACACTGTCCCAAAAAAAGAAGAAGAAGAGTATTACCTTAAAAATAATAACAACAATAATAATATTAATGAAGTAGTTGAATAAAGGGGCCTTTGCAAACTGGCAGAAAACAAGACCTCCCCACACGCACCAGTTTCCCATTTTCTAGATTGGGCCGAAAGATAAGAACTTAAAGTATAACTAAAATAAGAGGTTATTTAAAAAAAAAAAAAGCAAAAAAAAAAAAGCAAACACTGACCAAGACATTTGAGAAAGCACTTGAGAATTAGATTTCAAAAGTGCGCTACGAAGCTAATTGTTTATATTAAATTAGCCGGGCAGAAGGATGACATCTGCGTCCTGGCGAACCGGCCCCGAAATTATTCGGCGCATAAACACCCGCCAGAGAGAGAAAAAAAATAGGAAAAAAAAATAACTAAAAAAAAAAAGGAGATGTGGGGATAGGAAAACTTGGCGAGAAGGCGAGGAACGCCGCGGGTCGGCGCAGCCTTGCCGTTTTCCCGATTCTCCCTAATTTCCGTGCCGGAGCCAGGGGGAGCTTTGGGAAATGCCCCCGCGAGCCACGCGACAGCGCCGTCTTTTCCCCGGTAACGATTTCCCGGTAACGATTTCCCGGTAACAACTTCCCGGGGCCGCGGGGGGAGGCGGCCTCCCGGCCCGACCGGGGCAAGGACCGACCGACCGACCGTTCCTCTCCGGTCCCCCCCCCGGGCCTGGACCCTCCCTCCCTCCCGGCGGCATCCGGATCCCGATCCTAATCCCCATCCCAATCCTAATCCCCATCCCAATCCGGCCGAGATGGAACCCCTGGGCGGGGGTCCCGCTCTTTTTCGGTCTCCCTCCCGGCAGAGAGGGGCTCCTGCTCCTTTTCCGTCGTTGTTAACGGGGCTTTTAGAATCACCAGATGGTTTGAGTTGGAAGGGACTTTAAAGATCACCCAGTTCCACCATCCTGCCGTGGGCAGGGACACCTCCCACCAGACCAGGTTGCTCAAAGCCCCATCCAGCCTGGCCTTGAACCCCTCCAGGGATGGGGCAGCCACAGCTTCTCTGGGCAACCTGTTCCAGTGTCTCACCACCCTCACAGGAAAGAATTTCTTCCTGAGATCTCATCTAAATCTCCCCTCTTTCAGTTTAAAACCATTACCCCTCATCCTATGGCTCCCCTCCCTGATCAAGAGTCCCTCCCCACCTCTCCTGGAGCCCCTTTAGGGACTGGAAAGGGCTCTAAGGTCTCCCCAGAGCCTTCTCTTCTCCAGCTGAACCCTCCCAACTCAGACTGAACTCACAGCAGAGGGGCTTCAGCCCTCACAGCATCTCTGTGGCCTCCTCTGGACCCACTCCTCACTGCTGCACTCGGGGTCGGCGCAGCGCTTGCGCTCGGCGAAGCGGCGGCCCAGGTCGGTACCAGCGGCGGCGCAGAGGAGGGAGGGCGGCGGGGGCAGGTTGAGGTTTTCTCACGCAGAGGATCACTGAAGGAACAACAGTGGCCCATTGGGTCTGGCCACGGTGCAGAAAGAGATGTAATAGCCCCCATGCACCCCCCACACAAGGGTGAGGATGCCACACATCCAAACATCCCCCTCACTGCTCTTCCCTCCCTCCCACCCCACCAAGAAGTTCATATCTCCACTTTGGAGGAGCAGTCACCACCAAGCAAGCGTGGCATCCACCCTGGTGACCTCCCGAGAGTTTGAGGTTAAACCTGTGGTAACAAGGGTGTAGGAGCTCACTCACCCGTGGCCCCACACAGGAAAGTGCAGGCAAATGAAGGGCTACACACCCAACTGCTGAAAAAAACCCCAAAACAAACCTGCTGAAAAACTCCTCTTCTTCTTCTGTAGCTTCAGCTTCCACTTGCTGCCATGTTTTAACTATGAATGTTTGCAAACCAAAAGATGAGCTACTTACATGCGTGCCTTCACTTTTTTTATTAGCTCTTCTTCACATCCATTACATTTATATTGCTTTAGAGATCTAAAGTGGTAGAATAACAGCAGAAGTCACAATAGTCATTAACAGGAGAAAAATAAACAAAACTTGTTCTCTGTCCTCTTTTTCAGGCCCGTGTGATTTGTTCTGCACAGCCCCTGATGGGACAAAGGGAATAAAAGACGCACCCAAGAAGGCACAGGTAATATAATAAGAGTCTTCTTACTGGTTTATCAAATGGCCAAAAAAAAAAAAAAAAAGCACTTTCAAAATTCACTTTCAAATTCTGAAACTGCTCCCAAAATGAATGAGCACTTGGCAAAACTGATGGTCAAGGTAAAGGATCCTGCTTTTTTGTGCATGTCAAAGGGCAACTCTGGAGAGCTGAGGGCACTTTTAAGAGCCCTTTTAAATTATGTATTTGCAAGCACTCTTAACTTTGGCTCTGTGAGGTTTGTTCTGCAACAATGATAAAAGCAGTTAATCCTACTGCTCCACTTATTGCCAGCTCCCATCACAGGAGTCAGCAATCACCACTGCTAATTGCGTTAGAGGCACTGCTCGTGTTCTTATCATATCCTCATTATTATTGATTTTACTCTACAGGCACTCATTTCCACAGCCTCATCACACAGGGCCCGAGATCTAAGCTTAGTTACTGCTACGTAACCTCTGAAAAATACATACGTGTTTTATTTTCAGCCCCCACCTAGAACAGTTCAATATTTTACAGGTGAATTTAATCACAACTTACAATACAGAAGTAAATATATTCAAGTCACGTTTTATGATGACTGTACAAATGAAAGACAAGTAATTTTTCCCTTGACATTAATATTGCCTGTGGCATAATTCCCAGCCTGTTCTTTACGTCCACTTGCTTGTGAAGACAGAGCTGTTTAGTAACTTCCCATCAGTTACCAAGCTTATCTTTACTTAAAAGACCAAGATAAAAGGTAACAGTGTCTGTGGTCATAAAGTCAAGGACAAGAAAAGGAGATGTGAAGAGAAAGATCATATATACTTCTTACATAAGTTATTGCCTTTATTGTGCAATAACGAATTGCTCACAGTGGATACTTGATTATACACAAATTTACCACTGCAACTGTCCAGCATTTCCTACAATTTCAAGTATTTCATAGGAATAATGCACCCATCTATCAACATACCCAGCTTTCCCCCCTGAGTGACATAAAAAAGAAATATTTCACTTAGTTCAATTTAGGTATTACAGAGAAAATTTCCTTCAGTCTTCAACCCCAGTCTTGGGAGCAGATGTATTCAGCTGTGAGAACAGTGCTGCCTTCCGTGAGGAACTGAACATTTTCTATGTGTCTCCAGTTACAAAGCAATCCTCCCATCTCTCCTGCACCAAAGTATCTACTAAACTAACTAATGCCCATTAACAACATCAGTTTACATAAGAATCAGCAAAGATGAAAATAACAAGCCAAATGTAATGTGCTTCTACGCTTATGTGAGAACTTTTAAGAAAGACAGTGGGGTAAACTGGATAGTGAAATGAGCATACAGCTGTAACAAAATTTCAGAAATGTAGGGAGTGACACCACGCTCGGGGAACACCAATGATCAATGAGACACTCATACCAGGTACAATACAAAAGACAAAGACGACACTGTTAAAGAAGTGTCACACTTATGAACTGAAATGCTGGTCACAGTCATATATTGGAAGAACACAGGATTAAATGTAAAAGAATAAAGGGATACTTCTGTTATCCCCACATAGGTTTATTCAATGTCATATTAAGGTATGACACTGAGGTTAAATGTTTAGACACTACAAACAACTGTTCTGCCTTGTACCGTTCCCTTGACGCTTGTTATTGAACCAGGGCACTGGGTTACATGAACCTTTCATCTGAGCCAGTTTATTATTTACTCACCCTCGCATGGCAGAGCCATTCTGAAAAAAAACCTGTAAATTCTTACTGGGAAAACTGGACTTTACTCATACCAAAACACTCCATGGCAGAAGTGATTTAAAGGAACAGGTTCCAGCAAAAATTTGTACAGACCAGGTTCTGTGGTCGAGGCAGACGGACTTCTAGAATCCAGGCACTACTCTATTGCTCTGTAACACACAGCATTTTAATTCTGAATCCTCTATGTCTGTACAACACGACATTCCAGATGCCAAACTAACAGAGAAGAACCAAGGCAGCTAACGGAACCAGTGACCCCAGGATCTGGCTGTCGCTTTTAGCATTTACTTATCGCACCAGTCACAGGAAGACTCTGACTGGATGACAGGTGGAATTAAGCAGCTCTCTGCCACACAGCCCAGCACACCCAGCCAGGCTCCTGCATCCCTCCTGCATCACCCTCAGCCAGCCTTCCTCACTCCCCACAGAAGGCATCCATCACGCCTGGCCTACCACGCTCGCACAGCCTTAGGAGCCGGCTGCCTGCCTTGAGAGGGGCTCAGCAGACTTCCAGCCCCTCTGCTACCCCTCACGCTGTGACAGTTCAGCCCCCAGAGCTTGCATCGCTTTGTACCCACCACACGGGCCTTACACCGCCCTCAAGCCCCGCTTCCCTCATGGCCGGGCCCCCGCCATCTTCCCCAGGGCGCAGGCGCCTCCCGCCGCGCATGCGCCGTTCGCCGGCCTGAGGGGGGGCGGCCGCCCTGGAACCCGGCTCCGGCCCCGGGCCGCCTCTTTCGCCTAAGGACCGGTTTAATTCGGAGCGGCTGGGAGTTCGTGAGGTCGCCCCTCAGGGTTAAAGATGGTTGCTGCGGCCGGGCGGTGAGTGCGGGCGTGAAGGCCGCCATGGACAGCTTCCTGGAGGAAGAGGATGAGGAGGAGGAGGCGGCAGCAGCGGCGAAGAATGCGGCGGTGGGGAGCGCCCTGCTGCCGGCCCTACACCTGCCCTCCCTGCCGCCGCACCTCTACCAGCCGGGTAAGGGCAGAGCTGCCCGGCGGGGGCTCCCCGCAGTTCCCCGTCCCCCCGGCTCCGGCCCTGAGGGAGGAAGGCCGCCCTCCGTGCTCGCTGTGCCCGCCGCCGGTGAGGCCGGCCCGCCCCCTCCTTCTCTTCCTCGGCCGTTCCCTGTCGGTTCCCCCCGCTCCGAGGGGGCCGGTTGGGGTCTCCGGTGTCTCGGCCCCCCTTGGTCGGTCTGCCCGGCGGCCTGCGAGGGGCTGGGAGGCGGTGTGTGCGCTACAGGTAAAGCATGGGGTGCTGAGGCGGCTGATGACAAAGCTATGCGGGGTGAGGTGAGCACCAAAACCTGCGGAGAAGTGGTTGTTTCTAAATAGTTTTGCGTGGTGCAGCACTTCACATCAGCTCGGTCAATATCGGGTGACTTCTCAGCCACTTACACAGCAGGATTTAACCTCCAGTAGCCGTGGTCCTCAGTGTATCTTGTGGTGTTCGCTGTGGGTTTTAGTTGCTTCATACTTGGAACTTTAGTGATTAGAAATAGGTGTGAAGACGGGACCTATAGGTAGGTTGGATAACGGTAATTTTGTAGAATGCCCTTTAATAAAACCACTTGAAGCCAGTGTTTGAGTTGCTCCTTTGCCTACAGCATCTAGGTAGGAGGTAATTTGGTGAGCTCTGCGTCTCCGTTGCAGAAGGCTCTTATGGCTTGAGCATTGCCATAGGGGCATGCTAGACCGTGGCACGCAGCCATGAGCTTTAAAAAGATGTGGAAATGAGGTTTTGGTTTTCTGCTGTAGCAGGATTTGAACCAGTATCGATGTAAAAAGGGTAAGTGGCCTCTTTCTAGTCCTGTACTCAGAAAAGAAAAATTCTCTATCTTTGTTTTTAGTGGGAGTTGCTTAGCCTTCGGGCAGATCTTCAGCACGGTGGGGTCACAAGCTTAGATGATGGTTAAATTTAGAAGAGAGTAGTCCCCAAAATACAACAAAATGGACAGTGGAGTTACCAAAGCACCGTGGCTTTCTAATTCTGGAAGGACAGTAATGTGTAATAATTGCTTCATCAGTGTTTCAAGCATCAGCTGTGTGCTGCTTGTGGAAAATGCCACTTCACATTGTATTTCCAGCTTTTGCCATAGTCTTGCTTCCCTGCAGAGTAGTAAGTGTGTTTAACTTCAACATCACATAGCTTAAGATCTTTTTCTGTAGTATTTGACTGAAACGGTAGACACGTTATCTGAGTTAGGACTGTGACAGTTGTGGGCTTGGTTGATTTGTTTGTTTGTTTTTTTTAGTGTCTTCCCATGAATATAAGTTAAACTTCAAGAAGAGCAAGGAAGTGTGTTTAAGTTACATTCAGGATGCCATGCTACGAAAGCAGTGGAAAAGGGCTGCAGAATTTCTAACTTTCTATATTGAGTCACTAGAGAAAGATTATTCTACGGAATACATGGGTCCATCAGAGGTAAGCTAGTGTTCATTATCAGAGTTCTTTTGCAATTGAAAAAATACTTGCAAGAAGTATCTCTAATACTTCAGAACTAAAATTTGTCTTAACTAATCAAAAGCTTGTTTGTTTTTTTTAGTTAAAAAAAAGTGTCAGAGGTAAGACCTGAAAAGTTAGGCAACTTTCATAAACTAAACTAGTTTCTTTTGCACGGTGGGGTCACAAGCTTAGATGATGGTTAGTAAGGGAAGAGAGTAGTCCCCAAAATACAACAAAATGGACAGTGGAGTTACCAAAGCACCGTGGCTTTCTAATTCTGGAAGGACAGTAATGTGTAATAATTGCTTCATCAGTGTTTCAAGCATCAGCTGTGTGCTGCTTGTGGAAAATGCCACTTCACATTGTATTTCCAGCTTTTGCCATAGTCTTGCTTCCCTGCAGAGTAGTAAGTGTGTTTAACTTCAACATCACATAGCTTAAGATCTTTTTCTGTAGTATTTGACTGAAACGGTAGACACGTTATCTGAGTTAGGACTGTGACAGTTGTGGGCTTGGTTGATTTGTTTGTTTGTTTTTTTTAGTGTCTTCCCATGAATATAAGTTAAACTTCAAGAAGAGCAAGGAAGTGTGTTTAAGTTACATTCAGGATGCCATGCTACGAAAGCAGTGGAAAAGGGCTGCAGAATTTCTAACTTTCTATATTGAGTCACTAGAGAAAGATTATTCTACGGAATACATGGGTCCATCAGAGGTAAGCTAGTGTTCATTATCAGAGTTCTTTTGCAATTGAAAAAATACTTGCAAGAAGTATCTCTAATACTTCAGAACTAAAATTTGTCTTAACTAATCAAAAGCTTGTTTGTTTTTTTTAGTTAAAAAAAAGTGTCAGAGGTAAGACCTGAAAAGTTAGGCAACTTTCATAAACTAAACTAGTTTCTTTTAAAAAAAAAAAAAAGACATTGAAGTTTCCAGAAACAAATAAACAACTATTCAGGAGCTGATGTAGAAGCTCTTAGATGGCAGGCTGCAGAAGGAGCACCAGATCTCATAATTGGTAGTGTCCCAGGCAGCATGCTGTCCAGTTCCTCACTAAAAACGTGTGCTGCACAGGCATGCCTCTGCTCTGAGTTTAACTAGTCTTGCTAGAGCTTGAATTCTGCTGAGATCTCGTTTTCATGGGTGCTGAGAATCCACGGTGTTGTCTGATATTTTTCCTGACGGAGTGCTCAATACTCCTGAAGAGTTCTCTGGGCTTGCAGGATGGTTTTGATGGGTTTTTTTGTTTTGTATTGTTTTGTTTTTTTTTTTTACGTAGGACCTGGACTCAGCAGATGAAGACTTGGCTTGGTATAATTTAATTCCATTAGGAGCATATCTATGAAAAATTGGTTTAATATAGTCTTCTAAAATGGAAAAGCAGTAAATGTGTTTGCCGTTGGCATGCCATCAGTCAGAATCTGTTTGGAAGTTAGTTTATGTCTTTTCTAGTTCCTGTAGTACTTAAAAAACTCCTAGCAGGTTCTGAGACAGAAGTAGGAGGAAAGGGATTAGAGTTGTGTTATGGTTTGAGAAAACCCATAACAATTTATTGTCATTTAGACAATTATTCTATCAATTTATTGTCGTTTAGACAATTATTCTATGACCTGATGACCCCTCCCCACCTGGAAAGGAGAATTGGGGAACACGAGGAACCACGAGGGTTGACATAGAAATAGATTTAATAGGCTAAATAATTAACAATAATACTAAAGAACCAGTATTAATTCCCGTACTGATATAACATATACAAGAATTATACTTGGCCAATTCTATCAGTAGGAAGCTGTCAGCAGTGGACAGCAAATGTTGGACACTGTGAGCCCAACAGCTTCGGGATGAAGGGAAGGCCTCAGGGGTCTGGCACCAGGGCAGGGAGTTGTCTGGACCTGCCACCATCCAGAGAGAGTGAGCTACACAGCAAACTTTTCTAATTTATATTGAATGTGATGTTCATGGTATGAAATAATCCCATTTGCCAGCCTGGGTCAAGTGCCCAGGTCTTGCTCCTCCTTGTCCCTGCACCTGGCAAGGCTCGAAAACACTGAGACCTTGAATCCCATGTGGCCTGGCTGGCTGTAAAGTAAATATTTTCATGAATTCAGACACTGGAGTCTTAGTAAAAGTGCAGTTTTCCCCAGTGTTAGAAGAGAAGTTACTCCTGTGTCTCTCAACCCAGGACAAGTTAAGTAAGTGGAGTACTTGAACATGGCTAGTCTACTGTAATATTTGGTTACATTGCTTAGGTAGACCTGGAAAACAAGTGGATGTAAGTGGGAAGCTACATCTTATTGGAAATGAACTTCACTGCTAGTTCAAAGAGTTGAATATTTGGTGACATTGCTTAGGTAGACCTGGAAAAAAGTGCATGTAGGGGGGAAGCTACATCTAATTAGAAATGAACTTCACTGCTAGTTCAAAGAGTCATACGCATCTTGTGTCTCAGTGGAAACATTATCAAGGGAAAACAGGTTTTCAGCAACCACGAAATATTTGTTTTCAGTAACGAGGGGGAACCTTCTGACAAATGCAGTTTTCGTAAACTTTGATGCATTTGTAATGAACCATTATGAAGCACCCACTGAATGACTGTAAAAATACAACTGGATGAGCATGTAGGTAACTACAGCAGCAGACAACACTTAGTATTCACTATTATTTACATTTCAAATGTATGACTTATGCTTTGATGGAGTGTTGCGTTTGTAATGAACCATTATGAGGCACCCACTGAATGACTGTAAAAATACGACTGGATGAGCATGTAGGTTACTACAGCAGCAGACAACACTTAGTATTTGCTATTATTTACATTTCAAATGTATGACTTATTTTATATGTTACAATAACTACGAGTTTGATAAGATTGTATATGTGGTGACTGTTGTCTTTTATGTACTAAGGTTATTTTTTTAATCTCTTTCTCCACATTAATAGATGATTTGGAGAATAGGAACTGAAATTCTGTGCCACCATTCCCATAACAACATGAAAGAGTTCAGCTCTTTCATAGAACAGATGAAAACCTTAGGAGTAAAAAGGTATTTGAAGGTGAGTGTACTTAATGCAATTTTGATGATTTTACATGGTTTACGTGAACACTTGCTTGAATATTAGTTTGTGAATGTCTCTCCAAGTATGTTGCTGACAATAGTGTCAAAAAAAATAGTGCATGATATTTTAAGGGTTATTCTATACCTAACTGTATCTCATTTGGCCTATATATTTTATTACAGGTGTGTATTGTTGGTCCTTAGAAGTGCTTAGATCCTTTAATCTTTTGATTTGAAACAGTTAAATTGTTTTTCATGTGTGCCTCAGTATAGCATCTAATTACACACTAACACCTGCCAAGTTTTGCTTCTAGTCCTTAATTTGGCTACTATGCTCCTGACTATATAGTTGCATTTAATTTTTGCCATCATTATCTGATCACTTTTCAAGTAGCTAATCTGTATGTAAAACAGCAGGCCTCATTCTGTGGACCCTTGTGTTACCCAGCTGCAGTTCTTTTGCTGTGGTGGCTTATTCAAACCTACATTGTTTGGTTTCCTTGGCTGTTTCTCACCTGTGGTGGTGCATCTCTTTCCTTCTGTTGTATTTGTTCAGGGGCTTCAATGTAAGTTCTGTACCAGAGTTTACTAGAGCTAACTGAAGGTTTAGATTTCTCTCCAGTTCCTAATCAACACAGCAGGGTGGTAGGACACTCTTTCAGGTGTTCTGCAGTTGGGCAGCCAAATCAAAAATCGGCAAACAAACCCAAGTAGATATCCTCAGGTCATTTTTGGATCTTCTTAAATTAACACTTGTTAATGACAGCTGGCTTGTGGAACTACTGCTTTCTGCTGCCTTGGTAAGTACCACTGAATGTCTACCACCTGGTGGGTGATGTTCTGCCCCATAGATTTCAAAAGCTTCAGCCCTTTCCCTTCCCAGGGCTTAGCCTCTGTGTATCAGATATGCTTTTGATTACTAATGTTTCTCCAGCATCTTCAGACAGAAAAAATTACTTAGGTTCTTAGCTCATCTCCCTGCTCCCAGTGACACGTGTATTCTCCCATTCCTGCATTTTTTTTTCCAAAATTCCTCGTAAAGGTACTGTTTGCCTAAAAGAATATGTGTACAATGCTCTTCTAATTAAAATTCTTCACTAATGGTGTTTGCAGTATTTTATATGTATGTCAGTGTCCTGATTTGAGGTAAAACGGAACCAACTTTCTGTTCAAAGCTTCAGCCCTTTCCCTTCCCAGGGACACATCTCTGTGTATCAGATATGCTTTTGATTACTAATGTTTCTCCAGCATCTTCAGACAGAAAAAATTACTTAGGTTCTTAGCTCATCTCCCTGCTCCCAGTGACACGTGTATTCTCCCATTCCTGCATTTTTTTTTCCAAAATTCCTCGTAAAGGTACTGTTTGCCTAAAAGAATATGTGTACAATGCTCTTCTAATTAAAATTCTTCACTAATGGTGTTTGCAGTATTTTATATGTATGTCAGTGTCCTGATTTGAGGTAAAACGGAACCAACTTTCTGTTCCGTAATTCAGTAATTACTGCTGTTAATTTCAGAGAGTTAGAAGAGGCTTAGCTAAGAAGTAAAATTACTGAACAGAAAATTGGTTCTGTTTTACCTCAAACCAGGACAGTCAGTAACAAGTGTCTCTTCTTTCCCAGCACATCTGTGTAGAACTTTGCTGGGTTGCTGAGAGTCTCTCTGTTTCTGATGTGAATGGACTGCTTGAATTGCAGGTCTGTTTAGAGCACGCCTTTCATCTCCTTTGTAATGGACAAATAGATGAAGCTTACCAAAACCTGTCCCTGGCAGAAAGCTGGAGGTTTGGAGAGCAAACAGCCATTCAGGATAAAGAAATGAAGCTGATTCAGGCTTACAGGGGACTGTTGGACTACTACAGCTGGTCTAAGCAGAAGAACATCCTGTTGGAGCACGGTAAGTCCTAGTGGACTGTAAATTTGCTTGCTCGTGCGGACACCTTGGTTTGCCATGACACCTTTTCCATGCAGGCTGCTCTTACGCCTTTATCTGCATATGAAAGTACCAAAGGGTAATACTAAACTTCAAAATTTGATGGTATGGATGGTACATGATATGTATCGGCACTGATGGTGGTGCCAAAATGGCACACTGACCTGCATTTTTCTGAAGTGTCCTGAAATGATACTCTGAAACTTTTTCTTCTTCCTTAAATCACATTTCTTATATCCAGCCAGCACCACCTAAAGTAATGGTCACTTAGAGCAGTGGCTTAATAGGTGACAAACTGCTTGACTGCTGCTAGAATTTTGAGTGCTAGGAAAAGCTCCTGAAACTTGGGTTTGAATTTCAGTTTCTTTAAAGATATGTGATTTGTTACTTTTGTGTGGTGTCTAATCGTGCATATACCTGCTGGCTGTGCATTGTAAGTTACATTGCATCTCTAGTTCTTTCTGTGAATGCAAAGTATTGAATTTGATTTATGGACCTTGTGCTGGTAGTGTCTTGTCTTGGAATACTACCTGTCGTGCCCCAGGAGTTGAAATTGGGTGATAATAAATTTGAATGAAGAGCAGTGAAAATTTCTTTTCAATACTCAGGAAACCGAGGTCTCTTTTCTTATAAGCTCTCTGACTGGAGTCCTTGTTTAGCAAAATGTGATCATCTCTTCAAGCACTTTTTCAAGATCCCTTTTGATTAGTGGAGCTAAGTTTGTGGCGTTCTTCCCTGTTTTGGTAGGTCAGGATGGATTGGAAGACTTGTCTGTTGAACAGGAAATGCACGGTTGCTTTCGGAAGGCGGCAATGAACTTAAAGGAGATCATTAAAATACCTGGAGTCTGGGATCTCTTTGTAAAATGCTATGTGGATGTAAGGGCATGTTTTACAGATTCCTTCCTTTTGTGTTTACCTGTCTAATTTTCATTTAGATGTCTGCATCTTTGTTATATGTGTGTGGGTGACAACAAAGTATTTTAAAAGCAAAATATATAAATGCATATATCTCGCTGGCTTTGATTTAGAGCAAAGTTTACTCCTGGTAGAACTGCAGAGCCTGCACAGATTACAAAAAGGACTTTATCTGTGTGTTGCCAAGAAAAAGAAATAGGCAAACAACTTGCATATTTTGTTTTCATGGTGGTAGTACAGAAATCAGAGCACAGCTGCCTTGTTTAAATTCCTGAAAGCAAGTTAGCTCTTTTTGGCAAGGCAGTGTTTTTCTAGATACACTAAATGTTAAATACACCAAACATGTAATCCTTCTATGTTTTCTTTTCTTGTGTGGCTTTTTTTTAAAATATCTGGTTAGAATTTGTAATTAAGAGATAAAGTTAATCTTAGAATCTCTTTGAAATTATTTACTTTTTGTAATTGCTGATAAGCTCTGAGTTCTTTAAGCACATCTGATGGAATTTTACTTAGTGCTGGCAGCTGCAAGGTTCTCTTATTGAGTTCTCTCCTTAAGGATATGGCCAGCTGATTTAGTGCCTCTCTCCAGTGAGCAAGTGCTGACAATTCTTTGATAATTAAATAAGTGTTAAAGGAATTCTTTCCTGTGGCAGCTTCTATGTGAAAATTTTTGTCTGTCTGTGATAAAAGTAACTAGTAAAATGAAAATATGTGAGTGTTAGTCTTATCTAAATGCTGCATTTTAGATTCAGACGGTGCTATTGGATAGGTCTGTGGTGGCCCAAAATTAGTTCTAAGAGTTTGATTCCAAGATGATCTATGATTCCATTCCAAACTAATGACAGACTTAACTTCCTGTAGCTGTTGGAGTTCTATGGAGACCACAGCGAAGCTCGTGAAGTGTTAAATGAATATGCCTACAACTCAAAGTTTCCTGCCAATCCCAATGCACATGTTTACCTCTATCAGTTCCTGAAGAGACACGGTGAATCAAAGAAATCACTCCTTTCTGCGCTCAAGGTATGTATTGTATAGAGTAGTTGCAGTCTGTGGTGAACTCCTGTGACACTGCTTACCCTGCAGTGTTCTTTGTGTGAAGCAGAGGGTTGGAGGAAACTTTGGGAGGGATGTCAATGGGTAGAGCAAACAGGATCCTTTACTGCCTTTGAATTAAAGTCTTTGTTTTGCCTTTAGCTGATACATTGTATAACTTCTTTAAGTTGGTAAACAAGCTCAGAGGATGTGTTTACATGCTTCCACAAGTCTGTATCAGCACTCTTGTACCTAGCAGGCATTGATTTCTGTTACAGTTTGATCTTTACAGTATTGAAGAAATGATTAGATGCTTGCTCTTTCACATATTGATCCTGTCTAGCAATCAGTTTCTCTGCTTGTCTTCAATGAGCTGTGCATTGAAGCCAAAACAGAAGTTAATTTCTGCTAGCTGTTGGCAGACAAGGCCTTGCTGTATTAAGCTTTTGTATAGTTGCTCTTAAATTCCTGCTTTCCTTGCCCTTGCTCATTGATCTTGGTGGCTTCTAGCAAACGATGTTTTGCAATCTGTGTTGCCACTTGATGGCACTAATGTGCTTTCGTTAAGGTAGATGGTTTAGAACCGCTTCATAAAGTTTAGACTTTTAAACTGTAGCATATATGTGTGAAATTCCATCTTCTCAGTGCTATTTAGCAGTGGTTTTATACACTCTTCTCTCACAAGATAGTGACAAATCAAAGAACTGGTCTGATAGGTCTAGAAACTGCGATCCCATGCATAGTGCAGAAGACGGGAGAGTCAGAAGTGGCCTAGGAAGGAAAAGATGTTGCCTTCTAGAAAAGGGACACTGGATACAGATTTGGACTGTTCCTTGAGAATGTTGTATTTGTCACACACAGTGTGTTTTTTCAGCAGCCATCAGGGTATTACATCTATTGTGTCACAGATGTGCAAAATGGACATAGTAATTCTTTACATCAAGGCACTAAGATACCAGATTGCTTAATTTTCCTAACTAAACCACCCAAAACTCTGAAGCCTGTGCTTCTCTTGATCAGGTAGATGTCTTCAAAAGTTTTTACAGTAAAATAACATCTGAGTTTTGTGGCTTTATTTTTATTTTTCAGATCTTGCATGATATTGTTCCTTCTCATGAACTAATGATAGATTTTCATATCATGCTTCAAAAATCAAGTAAGTCTTTAAATATCTTTGCTTTTTTTCCTTTATGTTAATCTAGAATGACATTCTGAAATTATTCTGCAGCCTTCTTTCTGCTTTTTAAAGTAGTTCTATTTGCTACAAAAAAAACAACAAACAACTTTCCAATCACAGGAACCTTTAGGTTGGGTGTGTGAGCAGGAATTTACAAACTTCTTTAAACAAATGCTTTCTTATTTTAGAGGGTGATCAAAGCAAACAGTTGCAAGGCACGGCCAGGATCTCAAAAATAACTTAATTTTTTTTTTTTGACGTGCCCTACTCTGAATGCCAGGATCTCTACACCCTTTTTGGGGTCTCAGATTTAGTTATTTGTTCTTCCTCTTCTGGAAGAATTGAGATGGATCTATGCTTTAGTTCACTGTTATTGATCAAAGAGCATCTTCCTCCTCTTCAAGGGAGTTTTATCTTCAAGCAGGTAGAAAAGTTTTCCAGTTTGGAGACTGTTTTTTTTTCATGCTGATCAATTGTGTTCCAAACTGTATGACTCGTGACCTGGTGTGTTCCAGCAGGTCAGCACATTGGTGAAATGTCTTTGAATCAAGATTGCTCTCTTTGGGAGGGGAAAAAACAACCTCCTGACTGAAACCACCTTCGTTCTTTTCATGCATGACACATTTGCTAACTTCTCATAGCTAATGAGGCCAATCTGAATTTTGAAGAAACTTACACTGTTAAGATGACTTTTCCCACATTATCTGCTGTGATATGTCAGGTGTGTTGGGTTTTGGTTTTTGTTGTTTAAGAACTCTGCTGATACAGAACTGCTGATGTGAAATGTCTGTTTTATTCATGTTAGTCCCACATTTTATTTTGGGTGCCATCTCAGGATTTGAAGTCTTTCAGAGGCACTGTGTTCCCTTCCAGTGGGAAGCATGTGTCGAGGAGTGGTGCCCATTGGAAGTACTGAGTAGTGAGCATTGGAAACACTGAGTAGTGAGCGTTGGAAAGGACAACTGTTGTAAGTCAGGCAACATGGGATAAGTGAGCAGTCCTGTGTGTCTCTTGTGCCAGTGGGATGGGAGTAGGAACAGAGTGTCTCTTGTAGGAGCCGTGCTCTAGAGCTGGAAAGTATCCCTGAACTTTCTCTTGGAAGAGGCAGAACGCAGTGGGGGAAACCCTCACTAATATGGAAAGTGGCAGGATGGAGAACTGTATTGCACTTGTTGCTTTCTAGTGAGTTCTATTTAATTCATTAATCAGCCTGATCTTTTTCCAGAGAAAAGAAAAAAGCGTCGACTGGGGCTAGAAGTTATTTTTGCAGTCTTGGATTATGCTGGCTGGAAGGAAAATGTAAAAGCATGGAGCTGTTTGGCAAGACAGGTGAAACAAATTGTGATGTGAGTATGGTATCTCTGCTCTGATGTGCTATAAACCCAAATGTTTGTCAGTTCTCCACCTTTGGGCAATCCCCAAAGTGGTTCTTTGTAGCCTTTGTCATCCCTGCTGGTAAATGGAAGCATCCTCTGGCCTTCCTTGAGCTCTGTGGCTGGTGCTGTGTGGAGTGGTGTGTTGTGTGGTGGTAACAGTAACTGGTACAGAATGTGGCCAATGTGTTCTTAAAAGTGAAGTCACTGTGCCTGGGGATTGATGTGTCCTTGCCAGCACCAACAGACAGGGTGTCTGGTTTCAGAAGAAGCCATCTCAGGCAGCCTGTGCCCAGAAGGCCTGTAATGTCTAGACTCTATTTTGCCCAACAAACAGTGTTGTGTTTTTTAAGCCCTATATATTTACAGCAAATTAATTCAGTACTTAATTTGACCTGTTTTCCTGTTTTATTGCCACCTCCGCAGCATCTGCTGTTAAAGGTCCAGAAGCTAGTGGATTAAAGCTAGGAGTGTTGTTGCTTAGAGTTAGGAAAAATGGTATGATAGTCCAACTTGGCGTTTTTGTATTTGAAGATACAACTTCAGAGTATCTTGAAATACACTGGGCATCTTGGTTGTTTTATATCCCTGTTGTAGGTAGTTTCTATTTCTGAAATGCTTGGTTTAAAGTCTTCATAATAGTTACTGGGATAGGTGTTTGTGATAAGTTAGTCTTTGAGTATGCATAGAGTAACACATACCTTTTCTAAAAACAAACTCCTTCATACTACTGATTTGTTGACAAACTTGAAGAAACTTTCTTATTACTGTTGACAAACTGGCACAGGAGTCAAAGGCTCGCTTCATTTCATGCCATCATCCATGTTACTGCCAAGTTGAACTGCTAGAGTTCATCTCCTGCCTTGCTACTGCCAGGCATTAAAAAAAAAAAAGATTATTTCTGTTTAGATTAGTGTTTCAGTCTGCAGTTAAGGTCAGTGGGTCTTTGCTAGAAATCTGAGACTTGTAACAAGCTGATTATAAAACTCAGCGACTCCTAATCATTTTTTAATCCCAATTTAAGCTTTTGTGTAACTTGTTTTACCTTTTTCCAGCTCTGAGAAGCATCTTGACTGGATCAAGCAAGAGTGGAACCCCAGGAAGGACTGGTGGCCAGCTTTCCATTTTAGCCGCTACTTGGCAAAAAGGAATTGGCAGGAAAATGAAAGTCTTTCATATGAAAAAGCTCTGGTCGCTGGCATCTTACTGGGGAAGGGTAATGTTTAATGTTCTTTCCTTTTCACTATGTAGAACAAAAATAGTGTCTAGTTCTAGCCCTAATGAGATGGGAATAGATCAGCTGCATCCCTGGAAGAAATGCAGTTTCTTTCTTCTAGGAAAGATTGTTGTCTTTGAAGCTGAACAGGAGAAAAGTGTTTAAACTGTTTTGATATTTGACAGTGAGACGCATTTTGCATAACTTGTCGTATCCTGGTTTAGAATTCTGTTTCATCTGGCATTGTTGAGCAGTCACAGTACTACTCAGTTTGTTGTTTAACCTTCAAACTTCAATTTCAAAAATGCACAACCCTCTCCTGAGTGAATCTGGTGAGGAGTGCGGGGAGTTTGCTTGTTGCCTGCCAGTGCACGCAGTGTCTCAGCAAATCCTGGGGAGCAGCTGGGCCTTAGGGACTGTGGCTTGTACCCCATTTTGGACTTTTGGTTGATAGGCAAGTTGTTCATTGTCACCTTTTCTATAACTTCATCTTCTGGACTTAATAAAATAATTTCTCCTGTTGAAAGGCTTTTTTATTTTTTGCTTTCAGTAGTATGTTATCAAATGTCTTTCAGTTATTATTACCAGATGGCTAATAAAATTGCTCCAGCTCTAATTTTCTTTAATGAAGTTTCTGTGCTTATTGGTGTTAATATGAACCTCTCTCTTCCTTATCCAACATGATAAGTTGATGTATGAAATCAGTCCTGCTTTACACTCTTGGGATTTGACTTTCTAATCTATTTGAAGAGTAAAAGCAAAAGAGAAAGAATGTTTTGCAACACACAGCATACAGTTATATACATGTGGAATGTTTTCCTGGGTCAAATGAGGATAGGTTATTTAATGCTGCAGTTATGTCTCAGATTATTTTATTACCTTTCATTACTGAAAACTTTCTTAGATGTTTGCATGTTATTTAAACAGTGAAAGCATTTGGGATTTGCTTGTATTGTGGTATAACTTACACTGCTTTTTCTTTTTCTTTTACCTTAGATTGCAAATATTTTAAATATGTATCACACCGAGGCTGCAAAGCTCAGGTGAAAAGGTTTCGGATACTGAAGAAATTTTTGAATAAGCACAATCCCGTCTACCTGAGACTCTCTGGTCTTTTGGATTCCTCTGTACAACCTTGATCAGAAGATGCCCTTAAGGTTCTTGCTGTATTTATTCCTCTCTGTGAAACTGACTTCTAAAGTTCTAACACTTGTAAGCAGACCATATCGACTCCGTTTTAGATTTTTTTTATATATTTCTGTAAAAATGCTTTGGTTTGTATTTATTTTATAATAAAATGAATATAAATCAACTTATAAGGTTGGGGAATTTCTTTAATATTAGTCCCACATTTTTGTGAAATGCGAACAGCATTGATTTGAAATACATCTTGTGAAGTATTTAGTACTATGGTGTGGAATTTCTGTATCAATAGTATTTTAGGGTTGATCCTCCTTATGTTTAGATGATGACTTGAATGGCTGCTGGAACGTAGGTCAAGAATGGATTTTGAAGTGGCATTCATAATAGCTGTTGTGTTGTCACAAACTAGCATTCCAGTTTGCTTGAAAACAACAACACACTGGTTTCCAAATACTACTTGTGTTACAATGACAGGTCTGTAAAACTATGGGGGATGAACTGCTTGAACTACCTCTGAGAATGAAATCTATCTTTAATAGCATAGTAGTATATGGGTAAATAAACACTCAGCTTTTAAAAGCACAGTTGTATCTGGGACTTTGGTCTGGCTTAAGACGGGTGTTGTGATATGTGCCTTAAGGACATCTGTCTTAAATGTTAAGTGAGGTACTTACCATAACTGTATGTTCTGTCAAAAAAGAAGGCACTATCTGCCATTCCAGACCTGTGTGCTAGTTTAAGTTCTGACCCCCTGAGAATGCTGCTGCCTCATTCTGTGATAGTCTGGGTTCTGTTGGAGGTCTTCACCTGAGTTTTGTCTGTTCCCATTTAGATTGTGAAGTTTCAGAGCAGTCTTCCCCTGCATCCCTCCTGTGGTGTGTCCCATGCCACTGGGAAGCAACCCCCCTTAATCTCAAAGATGGCCCAAACTCTTGCTCCCAATGACTCATCTTGAGTTTCAGGCCTGGAAAAAAATATCTTGTGCATACTTAATGTCAGTTGAGATAAAACCTAATAAATTAGCTTAAGCACAGGGTTACCACAAAATATCTGTCAACCTCAGGTTGTGCTGGTGCCTTAAATGTGTTTTCTCTTTTGCTCTTCCTGAATTTTTTCTCATTTTAATCTTGAATTTATACCTGGATTTGTGGGTAACAGCAATATACATGTGAAGTTTTTTGTTCTGAAATTACTTTATCCATGGTTGACTGCTGCCTTAATGAAGCTGTGTTTTATGACCCCTATTCAGTCTTTATGAAACCAGACCCCAGTCTGATGCATTTTAAGAGTTGAGTAAAATAGTAGTTACCAATTGAAAATTACTCATCCTTTGCTGTTGTAAATGGGGAGAGATTATCAGTTTCTGTGTATAAGTATCATATGTTGTATTTTTATCTGTTGTTTGTATTTCTTGGTGAAGGATTTCTCAGCCAATTTAGGCTGAGATGCAAGGATTAGGTTTGTGAGTGCTTCTAGGGGCATGAGAAATGCTCAGAGGGGAGGGTTCAGCTGTGTGACGTGTAAAATACCAACGAGGGTTTCTCTCCTGCCAAGTAGTAAACTTCAGAGAGAAGAAGGGAGAGAGAATGTAAGCAAACCGGAGTGAATGCTGAGCTCTGTGGCTGGCAGTTCATACAGAGAGAGGATGAATGAACCACACTACAAAGCAGTCCAGGATTTCTATACGTCTGACCTCAAGAAACCTACACAGAAGGAAAGGAATGTTTGGTCGTGCCATGGAAGGAGCATCAGCAGCTCTGGAATTCCCTTTTCTTGCCCACAGGTCTTTCTTTGCCTCTCCCTCTTGTGCCTGCTGGGCAGCCTGCTGGGGCATCCTCAGTGTCTGGATTACGGGCCACCTTTCCAGCCCCCTTCTGGCTTGGAGTTCTGCTCTGCCTATGAAAACTTTGGCTGCTGTGACCAGGAGAGAGACAACAGCATTGCTGCAAAATACTGGGACATCATGGATTACCTTGATCCCCGGGGGCATAAGCTGTGTGGAACGTATATCAAAGATATCCTGTGTCAGGTAGGGCCAAAAATGAGTTTCTGCATCCTACGCTTTGGGCTGACCAGGGGGTCAGTTGTGGTTTTGATAGCCTCTTACAGCTATCTGTGTCGTTAGGAAAAGAGGAGGGGGGGGAAAGGGGGCTGAGGTACCTAATCCTCAGCATGCATTTTGCTTTGTGTAAGGTGCATTACTTTGTGGTGTGGGGGTGTGTGTGTATATATATATATATGCCAATATATAGTGACATCTGAGAGCAATAATGATTTATGAAAGTGCTGCCATCTCTGGTGGTGATGGGAATCCTGCTGCTGGGCTAATTTTCTCATAATGAAAGGGAGAGTTACAGATCAGTATTTATTTTCTGCTCGCAGCTACTATGTGCTGGATTACAAATGCTACAGGATCAAATGATACGTGAATTATCAGGCAAAGTGTTTGGATCCCTGGGCCTCGTGAGGGATGTGTTTTGATCGTGTTCCTGCTGAGGATGCTCCAGCTGCTGTGGTTGTTACAGCAGAACAAAATTGAACAGGCTTTAATAGGTTTCTCACAGCGACTGCAGGGTCCTGAGGCTTCAGCCAGTGTGTTCTCAGCAGTGCTGTCTCCTCGCTGTCCATCGGGCTCACAGAAACATCTGGCTGCTGTTGGGCAGCCAGAAAACACCACGGGCACCGCTCTTCCTGAGCTTCCCCCTCCTTGTAATGGGAGGGCAGGACTGACCTGCTGTTCTAACAACTCCTGATCGTGCAAAGCTGGGCTTACCGCATGCCAAAACACACAGCTGCCAAAATGCACACTTAATCTCACTAAGAACGTATAAAACTCTTCTAATTAATATTTCCTTAGCCCTAGGATTATCTGTGTACCAAAATGTTCCCAGCCTTTTTGGACGCTGGCAGTATTCTGGCTTCTCTTTGGGGTGAGGGAGACACCCCTTCAGCACCAGGGCTGGAAAAAGTAGCAGCATTTTATGGTCAGTAAACCAGAAAAAGACATGTTACACGTCCCAGCAGAAACACCACTCTTGGTGCTATTAAAGAGTTTTCTACATGTTGCGGGTAGAAAAAAAAAAGACTAGAAAAACGTGCCTGTTGCCTCTTTGTTCATTCTGCAGGGCATAATTTAATTTTGCTTTTGTTGTAAGTGTATGCTGTAGCAAAAAAATCAAACCCACCCTGTATGTTTTCTTGTGTGTCTTCAAAGTAATAAGTTATTACTCTTCTAGTATCTTTCTAGAGTAAAATTGCTGTTAAATCTTCGGGGAGGAGCTTGTATTTGTGTTATGTGGTTTTCTTCCTGTTGAAGTTGATCACAACCTTGGAAATGAGGTTGTGTTCTCTGGCAAATATTTGGCTGTTGAATTAGTGGAGGAGCGAAGATCTACCAAGTGGTTTTGCTTTAGAGATGTCATCAATTTGTTACTCATGGTTGCACGTGGAAGGGATGGAAAATGATGATACCTGCATTCTCCCATCTCCACAGTATCCTGATAGCTTGTAGTCGTGCAACATTGATGTGAAAGATGTGTCCTGGTTTGGGGACTGCTGGTCTGGAGAAGTCCAAAGGCTAACATCGTAGTGCAAAGGGTGAGAGAGGTAACAAATTCTTCTTCTAAGTCCCTTAAGAACAGGTTACAAAGTACTGAGTTTAAAATCTAGCAGGGTGAACTGAGGGGAATGTCTAAAAGCAAAGTTAAGACAAGATTGCAACAAGATTGCCTGTTGCTGCTTTAAAAACCTCTAGCAGTGGAGAACCCACAGCCTCCGTAGATGTACTTCTGTTGGGAAAAACCTAGGTGCAGCTGATTGTGCTTAGGTAAAGGAAACAGCTATTGACCTTTACATCCCCTTTAGCCATATTCTGAGTGACTTTCTACTACTCCACTTGAAAGACGACTCATCACGTTCTTTGCCTTATTCATTTTTCTATTTTTTTCAAAACCATTTTACTTCCATAAAGGTGTCTTGGCTCCTCCTGGATGCATGTACAGAGTCACATATTTAGTTTCTTTTACTTTCTAGGAATGTTCTCCATATGCTGCACATCTCTACGACGCAGAAAACCCTTGGACGCCTCTAAGAAACCTGCCGGGACTCTGTTTTGACTACTGCTCCGAGCTCCACTTCAACTGCCGCTCTGCCCTCAGCCTGCTGGTGGGTGACAAGAACACCCCAGGGTGCTGCGAGGCCAACAAGACGCGCTTCTGCAACCTCCTTCACCTCCACGATGAGGACTACTGCTTCCCCAACGTGCTGAAGAACACGGCCCTCAACCGCAACCTGGGCTCAGTGGTGGAGGACCGCAGGGGCTGCCTCCAGCTCTGCCTCACCGAGGTTGCCAACAGGCTGAGGAACCCGGTGCTCATGGTGCACGCGAAGGACCAGACCCACCGCATGTTTGTAGCTGAGCAGCTGGGCGTCATCTGGGTCTACCTGCCTGATGGCAGCCGGCTGGAGGAGCCCTTTCTGGATATTAAAAGCATAGTGCTGGCTACGCCATGGCTGGGAGATGAGAGAGGCTTCCTGGGGATGGCTTTCCATCCCCAGCACAAGTACAACAGGAAGTTCTATGTCTATTACTCATACATGGATAAGAACCGGGTGGAAAAGATCAGGATCAGTGAATTGAAGGTTTTAGCATCTGATGTCAACAAAGCTGATCCACTCTCGGAAAGGTAAAGTTCGTGTTGAATGCTATTGCATGCCACCATGAGAAACTATTTATCTTTGTCCCCGTCCTTCCTTCTTGTGGAACCCTTCCCAGGTGTACGACTGGCCTACTGGGAAGCTACCAGAGACAGGCTGGCTCAAGGTCACACAGCAAACTAGAAAGGAAACTGGAAAGAGGACCTAGGATCTAGGCTTCCAGGTCACCTTCTCTCTCTATCTTGTACTCTTGCCTTCTAAAGAGCAGTAATAGCCTTAAGCCTGTTGTGGAATTAACTATGCTTTTATCTGGGGTGTGTGCCCCTGCCCTATCCCACTGCTAAGAAAAACAGCTAATTCTCAGTTATGGAGCAGAATTTGTTATAGCGGGCTTATTTTTTCTCTGGAGTTTCACAATCACCATAAGATGCTTCTGAAGCCCTCAAATTCACCAACTACTTCTCATGTAAGGAAGCAGAACCCACCTGGTGCAATCAGAGTTCTGTGTCTGTGGTGGTGTTTTCGGGTGAGCTGTGATACCCCTGTGCTCGTGGCGGTGGGTGAGCTCTGTAGCACCAGAGGTGTTGATGTGGTGCAGGCCAGAGCTGTAGCACACAGGACACTTGTAATTCTGCATGGCTGGTGGAAATGTGATCCCCAAATTGAGGGATTTCCTGAAGGAGATCCACTGTAAGGCAGCTTTCTTTCTTGTGTTCTTCTGTAGAAGTCATGCGATCTTTCTGTACCCTACCTCAGCCCTTGCCAGTGGCTACAAGTGGAGTTGTTTCTCCTTTTTTTAGGAATCTTTTGGAGCTTGAAGAACCAGCTGCAAATCATAACGGTGGGCAGCTGCTCTTCGGTGTGGATGGCTACATGTATCTGTTCACAGGGGATGGAGGGAAAGCTGGAGACCCCTTTGGAAAGTTTGGGAATGCTCAGAACAAGTAAGTAGGAGAGCACTCGAAAGCCTTGAGCTTGTCCACCAGAACCACAGGGTTTGGAAATAAGACAATGTGGAAGAATAAAGGAAGAGTGCTCCCTGAAAGTGCTTGTGCATCTGCACATCTGTCCAATGCTGTATTTCCAAAACTTAATTTTACGTTTTGAAAGCTGAGGGCACCCAATTTGTTGATGGGGTGGGGGGGGAAGTCTTCTGTGACTTAAATTGCAAGACATTCCAGCTGTTGGTTTGTCTCTTTTGGACAAATAACTTTTCCTTTGGAAAGGAAGGAGAGGGAGAGAATCGTTCACTTTCAGTTGGCTCTAACGGGCATTTTGGTTTTTGTTTTTTTTTCCTGTCATTTTCTTTAGGAGTGCTTTGTTGGGGAAAGTCTTGAGGATTGACGTGGATGGAAAAAGCCCTGATGGAAAGCCTTATCGCATCCCTCCCGATAATCCTTTTGTGTCGGACCCCACGGCCCGCCCCGAGGTTTATGCCTATGGGGTGAGGAATATGTGGCGCTGCGCTGTCGACAGAGGGGACCCTGTCACAAAAAAGGGAAGAGGGAGGATATTCTGTGGGGATGTCGGGCAGAACAGATTTGAAGAAATCGACATCATTGTTAAAGGAGGAAACTATGGCTGGAGAGCAAAGGAGGGATTTGAATGCTACGACACAAAGCTTTGTCACAATTCTTCTTTGGGTAAGGAATTCCTGCTGGAACGCTTGGTGCAATCACAAACTTGTAAGATGATCCTTCCTGCATTGCTCCCTGGATGCAGAGAATCTTGGTCCTATGTGTTATGGAAGCTCATCATGACTAGGCCTTGATAAGCAACCGCACAGAGAGCTCCTTAAAGCCCCTGGGGTCTGTTCTGTCCTGGAGCAAATTACTGAATTCCCACTGAAATTTAACTATGCCTTTGTTCAACTGTCCTGTCATTTTTATGCCCGTCGGTGTCATTGAGCGATTGCTTTTTTTTTTTTTAAATGCTCCCTGGATGTAAATTTTCTCACTTCTTGTGCTTGTGTATTTCACAGATGACATTCTTCCAATTTTTGCCTATGGCCGCAACGTGGGGAAGTCAGTCACCGGAGGTTACGTCTATAGGGGATGTGAATCGCCCAACCTGAACGGCCTCTATATTTTTGGTGATTTCATGAATGGGTGAGACTCACTGTTTTCCCTGCAGCTCCCATTCTCTACCCATATTTGCCTTATCCAGGAAAATGAGCACATCAGAGCATCCTGAAACCTTTTCAGCTGGAGTAAACGAGAATCCCGTATGTCTCTGTGTTAGATTAAGGGCTCTGTTTGACCTTTATAACAACGTTATAGTTGGAATCTAAACTTCTTCCAATTTAGAGTCCTTAGGGTAGGTTTGCTTTTGTTCAGGTCTGTTTTTCCAAAAGTCAAACATTAAAGCCAGCCAACAGTCAGGGTCCTCACTGATTTTTTCTTTTTTTTCCAGTAATGCATGATTTTGACAGGAACTAACCTTGATAATGGAAACATAAAACACGGGGTTTTATTTTTCATCTAGTCGACTTATGGCTTTACAGGAAGAGGAGAAGGCAAATAAGTGGAAGAAGCAAGATATCTGCATCGGCAGCACAAAAGCTTGTGCTTTCCCTGGAATGATCAGTTCTTACAGCAAATTCATCATCTCATTTGCTGAGGATGAAGCAGGTGGGTCTCATGCCAAACCATACCTTTATGGGCAATACTGTCAGTTCCATATTGCAGGGCAAATGTGTAAAATTATCTTGCTCCTCACGAGCTTCCAGAGAGAAGGCACAGCAAACCAGGGTCGTGGCTATACAGTGGTACAGAGAGGTCTCCTGCCCTGCAAGGCTATCACAGATCAGCTCGATGGAGAGCTCAGGAGACACATCCTCACCTGAACTTGCAGCTTGAATGCTCCAGGTTCTCCAAGGAGCTTGAACTCCTCTTTGTTTCAGCCTTTCCCTGGCCGCCTGTTGTTGTTTGTTTATGCTGTTTCATTAATAAAAAGACTCTATCAATGCAGTTTGTTCTTTCATCATAACAGCTCATCCTCACTGAAGTCCTTACAGCTTATCTGAATTTCCCCCTCTTCATTAGTATAAATTCCTGTCTTTAGTCACACCAGGAGCACTTCATGCTGTAGATTATACACCAGGAAAGCCACTAATTTGGAAGTTGAGTGGAAATGTCTCAGTGCACAGGATTATTGCTATGGTCACGATGACCAGATCTCTCACCAAAGTGGAAGTACCAATGTGTATTTTGTTTGCTTTTATATAGTCTCTTGACAAAGAGCTATGTCATACAAAAAGCACCTGCAAATTTTTTTGAGAACCCAGATGTGCTTTAACGAGCTCTGATGCTTCATGATTCAGCAGAAAAAAGATTTGCTTGTAACGAGAAGATCTTGAATCCTCAGGGTAGCATCTTCTGTCAAAGACAAAGAGCTATGTCATACAAAAAGCACCTGCAAATTTTTTTGAGAACCCAGATGTGCTTTAACGAGCTCTGATGCTTCATGATTCAGCAGAAAAAAGATTTGCTTGTAACGAGAAGATCTTGAATCCTCAGGGTAGCATCTTCTGTCAAAGGTGCAGGGGGGGTTCCGGCTTTGTTATGAAATATTAGAACAGTTAAAAATTGTACATAGCACGGGGAGCGAGTGGATGTTAAATGTTGCCGGCTTTGTTATGAAATATGTACAATTTTACCTGTTCTAATAGCACGGGGAGCGAGTGGATGTTAAATGTCTCTTCTACTATAATTTGCCTGGATGTTGTTCTCGTGGGTGCTGAAGGGAAGGCACGAGGAGCAGTTGCTGTCCTCAGCAGCCACACAGGAATAAGAAGCTTCTGTCTCCCATGGATTAGCCAATTTAGCCCTTGTTGGACTTTTATTTTTTTGGTACAATTCTGGGATGATTAAATATTTGTTGTGTGGTCTTCCCCTCTGTTTGTAGCTTCTGGCTGCTGCTTTGGTACAAACAAGTTTAAAAAATACATATTTATACAGACGAAAGTAACTTTTTGGAGGGCCACTGACATGAGGTGATGAAGGTCCCACGAATAAGTGAAGAGCCAGGAAAGTGGGGAAACAGAGAACTGGGATTCAGCTCTGGCATGGGCACTTGAGTCTGAAACTGATTTTCTTCTTTCACATCCATTTAGGTGAGCTGTATTTTATGTCCACTTCTTATCCCAGTGCCTATGCACCACATGGATCGCTCTACAAGTTTATTGATCCTGCAAGGTGAGTAATTAAAGATGTTTTTTCTGTGCCAAATTGCTATATAATCACCATCCATTCGCCAGTTATCACAGCAGAAAGAATGTTAAGTACTACTGACAGGTAACCTCACCGACCTCCACAGCCAGCCCTTGGGTTTTGTTCGCTCACTGTAAATCTGGTGCAACTTTAATCAGTTTTAGTGAATTTACTCCTCACTCATCATATCTGTGCACCCAGAAATAGACAGAGTTCAGACACCTTAAAGGTGTTATCAAAATAATGTCTCCTTGGTTGCATCACTGAAGTATAGCAATGGTGTTTTAAAAAATGAGAGTTCCATATCCTTCAGGGGCATGACATCAAATATCTGTGTTGCACTTTCATATAAATAAACAAATTGCAGCCCACAGTCTAGTTTCCCTCACAAAGAAGAGTGAAACCTGGAGGTTCGTGCAGTGTTCAAGTAATGATTTGAGCCTGAACCTGAGTTTTTCCTAAGAGAAATGTTTGGGGTTTTTTTTTTGCCATTAAGCAGTTACCCATCCTAGTCTGGTTTTAGAATAATAACAACGCTTATGTAATTTTTTTCCCCTCCCAAGCTTTTGGATCTTGTTAAAAAGCATTATCCTAAAGTCTGGTTTTAGAATAATAACAATGCTTATGGAATTTTTTTTCCCCTTCCAAGCTTTTGGATCTTGTTAAAAAGCATTAAATGAGTTCCAAATCACCCTGTAGAGAAGATACAGTACTAGTGTTTCTGTGCTGTTGCTGAGAGCGCAGACATTAACAAAATGAAGAAAATAAGCTATTTTTCTTGGGTGGTAAAACCCAAAGCTAGATAGTGAAGTCAAACTCTATACCAAGGTGATGGAAATAGGAAATTGAGTCTTTTACTTGTTGTAACTACTTGAGGGGTCTCTTGCCTTTAACAGTTTCTTGTCTTTTGGACTGCATTAACTGACCAAACTGACCAAAGTGTCACATTTTCAAGAAAAAAAAATAAATTTGTGAGCTCGCATGAAAATTGAGAGCTTGAGCATGCTCTATTTGACAAAAAAAAAAAATTAAAAAAAAAGGCGGAAAAAATTAAAAAAGGCCTGCAGTCCCTGTGCCATTCTTTAGTGCACCGGGAAGACTATTGGGATGATAAATCCTCTTTAAGCTCCCTGTGCCATTCTTTAGTGCACTGGGAAGACTATTGGGATGATAAATCCTCTTTCCCGCTGTAAAGGGAGAAATGCAGATTTCTCCATGAAGGGGCAGTGAGCTCCTGCCAGGTCTGCAATGGCTTCATTGCTCCCAAGGGCTTTGTGGAAAGCTTTTTGGAGCTTCATATCCATCACTTCCAGAGCAGGACCAGGCACTTACTCCCTTGGCTCTTTGGAATTTATTCTTGTATTTTCTGGTTCCCCTTGTTTACTTTAGCCCAGGTGCTCAGCTCTGCCCCTGTCTGTTTGCTTGTCCAGCTATTGTTATTCAGACAGGGGTTTTATGGCTTGCAGCCCTGAGTTTAGGCTCTTGAATTCCACCAACGTTGCACTCCAGGTGCCCAATGTGCTCTGGTACCTCTTGCAGCAGAGGCAAGTGACAGTGGGGGATTGATGTGTGCCTCTGGAATAAACAAACTTCCTTACCAATCCCTCAGATATCTGCCTGTGGCTTTCTGTTTTTCAAGGAGAGCTCCACCAGGGAAGTGTAAATACAAGCCTGTTCCGGTGAAAACAAAGAGTAAACGGATACCATTCGTTCCACGTGCAAGTAAGTCGTTAGGCTTTAATTTAATGAGAAGCAAAACATAAAACCATTTTGCAGGCACGCGACTGAAATCTTTAGCACCCTTAAAAACTAAAGCACTGAGGAGGAGCTATCTTGGAAGTTACGTTATCATATTTAAGGTGTGCTTCTGCCATCTACTAGATGCCAGGCCTTTTCTTAATCCCAGTCTCTGATTTTTTTTTTTTTTTTTCTCAGTGTTGCCAAGTAATAGTGTAAATGGGCATCAGGAGGGAACTGATGGCTTTGGATTTGGTCTGGGAAGTTTGGAGTGCCTGTTCCTAGCTCTGTGACAAGTTCCTTAAGTCAAATAATCTCCTCTCTGTAAATCTAAAGAATCTAAATCTTCCTTTCTCCTGGTCTTTTTCTATCCTATGGCCCAGGCAACTAGGGCAGGGGTTTACATCCTATTATTGAGTAGAAACAGTGTTGGGCAAGGTGGGGTTATCTTCTCTGGGATTTCCAGATATTAGTGCAACATGAAAAACTCATACTGTTAAGTCTGCCAAAGAGGTGTGTGAGGTTTCATCATATTCTGTCTGGATTTTTTTGCCTTAAGTATACATTTCTACACTTAAACAAATTTTATTTCCAAGAAACCTATGGCTCCTTTGATGGAAGAAGAGAGGTTTATATAGTGTGTCTTTCTTCTTCCAGAATGTCAGCTATTTTTCTTAACTGTAGCTCTAATAGTGGCTTATATCAGTCATATCTCTGAATTAGCCTTTTGTCTTAAAGCAGGGATGATGAACCATGTTAATTACTTTCCTCAGAGACTGTCCTTGAGCTGCTTAATGAACCTTCAACAACCAAGCCTTGGAAAAAATCTTCTACCTCCACTGCAGCCATCCCAACTGTTTCTTCTAAGAAAGCAAAAAAGACCTCACCCACCAAAATAAAAGCATCAAGAGCGAAACCAGCTCCATCTGGTAAAAAGAGACAGAAAACCAGAACTGAGGCTAAACATCACAGGCCAAAGCAGAGAGAGAAGGTCACACATGCTTCCAGAGCTACACCAGCACCACCCATGCCAAAGAAGAAGAGCTCTCGCCTAACTAGAACCAAGAAGCTTCTTCAAAGGAAAGCAGCACTAGCTGAGGAAAAAGCAGAGAAGAGGAGGAGGGAGAGGAGACTAAGCAGCAGCTTTTGAAGCTCGGCTATTTCCCAGAAGAGGCAAGTCACTTCTGAGATGGTGAAATAAACGGTGCCTCTCCATTAATGTCAGCATTCTCAGTCTCTATATATGTTCTTTTTAAACCTTAACAGCACCAGCCTCCTAATAGTAACTCTCTGTGCAAACCCTGCTGGGATGTGACGTCCTTCTCTGACAGAAGTAGTCATGGGAGTTGCTGATGGACAGTCACGGGTAAGATTTGACTCTGTACAACTGTCTAATAAATCCAAGTGCTCCCAACATTCAGGACTTGCATCTTTTATCCAAGAATTTTAATAGACGTGTCAGTGACCTTGCCTTTCTCTCTTTTTTTTTTTTTCCTTTGTCCTTTAACTGAAATGCAGTGACAAGTAGATTTTAAAAGCAGCTGTCTGTCCTACAATGAAATTAGATTTTTTTTTTTAAAGCAATATTTTTTTTTTTTAAGGTATGATCACTTCCAGGTTCCAAAGGATTCAGTAAGAGCTGAAAATCATAGAAAGGTTTGGTTTGGAAGGGACCTTAAGGATTGTTGAGTTCCAACCCTCCTGCCATGGGCAGGGACACCTCCCACCAGACCAGGTTGCTCCAAGCCCCATCCAGCCTGGCCTTGAACCCCTCCAGGGATGGGGCAGCCACAGCTTCTCTGGGCAACCTGTTCCAGTGTCTCACCACCCTCACAGGGAAGAATTCCTTCCCAGTATCTCATCTCAAGCTGTGGGGTGAGGGCAATGGGGTGCTCCTGGGAGAAGTGGGAGAGCGAGGGCTGTAACAAACTTCACTGTTCTTTTCCAGACAAGTGTATTTATTTGCGTAGCAGAGCCCTGGCCTGGGTTTTAAACTCCTACTTCTGGTGTGAGAGGGAGCCAAAGCAAATGACATAATTTGGCAGTTCCAGTGTTACCTCTGTCACCTACCGCCACCCTCTGGTCGCACCCTTCAGGGATACAAAAAGTAGCACCCTGCTGCTGCAGCTGGGGGCTGACTGCCCTCATCTTCCCTCCGCCCCCGCGGAGCGAAACTCACAGCTCGGTTAGAAGAGAGGGGGGAAAAAAGGAAAAAAAAAAAAAAAAAAAAGGGGGAGTAGGCCCCAGCGAGGATCGAACTCGCGACCCCTGGTTTACAAGACCAGTGCTCTAACCACTGAGCTATGGAGCCGCCTATCCCTTGCACTCCTGTAGATAGCTCCTGTCCCTTTCCCCGGGCCGTCTGGTCCCTGCGGGGAGAGCCCGGCTGCCGCCGCGGGCGGGGGTCGGCACCCCTTCCGCTGTGCGAACGGGAGGCGGCGGGCAGGCCCCCGCCGGGCTCGGGCGGGCGGTGCGCGGTAGCCGCAGGTTGGCGGGCCGCGCTTCAGGCCTCAGGCCTCGGTGGGCCTCAGGCAGCGGCCCCGCGTCCCGCTCTCCGCCCCGGCCGTTCCCGTCTCGGTGCAAGCAGCAGGGAAGCTCTGGAAGCTCCCTTCTGCCGTGTCTCCTCACCCCCCGGCCGGTGCAGGGCCGTCCAGGCCCTATGGGGCCTCCAGCCCTTTCCGGGCTGCCCGGGGGCGCCTCGGCAGCGACACCCCCGGCTGAGGGCCAGGCCCCCGGGACGCCCCCAGCGCCCCTTTTCTCCAAGGAAAGACCCCCCCCCCGGCAGAAGTACGTGCGCAGCCCAAATGCCAGGCTCTCTCCGCAGGGTAAACAAGGCGGCCTTCCCCCCTCTATCAGCAGCACCTGCTGCAAATTTAGGGTAAAACCCGCCATTGCAGGGAGAGGTATTTCGGTGGAGGATTGAGGCCGGTGAGAGGATGAGCTCCAGGGAGGCAGCGCTGCCGTGTTTGCTGGGCCCTAGGCCCATGGAGCAGTTGCTCCCCGTGCTGGGAGCTAGTTCCAGATTTTGGGAGGTAAGGCTAGCAACATCAGGCTTTGTGCAGAGGGGGAAAACAAGAAAAAGTCAGTTTAAATTGAGAGATTATAATCAACTTGGTGTTATAACCCTTCTCAGGTTTTTAAGAAATAACCGTTACAGAAAAAGCAGGTTTAATTATCTTGCAAATAGACCACAGGCTGATTAGAATCATAGAATCATTCAGGTTGGAAGAGACCCTTGGGATCATCAAGTCCAACCATCTACCCTGCTCTACAAAGTCCTCCCCTGGATTAGGATACAAACTCCAGGCTAAGATAGGCATTCTGTAGCCTTAGTTTTTATTTTTACAGAGTAAGGAAGCTTGAAACCACTGATTTTTCTTTACATAAAAGAGCCGGTCTGTTACGTAAACTCCATGGAAGTTTAGGTGGAGGTGAAAAGATGGGCTGTAGAGAGGAAATTGAGTGACACCACTCTGGAGTAGTAGCTGGGAGCAGTCCTGCTGCACGCTGGAGTTGTGTTCTAGAATGTGCTGGGTGCAAGCCTCAAACTGTGTGTGACCTAAAGTAAAGCTCCTTGAAATGAGAATAGAGAGGAAAAGCTGCATTAGGGAGTTAAATTTCATCACGCACTCCACAAATCACAAACTAGATCGACTTTGTTTTTTTTATTATTTTTTTTCTTTTTTATTTTATTTAACCACCTCTTTAAATGGATATAAGCTCTGTGGACAGACTACTAGACCAGTTCTGGTGAACTCTGACTTGTTGTTTATGTAAAACACTAAAATGGCTTTAAAATATCTGCTTTTGACCTCTAATGTGGCAGATGATAAATTTCTGAAGCTTCACATTTCTTTGATGGTTGCTTTTTTTCCCCTTTCCTTTGAAGATAGTGAGTCTTCAGAGCTGGTAAAGCTCTTCCAAAGAGGACTAAAATGTCTGTGGTGAGTGTTCCACTAATGCCTTGGGAATTGAAATATAAGCATAGCTTGTTGTACAGCAATAATGTAGGTAAGAGCAGAACTGTTTATGCTTTTCTTGGTGTAAGACAAACCTCCCTTCATCAGTCTAACAGGGCTGAGCAGCAGGGTGATGTATTCTGAGAACAGAAGAGTGTTGAAATCAAGTTTTCTGTGGTAGTATGGTTACCTGTCACTATTGCTTTTTAACTTAGGTGCAAAGTCTGTAACTGCTGTGGTTGCCCTGCTTCCACGTTTCTTTTGCTGTTTGCTTAGAGCTCAGTGCAAGGTGGGCTATGCTTCAAATGCTGAGGCAGACAGAGTCTTGGTCAGACACCCTGGGTGGGATCCAAGATGTGTGATGGAGGTACCCATCACACATGGGTTACTCAGTAAGCCCTCCAGCTTTGCTTTGTAATGGAAATAAGGAAAAGAGACACTTCTAGGATGCAATTTGTCTCACCTGAAGGAAAACCTCTATAATAAGTCACCTGAATCACAGTCTGGGAGTGCTCATTTCTCAGTTGACTGTGAAGGGAGTCAATGCTGAAGATGTCAGCAGTGAAGTGAGACCCATCACATTGGGTGTGACTGGTTGGTACCAGCCAATTTGGGCTGGGGAGCAGGTCCTGTGCTGAGACCTGGCTGGGGAGGATCACAGCAGCACTACACAGCTCCTGCCTACAGGCTGCTCGTGCTCTTAGCCAGCCCATCCTCTCAGCCGTGTTTGCACGGAATAAGCTTTAGTTTAATTTGATACCATTTTCAGGCTGTAGCTGGAAAACTCTGTATCAAAACACCAAGACAATTTTTAGGAAGATGGCAAAATAAGTTATATGTCTAAAGATGACTCTATGAATATTTCTGCAACTAAGCAAACAGATTTTTGAAAATTAAGCACTTAGGCAATAAAATGCCTATCTAGTCTTCTGTTTATTGCTGTTGAAAGCCACTAGATGGAACCTAAGTACTGCGTGAAAGAACGAGGAAAATGTTTTAACAGACTTCAAATACGGAAAAGAGTGAATTTTTACTACCACAGGTTTTTAAAAAAATCTGTAGGACAATTTAGCTTTACAGATACACCAAACATGTAAATGAAAAGAGTGAATTTTTACTACACAGGTTTTAAAAAAAAAATCTGTAGGACAGTTTAGCTTTACAGATACACCAAACATGTAAAACGTTTATAAACGCTCTGTAACATTTCAGCTGTTTTGCAGTGAGGTTGACCTTGTGCGTCCCACTTGCTAAATCCAGGCTTTGCAGAGCATGGATTCTTTTCATCTGGTTCAGTGAATTAATGCTGATAAAAGCGGAGGGCTGACGGCAGCTCGTTAGTGAAAGCCAGCAGGCAGCCCCTCTGCGAACTGCCTCGCTGCTGTAAAGCATTGGGCTTTTTCTTTCATATGGAAGGGGTTTGTAAGACAGACACTCACAAGGTAGGGGGGAAAGCTGAAGGCTGTTGGCAGCAGCACGCAGAAAAGCTTCCCCTTCCTGAGGAAAGCTGTTAAGAAGGTGCAGGATTTGAAAGAGACATCCTAGATCTTCTCTGCACCGAGGACGGGCATCAGGCTAGAAAACGGAGTGCCTGGTGTAAGAACAGATGTAGTCTTGTGCTTCAGTCTGGATCAAGGCTGTTATTAAAAAATGACCTGGTTGTTCCTGATGAGCTCCCTGACTGGCCTTAGCAGCCTCACTGAACAAATCTGTGTTTAACTGTGTGTAAAGCTGGTGTCAGTCCGCAGATGTCAGCCGTGTTGCTGTGAATTTACACCCACCTTGTTGTTAAGCGCAGTGAGCTGATCTCATGCATATTCCATATGATCTTATTGCTGTATCTTGCATTCAAATGGTAACAGGAGAAGCGAACCAAAGGAATGACTCTTCAGACAGCTGGATCATTAATTATCCCTAGAAATTATCTTATCCTGTAGTATTCTCTTTTTTTAAACTCCTTTGCCTGGCTTGCCATCCGCTTCCTTACTGAATTCAGTTTTACTGGTGTTTTGCAGGATTCAGTTTTGTTGTGCAAACCAGGTACCAGCTTTGGGCTGTTGGGGTGTGAAATAAATAGCAGGGACAGTTTTCTTTGCGGACGCGGTGTGTCTCTGAACAGGTCATCATGCCTTGCCTACCTTTGTCCTCCTCAGATCTGATTTTCTCTGGCCCAGGTGCAGCCTAGTGCACCTGGGATTATCTCAGCAGAAGCACAGATCAGCAAAACCGATACGCTGGCTTTGCCTTGTCAGCCTCTGTGAGAAAGGACTTGCAGCACAGCTCCAGGTTTTTTTATGAAACGGGATGTTCTGGGGGTTTGACAGGTTCAGTGCTGTTGGGTTTATTTCTTAAAGAAACTCTGTAGTAACCTAAAGGTGTCTGAGTTTACCACATTAATTTTAATTGGCAAGTGCTGATGGATTACTGTGTCTTGTACAAATGCAAGGATTTTTTTTTTTTGGAGTAAAGTCTTATTAAAATTAGGGGAATGCTTCCTGCTGAGTTTGGGTGGCTTTTTGGAGCTGGTCCTTGGGGTATTTTAGGCATTCAAGGATCTCAACATGTGGTTGAGGCCTGCCTTCTCCTCTGCACGTGAAGCTTTAAGTCCTGTTTGATTAAGATATGCCTGAGGAAATGTCCTGTTCTGCAATTTTGACCCGATCAAGAGATGTTGTCTTCAAATGCTTTATGATTTTCTTCCTGAAACAAGAAAAGACTAATCTAATTTTGTTTGCTTCAGAGTTATTTCTCTGATCCAGATCAGATTTGAAGGTATTTGTTATGCTGAAGAGTTTCTGATTGTGATAATAAGGTAGCTGATGGTCCTTAGCATCTTTGAAAAATCAAGATATTACCGGCTCCAAGCTAACCTGGCTGCAAGTGAAAGATGTTTTAATTGCAGTTATGTAGTTTGAGAAAGAGCTAAAATATGTCTTTTTTTTTTTTTCTGTCCTGGATTAAAAAAAATGTGTCTATTCACATTAATATCAAAAAGGTCTCCTTCTTGTCGAAAACATTGAGGAGGCCAGTGTCTTAGCTGAGGGACGTAGTGTTCTTCAGAGTCCAGAGAAGGACCATGCCTGGCCTTTGCCTTGAGGACAGAGACACTGCTGGAGCCTGGCTGGGGAGGGACAGAGATCACCAAGCCCTTGACATCTCTGGGAGAGCACCAGGGCTTCTTCTCCTGGAGCCACCAAAGGGGTTGGTCCTCTTCCAGCGGGTGGGTGAAGAAGGTGTTGTAACACGTGTCTCACCATGCTCCGAGCTGGTGCACTGTCTTCTGGCTGGGTGTGCTCTTCACCCCCTGAGCCGTGGTGGACCTACCCAGAGCCCCCACCAGCCGAAGCGTGGCTGCATGGTGCCTCTCGGCCCCGCTCTGCCTCTCAGCTTGGGTGGCTGCCCAAAAGAGGCAGCACCTTGAGAGCTGTGCTGCCATAGCCCAGCTTCTTTTCCTCGCATAGTCCCCTGAACAGGTCCCCAGGGCAGGAGACAGCTGGCCCATCACTGTGCGTGTGCTGGTTGGGCTGTCACTGAACACATATGTTCGTGGGAGGTATGGTTTAGTGATGATGCTCCTTGTTTGTTGTGTGGGTGTCTATTTTTGTCAGTTAGGTTGACGGTTGGACAAGATGATCTTTAAGGTCCCTTCCAACCTAGAAGATTCTGTGATTCTGTGTCTATGTCTGATGCTGGTTGAAGTTTTGACCACACACTGCATGGCTGGCTGCAGTGTGTACTCTGGCTTTGTTGTCCTCAGCTGCCAAACTGCTGAGGGTCCTGTGTGCACTCTGGCCAGGTCACAAATATCTGCAGTTTGTGAGGTGAACAAAAATAACAACTAGTATGTAGGTATGCTGCAGCCTCGCTGCGTAAAATCTAACAACGGCTTTATTTGAGGAGAGTAAACCAGCTGAGTGTCCTTCCCTTGGACCTGGTTTCCATTAGAAATGAGCCAGAAGAGAATCTGAGAAAGGACAGGTCCTGAGTGCTGGGAAGTTGTGATGCTGCTCCCAGCCTTATGCTGGTAATTGGTAGAAACCCCTGCTCTCAAAGCTGCTTCTGTAAAGCTTTCCTGAACTATCTTTTGTAAAGGTTTGGAGACCACTTTTGAGTGCTGAGCTCCTCTCCTGACACTATTTCCATAAGCCTGCTCACTGAGCGTGGGAAATCTCACCTCCTTCCCTTTTTAGGCAGGTGCTCCTGTTTCAGAGTCTGCTTTTGCTGACAAAGTACTGTCAGGCTTTCAAAGTGGCGAGTAACTGGCTGTTTCCGAGTCCCTCCTTTGCTTCTGAAGGACCAAACTGTCTGCAGACCCTTGAACCTCCCTTCATTTGAGTAAGCTTGGACCCACAGTTCAGCTTTGTGACTGGGTTTGTGTCTCTGGCATTTTTCCTGCTTTCCATTGGGTTGGAAATACTGAGAGGACAACCTTCCTCAGAGTGCTCTCTGTTTTCTTCAGCTTGCCCAAATGTAACGCCTCCTGCAGAGCTGAAAATTAATGGGAAGAGAATGAATGAAAATGTTTTGAATCTCAAGGATTTGGATTAAACTTTGTGTAAAGCTTTTGGTTTGAGGCTCGTCTCTTTCAAATGCGCTCACTCTCTTGTAGTGTAGATATATATATCACCGAGGTCCTGGTGAGCTCAGGAAGGCTCACGCAGGTGATACTACATCCTTCAGACACCGGCATCCAGTCTGTGCTCTAATGGCTGTGACAAATCCCCTGAAGCAGAATTGTCAAGCTGACTCCATCATCAGATGTGCCCAAAAGCTTTGAAAGCACCGCTGAGAACGTCAAACGGGACTGATGAGGTTGGATGGCATCTGCATGAGGGGATAAATGGTTCTTGAGTGCGATTCACGAATCAGAACATTAGACTATTGTAATCAAACTCCAAGTGAGCCTCTCTGTAGGGCATAAATATCAGCAGCTGCTGTCAGACGGGACTGATGAGGTTAGATCGCATCTGCATGAGGGGATAAATGGTTCTTGAGTGCGATTCACGAATCAGAACATTAGACTATTGTAATCAAACTCCAAGTGAGCCTCTCTGTAGGGCATAAATATCAGCAGCTGCTCTTCATACATGACAGATCTCTCTCAAAGCTTAACCGTGCTTATTAATCCTTCTTCTGACCAAAACGTATTTGAATGGTACCTTAACCTCCCATAGGGTAGAGAAGATGTTGTGAGCACCTTAATTCACTTCGGTGACTGATGTATTAATGTTTTTAGTGTGTTAGGAAATGTTTGTCCCAGTTTACTTTGCTGTTATGTGAGGAAATTTAGAAGTGACTCCTTTGTAACCTCCAGCCAGGACTGGGCAGTGGATTTATCAAGCCTGTGATTTCTACAATGTGGAGTGGAACTGATTCAATTCCTGTGGAAAGACTGGGTCAATATTTCTGTGTAGTCAGAAGTGGGAAGCAGTCAGGGTCAGGATGCAGAGGCAATTCTGCAAAATAAATGATAATCAAATCAGTCTACAAGTTATATTCTTAAATACAGGACTGACACGCCTAGTGGGATTGAAAGGAGGTGATGAGTTTGTATACATGAACCTGAGCCTGTTTAGATCTCAGCTCAGCAAAATATTTAAGTCGTGTCACTTTCAATGGTATTCAAAAGTGTGCTGAAATGGCTGGCTTGTACCAGTCCATAGTCATTTTCTGTGCCTTATAGTATGTCTTCATTTGAGGGGGGTAACGTCTTCCTGCTCTTTGGGAAGCCCCATTTCTTTTTGTACCTGTTGTTTTTCTTTTTTAAATCTCCGCAGCCATTGAAAAGGAAAGGAACAGGGAGTCATTCCATTCACTGAAATGAATACAGGCTGTGGATCAGAGCTGGGTCATCTGCTGGGACCCAGAGCATAAACCCAGTGTGCTCAGACCGCATGCCTTAGCAGCAGGGCAATTCCAATACAGATTTGATGGAATATCTTTTCCCTGGTATTTGCTAAGTCTTACAGTGGCTTTATACTTTCTTGGCTCTCACATGCGTCTTACCTTACAAAGTAGGGAATAATTTAGCAGTTTATCTACGAAACGTTCTTGGTCTGCCAGTGAAGACATTACTGGATTGAGGGATTGTGTTGTGGGTGTGTTTATGAGGCATCCTTGTTTTCCTGCTTGCATTTCCTCTGCACGGTGGAAAAGCTGTGTATCAGTGTTCCAGAAAAATCACAAAAAGAAAGGGTGAGATGTGTCTTACCTGTGGGGGACCCAGCTCTGTGACCTTTCTACCAGTGCAACCCTGGGCAAAAACTTAATTAAAATTACACTTAACCTTTTGCTTAATTGGCTGTTCTGGTGGAAGCAATTCCAGCAGTGGGATATATCTGGCCAGTGGTGGACTGTGCTTTTCCTGTAAAAAGTAATAATTGACTTTTCATTTAGTCCTATAGTTGAAGCAGAATTGCTTCAAGGCTGAAGGCACTAGTGCCCATTAATATAGTACAAGAGATTACAACTGGGAAATGTCTCTTTCAAGCAGTTCTGGAAAAATATGGTCATATCTTCAAGTAAATAAAAATTGATCCATTCCTATTTACGGTAAATAAATTAGTACTACATGAAGGAAACAGTCTTTAAAAGCATTTCTCTTTTTAGTGGTGACTCAGCTATCGTGGTTTTATAGGACAACTGAATGAAACTTGCTTGGATTCTTCCCAGAACAAATATATACACTTTTAAAGTCCTCTGGAGAATAGAAAAAGAACCAGCAGTAATGCAGAAGCACTTGTTTAATCTCCAGTCCACCAGATATTTTTACATTAGCGTGGAGTGCACATGGTCAGTCCTGATCTACAAGCGTAACGTTTGGAGTCCTTGAACGTGTCTGAAACAAGAGCAGAGAGACACAAGTTTTCCTGAGTGCACTAAGCTGAGAAAGAAAGGCAAAGAAGCGTGGGTTTGCTTGTACCCATCCCCTTAGACATGTCCTTGGGCTGAGGGGTCTCTATGAGGAGAATTCTCGGTATATATTGTGGGGTGTCTGGAAAACAGATAGTAATAAATACATCATTTTATATTGGAAGATGGATAATTCAGTGCCTAAGAATGTGAACTGGAAAATAAATCAATGCAAAGAGACTTTCTCTTATTTGGTGTTCGTTTCTCCTTTTTCTTTCCCCAGTGAATGTTCCTCAGCAGTCCAAGCAGGATGTTTTTACAAATCTCTTGCTGAAAGTCTCAGATCTGCTGTTTTTCCTCATGAGAATTGCAGACGGGAAGGCGGATCGTTGCAGCTCAAGTTTAAAGCAGCAAGTAGCAAGTCAAGGTAATTTCAAGACCTTTCAAGTGGTTGTTTTCTAGCTGAACCAATGGTCACTTGCTCTAAATCACTCTGACGTGCTTGGTGAGAAGCAATAGTACGGTGCTGTCTCCTCCGAACTCCTGGATTTACAGTGATAATTGTACAGCATGAATCTAGGTTTAAGCTAATCTCCAGTTACCTCTTCCATTTTCATTTTACGCTGGCTTGCTCTGCCAATGACCCCCTTTAGATTGCTAGTTCTATAAATCTTTGTCGCAGAGGGTCACCGGATTTGAGGGAAAGGAGAAAAAACTGGGAACAAAAGGAAGTCTGATGTGCTTTCTCCGCTAGATGCTGTGCCAGAGGTGGGTGTGCTGGCTCCTGTCTGATTCAGCTAGTGCAGATGCCGCTGCTAAACGTGTTAACTAAATACAATCTGGTAGGGGTTTCTTAATTAGCTTGTTTACAGAAGCACGTACAGAAACAATTTGGTTCAGCAAGAGCTGATCAATCAAGCTTTAGTTGAAGAAACCCCTAGAGTGATGCTTTCCACCTGACCTGCTGGGTTTAGAAAATACCGATAACACCAGGAATTGGCTGCTGCAGTGTGCGTTTAGTGTCCTCAGTGTGCATCTGGGGGAAGCAGGGAGGGACCACTTCTTCCACCTCACTTGGAATACTTCTCCTTTCACGAATACACCTTTGCCAAGAAAAAAAACAAACCTGAAAACTCGTCAGTCTAATAAACTTGGAAGATTATGTAGATGAAAATCCCAGAGCCCTTGGGCCCTGACCACTGTGTTGTTTAGATGAATTGGCAGAGCCTGAAACCTGTATCTCCTCCTTCTGACCTAGGGCTATTCCCTTAAATGCCTTCTTCAGGCTCGTTCTCCCAGTTCCCATTTTGGGCTGTCTCTTGTGGTGTTGGAAGCTCATGTTCCCTTTAGCATTGCTTGGAATAGGAGCAGCAGTGAGACTGATACTCTCTCTGCGGGTGAGTGTGTCGTGGCCCAGGCTGGACTGACGTGTAGATACTCTTCTGGTACACAATACCCAAATACAGCTTTAGAGGTGTGGAGCTGTGTTTGCATCAGTGTATGTCCTCCTGTCTGTTTTGAATGCCTTCTCATCAGTTTTGCTGGTGCTGGTGGGCACTACCTGGTGCAAGGAGTCCCAGATTCGTGGCATCGGTCTTCATCGGTGGAAGGCCATGATGCTTTGTTCTTGAGGAAGCTTCTTCCTTAAGTGCTCTGGAGGCTTGGATATAGCTGTCAGACCTTAGATGATCACCTTATCTGACAGTAGCTGCCTTGCAGGTCTCTGTGGGGGTACCCTAGATTCCTGTGGTGTGTTTCTGTGGCAGGCACAGGTGAAGGCACTTTGTACTCCTGGCAGCATCAATTATGCTACATTGTACATGTGGAATCTCTCACTCAATTAAAACGACAGGGTGAACTTTGCAAAGCTCTTCTTGCAGATCAGGAGTACAGTTCATCCCTGTATTAGAGACAGAACTATGGTACATCAGCTTGATGTGCTTTGGGGAGAATGAGCAATTTTCATAAGGTGCATAGCAGGTCAGAGTGGAAGTGAAGGACAAAGAGTTTCTTTCTTCTAGGAGTGAATCGAAGCAAAGTGAATACCATGTTTACAGCGTGAAGCCCAGATCCTGCCTTATACTACGCTCTTCTAAACTATGCTAGATGACAATCTGAGTGTGTGACCATCTAAGCCAATGATTTTAAACGACAATTTGAGCTGTGTAATGCAGGATCTGGACATTCTTTTGAGGTACTTACATTTCAAACTAGACTGCGTATGTTTAACGTCCTTTCTGTCTCTTATAGCTGCTGCTGGATGGATGGAAAAATCATTTGGCTTGTGGGATGCTATTTAATAAAAATAATTCTTTATGTCTGAATTTGAGCTGTAGTCAGTACCAATAGAGAAAACTGTAGGTGATCCCACCAGCAAAATCTTCATCAAGTGCTCTCCTCTGGTTTTCATTTTCACCTCAGAAGCAGGGTGAAGAAAGTGAGACCTTTTCAGAGCTCTAATCTGCATTTGTCCAATGAAATTATGAGATTTGAATTACACACCGAGGTTGAAAATGTCCTTGTTGTGCAGGAAAGGACATCATCTGGAACTGTCAGAGTTGGAATATATAAAACTGCACGTAGAATAATTTGTCCAAAGTTGCTATCAAAAAGAGAAAAAGGGAGATACCTTTGTCAGCCAAAATGTCACACCTTGTAGATTTAGAGCAGGATGAAGTGATTTGCCGACCTCCATACAACTCACAGGGGCCAAATAAGTCTTTTCCCTGTATAATCCCACTGGTCTTTCTCTGACACTGCAGCCAGGGCTAGGCAGCTGATAATGTATAGTGTCACTAATCTGTTGGGTTGCACACAGTATGAAGCTCAGCAGTTTGCAGGTTGCCAACTGTCTTTGAAAGAAAGACCACGGGACAATGCATGAAGACTTTATTTGGCTTTTACTATTTATCTTCATGATCCCACTGACTCTCATCAGTAGTTCTGCTGAATAATAGCAGTAAGAAAACATTATGGAAGTGTACCAGGGGACCCTATCTCAGAATCACCAGTTACACTACCTAATAGATACATCCTTCTGGTAATGCAGGCTGTTTATCAAAGCGTCTGTAGACAAGGATTTCTTTGAAGCAGCTGCCTAGGGAAGGTGTTTCTCATGAGCTTGGGGAGAGAGGAGGTACAGCAGGTTGAGGGTGGACTTGGAGCTGTGTGTAGGGTTTTTTCAGCAGACTTTACATGCAGGATGAGATCATGGGAGGTGAGAATGTGGAACTACAGCAGCTTAGCCTTTCAGTTTGACTCTCCTCCATCCACTTCCTTTCCTCCTCTTGCCCTTGTGGGCATACGTTGTAGGCAGTAAGTCTCTCCCTTCACTCCACAGTAGACAAAATGTATACGTGGGATGGTTGCTACCAGCTACTCCTGTTCCTGGTACCGAGATACTCTTCTTGCTGTTACGATTGACAAAGGGTAGTTAGGACAGCGTATTGATGTGGTTCTGTTCAGTCACTCTCTGCTCAGCTCTGCTGTTTTGAAATGAGAGGCGTGAGCTTATCCCTTCCAGTGGGAGTCTTCTGTCTCTCCGGGTGTCAAAGGTGAGGGAAGTTTAGGGAAGTTATCGTGCCTCTGTACTCGGCACTGGTGAGGCCTCACCTCGAGTACTGTGTTCAGTTTTGGGCCCCTCACTACAGGAAGGACATTGAAGTGCTGGAGCGTGTCCAGAGGAGAGCCACCAAGCTGGTGAGGGGCCTGGAGAACAAGTCCTATGAGGAGAGGCTGAAGGAACTGGGCATGTTTAGTTTGGAGAAGAGGAGGCTGAGGGGAGACCTCATTGCCCTCTACAACTCCCTGAAAGGAGGTTGTAGAGCAGCAGGTGTTGGCCTCTTCTCCCAAAGGACGAACGACAAGACCAGAGGAAATGGTCTGAAGTTGCGGCAAGGGAGATTTAGATTAGATATTAGAAAGAATTACTTTACTGAGGGGGTGGTCAGGCACTGGAACAGCCTGCCCAGGGAGGTGGTGGAGTCACCATCCCTGGAGGTATTTAAGAAATGTATAGACATGGCTCTTCAGGGCATGCTCTAGTGCCCAAGGTTAATGGTTTATGGTGAGGTGTTGAGTGTGGGGTTTAGTTGGTGGGTGCGGTGTTTTTGGTGGGCGTTTGGTGTGGTGTGTTTTGTATTTGTTTGGTTTTTGTTTGTTTGTTTGTTTGTTTGTTTTTGTGGTTGGACTCGATGATCTCAGAGGTCCCTTCCAACCACTAAGATTCTGTGATTCTGTGAGCGGTCTTCTGAGTTTGAGAAGTTGTTAGGGGTTTGTGAGTGGCTTCCTTAGGCTAATGGTGTTGCAGATGGAAAGGAAAGAGAGGGAGAAGAGAGTGAGTAAAGAGGAAAGGGCAGGTAGGCCCCGAATATGCCGTTCTCCCACCGCTGCCTGGGTGGAGACAAGCCTCAACAAGCGCGGTAGGTATGACTGCAAGTCTTTGAGGAGCACAGAGGGAACTGGTGTTTCCATTGCTTGGATGAAAAGCACTATGCACACAAAGTGTTTGCTATTGAGAAACTGATCCTATTTCATGATGTTTGTCAAAAGCTGATGTTCTGTTCCTTTGCTATCTTGCCCATTACAGGGGTGAGAAGGCATTAACGAGGGGTTCTGTTTGCTTCTTGTAATGGCTGATTCCCTTGCTTTTGGCTAAGAAATCATTAAGCTTGTTCAGAAGGAGACTGTGCAGATTTGTTTCTGAAAGCTTTACAGAAATCTGCGGGCAAATTGTCTGAGCCCAGGGCATTTCCAGATTGCATATCCTTAATTGTATTAAACACTTCAGAGCCATCTGACGGATTGTCTCACAGTTCAACCATCTGCTCTGGAAATTTAGGCAAGCTTTACTTTATGGAGAAACTCTGAGTCACTCACACTGGAGTGTCATTAGATGGCCCCTGGGCTGCTCTTTGATGGAGAAAGACTAGTATAGTGTCACTGCTGATAGTATGCTGATTGAGAGAAACATAAGGTTTTAGGGGCCCATTAGTTTTGATCAATTAGGCTAAAAATACAGCTTTCTTGCCTGCCTTCTCCTTGCAAAAAGACTAGTTACCCCACCAGTCCAAGCCAAAAAATTGGCGTTGTTATTTTAGTTGCTTTGTATTGATTATTATAAATAACTTTCTGCTTTCAAAACAAATTGTTGTTGTCTTTTGAGGTAGTTAGTACTCGTTTACTTGATTATCACAGGAGCTTAGAAGCTTTGAAGCACCTCCTTTTGTAACATACATGTGAGGTAGGGAATATGGTTACCCTCATAGCAACAAGAGAGAAATAAGGTCATGTAGGTGAAAGTGACTTTCACTAAGGACTACACTAGCCGCATGAAAGCCACTGAAGTGATAGTTTCATGCCTGGTTCCTGTGTACTTGCTGTCTTTCCCCAAAGCAGAGAAACTCTTTAAGTAGCTTGCTAAGAGATTCCTTAGGCCAAGTGTGCACGCGTGGTGTGTGGTGGGCTCAGGAAAGCCCCTCTTTCAGTGGACAGCTGATTAATGTCCCCTCATGGTGTGGCTGATGTGCCCTGTGCTGGGCAGCTTGGGGACTCTGAGGATGCTGGCTTTCCAGGGGAGAGAACTCAGCAATAGGTTTTCATTCTCTTCTGTAATGACCTGTATTCTGTGCTGGCAAGGGGAAGGAGGGTGATCGATACTGAAAAGGAACAGAGGCAGTTAGAGAAATGCTTTCTCTTGCAGACTGCAGCCACTGCAGGCTCAGTTTCTGAGATGATTTTGGCCAATAAACCAAGCATTTCTATTTAAAATTATATGGAGACTAGGGATCTATTTGTGTGTTCAAATCTGTCAGTTAGGCCCAAGAATACGTGATATTTCCCAGAAATGCCATGGATCACAGAAGGCTCTACAGGCCTGACTCTACAGCACATCACTTTTAAATTTACAGGAGAGGCCTACCTTTGATTTGGTTTGAAATAAAATCCTGATCTGACTGTGTTCTTGAACCTGAATTGTATCTGGAGACGTATCTGGAGGCTGTCCCATTCCTCCCAGTTCTAAGATACGAAGTGAGTGAGTCCAAATGAGACATTATCTCTGCTAAGTTAGAACTTGTGCCCCACCGTCAGACGCACAGCAGTCAGCAGTGGCAGGAGGTAATTCTTTCCTCCCCTCTAGGTTTGCCAAAGTCATTCACTGCCAGGGCTGAGCATTCAGGAGACTGTCTCACAGCTTGTGGGACACGGGAGACTTTCCAGCTTCTGCTTCAGCTCCTGTATGTTCACCATGTTGTGGGACAAATGTTGAGTTGTTTTTTTTCCTTCCCCTTTGCTCCCTTCTCCCTCTCTTTTCCCCTTTATCAACTCTTCCCACTGAGAGTATATTAGGGAAGAGCAGTTTCATTTACACAACCAATCTAATCTGTCAGACACAGGCAATCCTGCTATCGGCGCCCTGCGCTTGAGTAAGAGTTGTTATTTGTAAGACACAGTTGAATTCTTTGCTTGTCACCATTTGCTTGTCACTGTTTAACCCTCTTCCTCTGATGAGGAATAGTCCCAAAGCAATCGCTCTGACTATCAGGGGTGATCCCTAGATCAAAACTCAAATTTTGGTCAGTTCTGTGTGCTGTGGGGCTAACTGCTCCTGGTTTCCCTAGGGGTAATTCAAAAGCCATGCTGTTGGAGTGAAATGACATTATTCAGTGCTGGAGCTGAGATAAATGTGATCTGAAACTGAGCCATTTCCCCTCTTCCTTGTCCTTATTTAGGTGGACACAGCAGGCAATGCTTGCTTGCAGCAGGGCTGCATTTTGGGGTAGTTTTGGTGTCTGGGTAAAAGAGACCGTTGGGTGAAGAGACTTTGTTCTGCTCAGCTTCGTTCCTGGCTCTCTGACAATCTGCTGTTGTTTTCTGCCGTGCTTCAGAAGGTGCAGCGTCAGGAAGAGAGTACAACAGTGGCTTGAGGCCATCTCTGCTTCTGTTCCTCAGCTTCTCAGCTGCTCTGGGGCCAGTTTAAATTAGAGCAGCCCCCGTGGGTGCTCTTGCAGACGCTTTACCCAGCTGCTTCTGTTTCTGGAGCACAGAATGCCTCCGTCACACTCCCATCCCTGACATTGCCCCTCTGCCAAGGACAGAGATGCAATGGTGGCACTGTTCAAATACGTGCAGGCCCTGTGCTGCCCTGTAGCTGCTGCTGTGTTGCTGGAATGGGTCTCAGTTCTGTAAAATGCTTATATTATCTCTTTGGTGTGTTGCAATGGTTGGAGTCTATGAACTTTGGTGTTGCAGCAGCCAAATTTTAATATAATGGGGACAAGTTTTGCTGTCTGTCTGGTGGTGGTGAAAAGAAGGATGGAGGCATTCCAGCTACACTTGAATTTCCTGTGAGTTCATGGAGCTCAGCATGTAACTGAGGCCTTGATGTGTGTCCCAGTGCAGCAATACCAGTGGTGAGAAGCTGGAGAGAAGCAATAGATACATTGCTGAACTGCCCATCCATTCCTCAGTTAGATGAGCTGAAGAGCAAACAGGTTCTTCAAAGGTTTTCAGGAAAGTCAGCCATAGATTGTGTTTATATAGTCCAATTCTTAAAAAAAAAAAATTAGCATTTTGGTTGGTTAAGAAAATAACTTGGCTGTCAATAACTTTTTGGGGGTATTTTGACAGAAAATATGGCATTGCTTTAAAAAAAAAAAAGTCTCTGAGTTGTAAAGAAAAGAAAAAAGAGGCCATTTTTCATGAAAGAACTGCACATGAAACATTCTCCCTAAGTCTTAAGATTGCTTCATTACTTGGGTGAATTATTTATAACTGGGCTTTCCTTCAGTCAAGCCTGTGTCGTTTTGTGCAATAAAAGGAATTTTCCATTACAGAGGCATGTAACGGGGTTTTGCACTTAATATTCATGCAGTGTGATGTGGGTCTCTGCGTAAAACATCCTGTCTGAACGTGAAGCATCGGCACTAACCTGGTTAAGAGGTAGATTGATCCCCTCTCCTGTTATAGGTCTCGTTGTCTGCTGCATGTCACAGACACAAGGGAGAGAAAACTAACCCGTTGCTGTCCCATGTGTCATGTAAAGGCACCTCAAGGTTGCTCTGGGTTTCCTGGTGGGTTACAAGAGCATGCTGCAAGATGAGCTGATGTTCTGGATGACTTTTGGTTTTAATAGCCTCATTGCCTCAGAGAGGCACAGTATTTGCCATACCCAAAGAAGTGATTTCCCCTTCCCAATGAAGATTAAGATAGCTGGGTCTCGCTTTGCCTCACGGAATCAGCACAGACCGTCCCTCTCAGAAGAAGGACTGAGGTCTCTCCTCTGGCCATCAAGCCTATCATTCGAGCCCTTCTCCACAGTGAAGCTGCTTTCCTGAGGTGTCACCACTATAGCAAAGGTTATGCGCTACTTGAACCAGTTTTCCAGCAGCTACTGCACTACTCTGATAGCCTCTCCACTTTCTTTTTGTAGTTTTGTTTGTATAAATACAATAAGCACATAGATATGTTGCTGGACTGGAAGGATAGAAGCTTCTCGTTTTCCATTTAGACACACAAACAATTTTATGTCTTGTCTTTTCCTAGATTTTTGTTCCAAGTACTGAATTTTGTAGTTTTTTCCTTAACCTCATGAGGAGGTTGCTGTAATACTTATAATGCGTTGTCTCAACTGAAAGAGGCAGGAAACGGCTTGCTGACCTAGATATCAAGGGTCTAATCACTTTCTCCTGCTTTCTTCTCATGCAAGGGACTGAGAAGGGACTCATTTAGAAATACTTTTTCCCCATTCTTTCTCCAGGATACCGAGAATATCCCCCTTCTAGCCGAAATGGGGAATTTCCTTCCAGAACTCTAACGTGGGTCCCACAGGACTCTCAGCTGCCCGAGGATGATGTGAGCTTTGGAGCTGTTGCTGGATTCTTTGCTGCTCTGTTCAGGCCCTGCTGAAGCCAGTGGTGGTCCCTTGCAAAAGCACGTGTTAGGTCCTGGTCCAATTGGTCCAGGAGGGACCAAACAGTCAGATAATGGTTAGGGATGAGCCATTTTTCCTATTGCTGTCTGCAGATGGGCATTTTCTGTGAACTCAGGGAAGTTCAGGGAAGGCCATTCTAGTTTTTGAAGCATAACTCCCTGAAAGTCAATTTACTTTCTGGAAGAATGAGTGGCAAGTCTTACAAGACAAGGTGTGCTATGGACTTTAAGAATTCCATGCATGTTTTATAAAGCAAAGATTTGGCTCTTGCTGTGCTGTCACAGCACCTCAGAGCTCTAGGGCCATACCTCTACGTTTTTCAACTGCAAACCGGGTTTAAACAGGCATCTTGTCAACTGTGTATGTTTGAAAAAGTACTGAGAAGTCTGATATACACCGATGCTGATAGTCCTTTAACTGTGGGGTGGTTTGTACCTGCTTTGAGCACCAAATGTCTTATTTTGCCCATCAAGCCTGGAGAATTTATCAGAAAAGAAAGGGTGAAGACAGGCATAATTCAGCTCATTGTGGAGGGACCCAAATAATTGAAGTACAAACCAAATATTGAAAATGTTGGTCAAGAACAGACTTTGAAAACATCTCAATCTTGCCAATTCCTGTGGTACTAGAAGAATTAGCTTCCTTCTGGTTGTCTAGGTAACAAAATCTGTGGGGCCTGTTTTCAGCCAATATGAGTCAGCAGAGCTTTTATGCCTACTCGTATCAGTTTGTTTATGTTTTCCTACAGCTTGTTTGGCACTGTGAACGCTGCCAGCTCCTTACAAATAAGCCATGTGTCAGTATGACAACAGATATCTCAGAAGGCCAGTCCTAGACATGAAGTTTTGCGTTCTGCACCCAATTATTCTTGCCTCTGGCCAGAGGACTGTCTTGCCTCTGGTCAGCTGGACACCATGCTGGTGGAGGTACATGATCTCAGTGAGCAGAAATGAGTGTCTGCTGCACGTCAGGAGATACGTGGTTGCTTTACCCTCCTGACTCTTGGTTCATGCCTCTTTGCCCCTAGTCTAGTGTAGGCAGGGGTCTAGTGAGAGAGGTATCTTTGAAAAGTGAGAAGTTTTCCTCTTTTGTTTTGTAGAGTGTGTCCTCCCAGTATCTTAAAATGGATGGTAACAGGCTACTGATGTGATCTTGTTTAATTCATCTGTTACGCAAATGAGATGTGAAAATAATGTGCTCGGGGGATTTTTTGTGGTGGGTTTTTTTTTTAGTCCTTAAAACACAGAGCACACAGTTGTCTTAATGCTAATAGGGAGAGGGAAGTGGTATGAGATGTTCTCAGTGGATGTGCTTTTATCATCCATGCTTATAGTTAGTTTGCTCTCTGAGGTACTTGTTCATTAAGGGAACCCATTAAGCCATAGCAGAAGAAGAGAGATGGTAAGTTGCACTATTCTAGACAGCAATGGAGAGATTTTCAGCTCTGGATCTCAGTGCAGTGATAATTTAGGTGAATACGGGATTTGACAGCCTTGTTTTGCAACAGCTGCATTCTTTCTCCTTTCGCATTATATGGAGAGAAAGTGAATCCCTGGGAAAATAGTAAGGGATGAAAAGACTCCTGAGCCACATTGCTATTATGGTGAGATCCTGCTAGACCTTGCAGGTTGTATGGGGTTAGCTGGGGTCAGAGCTCTGGTGGAAAGCTGTGGGGCTGCTGTGCAAGCCCAGGGGCAGAGTAGGCACAGCAACAAGGCTGGTGGAGGCAAGAATCCTCACCAGCAAGGGCACGGCAAAAAATAGTTTTGATACTATTATTTGTAGTGTAGAAGCTCCTAGTATTTCCACCTGCGCTGGGACCTTTCTGAAAGATGCTGTGTGAAGGAGGAGGAAAGCTTTGATTTCAAAGAGCAGCAAGAATGTTTTTGTTTCCAAATGTGTAGTTTGTCTACCTCCTACAGAAGAAAAGGTTTACAATGTTGGAAAGATAGTTCATGATGATATTAAATTACCTGGAGTGGTTTTTCTGACAACATAAAGGTTGCTGTTACATATTGTGCTGTTGCTGTGTCAAGGAAAGTACTAGGTATCCAAAGGTGTCTGTCTGCTTGGTGAGACTGGGATACAGGCTCTGGGTTAAATCTTAAAGATGTTAAATCTACTGGTTTGCCCCAGTCGGGAGGAACCCATATTGCAGGGACTCTGGGATTTAGGGTCGGTCTGTCTGAATGGAGGCTTGTCACAGGTAAGGAATAAGGCATGCCATGGATCAAAGGAGAGCATGACCTTGCCCTTGCAGACCCTTGTGCCTGCCTGCATGTTTGCTTATGGGACCATCTTGAGAGCTGCCTGTTGTGTAACTGTGCTGATGGGTATATGGGCCTCCTTGGCTCCTGGGACTTCTGCCTGCCTTTGCTCAACTGCAGCCCTTTCTCTAGGATCAGTCCATGAAACATGCCTGTCCCTAGCAAACTGCATCTCCCACTGTCATGGGTTTTCTCAAGAGGATGGATGTGACCTTCCCACTGAGTTTGACCAGATTTGTAAGTACTCACTCAGTTGAGTGCAGAGGTGGCTCTCTCTACCATTGGGATACAAGTGCTGTTCCCTGTCCTTTTTCAGCTTAGCACGAGAGCAGAGCATTGGGGCTTCTGCTGCAATTATTGACCCAATTTATTAAAATGTTAATAAGAGCTGCCGACTCTGCGGAAGAGTCAGGCAGTATCTGGAAAACATCTCACAAGGAGCCGTCACAGCTCCCAGTGCATGCATAGGGTATTAGCAAGCACTTAACTGCGCTCGGCCGGTCACGCGGCTGCACCACGAGGAGGTTGGATGTCTCTGCACCAGCATTTGGGCATTCATATATCATCAGAAGTTGTCCCAGTTCTCCACAGGTCAGACTGTGCTCAGAGGGAGCTCTGCTAGCCTGTGAGTGTGGAAGAGCGTGTTTCCTGCAACTCATTCCCTTTGTCTGGCCTTGCTGTGGACTTCACAGGTCTGCCCTAACTGTCCTTCTGATGGTGTCCCTCATCTGCTGCATTGCTCTCACAGAGCAGCTGGCTTCCTGCTCTAGCATGCATTTCCTTGACTAATACTTATGAATGGCAAGGGGCATATTAAAAGAAACAGGGCCATTAGTTCTACCAAAACAAAGCCACCTCCTACACTGTGTTTTTTCTTCTGGAACAGGATGGAAGGATGAACCACAGGAGGGAGTTCTCACTACTGAGAACAGGCTAAGACGTTACAGCTGACGGTAGCTTAATAGCACTTCTGTGCCCTCATCCTTTTGTACCCAATTTCTACCATTGACCCTGCTGGGGTAGTTAAGCCAGTGTAAAGGCATTTGTGAGGTGGTTACTGATTGTGTCCCTCTGTGTCTCATATCTAGGATTTTTCTGAGCCTTAGAATACTGTCTTCTCCTTTCATTACAAAGTTCTCAGAAGGCAGAATTATTCACTCTGTCTGAGGACCTGCAACCTGGGGAATATATTTCTACTTTTTCTTATAAAGTTTTCTCCACCCTAGTTCTGCCTTAGCTGGATTTGGAGATCACAGTTATTGGTAATAGCAAGGAAAGGTTAAAATAGCCAAAGTACAACATTAGCAGTAGAAAAGAACCATGGGATTCATTAGAAATGCAAATGTAATGCTTAGAAGGCATAGAAGGGGAGTCAACAACTCCTCACAGAAGAAGACATCTTGAGAGTGGTTTTTAAAGGTAATGGAATAAGACCAAGGAAAGGAAGACTTCAGCCGAACAAGTAGGACATTTGTATAGCTGTGAGATTCATTACACCAACAGATACTTTCCCAGGACACGAGGTAGAAGAATCCATCTCTTAAGTCACTGGAAACTGATGGGTGGATGAACCCAGGGGAATGATCCGTCTTGTTGGACTGAGAGATGGACTTGGACTTCCCCATCTCTCATTTCAAGGACTGTATGTTGGGAGTGAAGAGAGAAACAGGACTCCCTTTCCCTGTGCCAAAAGGTCTTGGCAGCCTTCTGTGGTTCTCACACCCACAGAACACCAGGCTTTTGCGTGTCAAGGTACCTTGGTGGCTGCTTTTCACTTTTCTCTAAGCATTTTTAAAGTTTTTAGGAGAGTTATAAATCGCCTGTCTGTGGGTGAATACATGGAATAGTTAAAGTAAATTTAGAAGTTGCTCTGAGCACCTGAGTTACTAGAGATTATAAGATTTTTCTGTTGTACTGAGAAGTCTTACCTCACATGGGTGTTTGAAGGGGTCGATTTAGCATTTTGAGCAGCTTTCCTTGCGTGAGCCATGTCGTGTGTTTTACAAGGGAGGAAGATGGAACTCTTTAATATTTGAAAGTCTGTTGAATCTGGGATGAGTAATAAGGGAGTCTGGTCTCAGTTATGTCTCAGATGGTGCCTTATGGTTGTCATCAGGCAGAACATGGTGGCTTCTGATGATTTTGGGGGGGATGGAGGCAGAGGAAGAGGTTTATAGCATCAGTCAGTCTGTGACTGGTGATTTCAGATCAGGATAGACCTTCTGAGGTGTCCCAAGCAGCATACAGTCCCTTTAGTGTAGATGCTCAGGAAACATAGAAAAAAGATTGAGAAGAAAAAGGAAAATAGATTAGGGGAGATGGTGAGAAGATCAAAATATCTGCTAACGTGTACTTGTCTCTGTGAAAATTCCCCTAGGAGTTCATTATTTCTTCTTTTTTTTGTACTGAAGGCTAGAATTGCAAATTTGGGGTGAATCCTGTTTTCCCTAGGATTTCTGGGTAGCAGGGTAGCAGTTCAGACAATTTGAGAGGCAAGAAAGAACAGAGGGATTGCCAGCAAGCCAGACTTCTTGTATTTAGCACCCAAAAAGAAAATTAGTAGTCCCTTTGAAAGTGATGCCTCTGTGCTTTGCTTTTCCTGAGGTACTGCGTAAGGGGTACAGGGGACATGGCCTGTGTTCCAGTCCCTGAAGTGATGTTCCAGCCCTACGTGATGGGCATGAACGATGCTGAAGAAGTCTGTTGACAAGACAAACACAAAATCAACAAGTTTTTGAAACAAGGTGCTCATGTACCCGCTTCTTTTTTTTTTTTTTTTTTTAATGCACTTTTTTCCTGAAGTTTTACCTACCTAAACTTGCCGTGGGTGACTGTAACTTTTCCTGACAAGAGGCAATATTTCATACTTGCATTTCGGTGCCATTAGCTTGAGCTGTCTCTGTCTGGGCAGACTCTGAGTACAAGCAGAGTCATTTTAATAGCGTGGCTGCGGAGCTGCTATAAAGTGGGGCTGCCTGGCTTTCGCTGCAGACCAAGCCTGGAGCCGGAACTGCTCAGACATGGCAGTTATATTTCAGTTGAGATATATTATTTATGAATTCCCGGTTGTCACCATATTTAAAAACATGTGAAATCTGTTGGTGCGCAGAAAATAAGTCTGGGAGAGGTCAGCCAAGATAGCAAAGTGTGCGAAAATCGTGGCAGACATCCACTTAGCACTGTAAATCAAGCACTTTCCCTGGTTTTCAGGCAGATACTTGATTCTGCTGGATTTGTCATATGATGGTCTCTTAATCGGATAGGAATTTGAGGCCATCCTATTTAGCTCATTCTTATCAGAACCACATGTGCTGTTTTATTATTATTATTATTATTTCACTTATCATTATTAGGGGAAACAAATATTTCTTAACAAATTGCTGAGGCAATTTGGGTTGCTGTGGAAGAATCTTGGATCTCTGTAAATGAGGGGAGGTTGATAGTTCACTCTGTTGAACAAACAGGCAAATTTGTCTGGGGCTATTAAGTTTCAATCACAGTTTATTACGTTTCTTCATGTAATAAACCAGTCATGCAGTTAACTTTCTGTATGTGGCCGTGTACTCACTGGAGGGTAACAATCATTTGGCCGAATATAGTTTCAGATAAGCCCAGTCCCAGAGTTCAGAGGTGTTCAGATGGAGGGGGTTGCTTTGGCTCATCATATTATCAAAGAAACAGTTGTATAGCTGTCTGCAGTTTTGGTGCAGGAATCTGGCTCCCAGCTAAATGTAATATTTTGCATGTGCTTATTTTTAACACACTCTGAGGAGCTCTGATGCAACTTTGAAAGTATTTCAGTAAATATTAGTTTTTAATATGGAACATCTGCACACGATTATGACAAGGAATGTGACAGGCTTTATCTTGCTCAGTTCTCTTTCACCCCGTGCTAAAACATCCAAGCTGAGTAATACAGCTCCTTTCAGTCTGTGTATGTACGAGAGAGGAAAAAATGAAGGAGATCTGGACTCATCGTGTCTGATTTGAGGCAGTAAGTGGACATGAGGGTTTCAGGAGAGCTTTAACCAGGGAGGAAGCCAGCATGGCTAATGGTAGGAAGAGCTCCCTCCCCATCATTCCTTCCCCTGCAGCCCCCTCTGCCTCATGGCACTGACTTTTGAGCTTTATAGTCAACAGGGAGCGAGGGAGCAGGTTTTAGCTGGCTGAATTCCTCTCTGGAAGGCACCTCTCTCATGCCTAGTATCTTACAATATTTTTTTTAATGAGGATTGGTCCTCGGAAGTTGAGAAACCAGCAAGAGCTAACTAAGTACCAGCTAAGCTGAGTTCTGTTTCATATCTGAGAGCTGATAAGACCACAGGGGAAAGTTTAAGATAAATATACTCAAAACCAGCACTATCGATCCAGCACCTTTCAACAGTACTGAACTTCACTGGAAATTAAATGCAAACACAATCCGAAATCAAACCATTAATGCATTTAGCTAGTATAATATCCCCCACAGTGTTAGCAGCCTGAACTAAAACTGCCAAGAAATTTAAAGTAGGCCTATGTCCCAGCGTGAGGGCCATATATTACTTTAACAGATCAGGCACTTATTTATGCTCCTTTTTGTTGCATTAGGGTTTGTGAGATGGAACTGATTAATAAACTGTCACATTAATGTTTCCACTTAGCCCATTGCTGGCAACACCCGCCTTTCAACAGCAGTGTTAAAGTTATAATGACATTGAACAGGCAGACAAAAATACTGTGTGTAAATTAGCCTTTTTATAACTTACTGCTTATGTAGGATCGACTGGAGGTGAGGCGTTTTACCAAGGCAAAGCTTCTATACCTGTGTCTTTTCCTGACCCCAGTCACATAAAATCAAAGCTCTTTAAAGGATAGAATTTTGAAGACCCTGAGGGATAATTTCTGTGAGTGTGACACATGCTAGGAATAATGCTCAGAAGAAATGGTCTCTTAGATGAAGGCTATACTGAAGAGAGGGAATAAATAAAAGGAGCTGGAAGGTTTGATATGCAATAAGCAGTATGACTTAACCTGCCTATCTGACACCTCTTGGGAGAACTGTGTGTGAATGGGGGTAAAAGGGAACATCACTTGCTCAGAGAAGTGAGATGTGACAAAGGTTTTCCCCTTTTATCAACACTGTGTGTACTTGCTTTGAAATCCAAAATGTAAAAGGAGTTGTACTTAGGGGTACTGAAAGAGGGAAGAACAGGGGCAGCTTTGTACTGAGGACCTACTCCAGTTTACCACACCAGGTAGGTCAGATGGATGAAGATTTGTGGGGTTTTTTGGACAACAAGGAGAATCTTCTGAAGCAAAGGGCAGTAAGGGAATTTGAGGGAGTCTGAGCTATCCAGACATCTGTTGAGAAAGGGATGAAAGGAGACTATGAGCCATCCATGTAATGAGGAAATAATGGCACTCTTAAAGGAAGAAGGGAATCATCTCTCTAAATTAGTGGGCTTAATTTGCAATAAGAAAGATTTAGGATAGGTACTAGGTAACCAAGAAAACAGAGCTAAGGGAGATATTGCATGAAGAGGCAGTGGGGGCCATCAGAAGACCATAAAGACTTATTAAACAAGCATTTGTTAGGAAGGACAAAGGTACAGCTGATTCTTCCTTGGGGCAGAGTGTGGATTATATGGTGTCTCGAGGCTGTTCCCAGCTGCATTCTTTTGTGACTCTGTTACTAGTATAGGAACCAGATATAAAATAAATGCGTATTAGCCTGCATCAGCTGATTTGCAAACAACACTGTCTCCCTCTCTGCTTTGAAGCCTGCTCTCCTGAGCAGTGACTCTACTCGGCAGGGTCTATTCCCCTGGAGAGGGAAGGAGGGAAAAATCAGCGTGGGATAACAACCATTGTGCCGGCACTCAGTGCACTGCAGTGTAAGAACCCAAAAATGACAGAATTCCATACTGTTATCACCAAAAATAGTCAAGGTGTCATCCTTCTGGAATAGCTAATTATTTGGACCTGTAAAATAAACTAAACAAAAATATTAATTCAAGCAGTGAAACCATATCTGAGCCTGCATACAGGTGTTTTGTGCCCATATGCCATGGAGAAAAAAGAAGAGTCTTGCCATTTCTGTAAATAAAATGTTGATACGTAAATGTAGCTGGCTTCAAGGGTCTCAGGCCTCCATGAGTTTCTTTCATGAGAGGTATCGTGAAATCTCTTCACTATGGCTATACACTGAAAAAATTAAAAGCTCATTTCCCCTGTGGGATATTAGATAAGAAGGTAAAGACAGCTCTGTAGAAAACCTACTATTAAGTGGTGAGTAGAGTTAGCTGAGAAAATTATTTTGAGTAACATACTGTTTGTCCACTTCAGGCTAGGTCTTGTGTATAACCCCGAGAGCAGTCAGTCTACCTACTTAGAATAAATTTATTTTCATATACAGTCTGGCTGGGCAATGTAGGTTTTTTCCTCAGTATTGTTAGACAAGTAGTTCTTTTCTGCTGAGCACAAGGTTATTTCTGGTGTGTTTTGTAATCTGTAACGTACATACATGGAAAAAGATCTTAAATATTTATTCTTTGAAATGACTGGAAGCATTTGGTGATTCAGGATTCCAAACTCAGTAAGAAATTCCAAATTCAGAAACACTGAGTAAGAAATTGAGTAAGTAATTAATTCTTACTGAGTTTGAAATTGTGAAAATATTTAATTACACTTAATTAAAATATTATGAGCACATGTGGCTAACGACCGTGTCCGAGTGAAAGGTTATAACTCTCACTTACTCCAGCAGAAGCTGAGGAATCCTACAGTCTTGGAGGAGCAGCTTTCTAGGTACTTGTTGTGGCAATGTGCTGAAAATGTGTGTGTGTGTGACGGTGCTTTGATTCCAGCTGGTGATTAGCATATGCCCTTTCGGATAACTGCAAATGCTGCTCTTTCTCATGACTGTCTAGTTTTTAAGTTTTTTAACTGAAGTCTTAGCTTAAGACTATCTTTGTAGGTGTGTCCTTAGGAGTGTCACATGTTGATGATACACTTTAAAACTTCATTTTTGTAAAGGAAGGGGGTAAAACCTCACAAGTCTCACAAGGAAGTAATTTATAGCTATGTGTGTTATGGGAAATGGCCCGATACAGTGAAATAGCCCACCCTGTAGTCAGTGGGTCACATGTACTGATGGAAACCATTTCTAAAACAACGTTCAAATAGAACAGTCCACATAAATACCAAAGATCAACCCATAACTCCCTCTAACAGCATTCACATCAGTTATAGGATCAGTTCAGACTCCATTTGTCATAGCCAGGGACAAGGTGGCTGGGTTCAGATTTTTAATCTGCTGATCTTTTTCTGGGGAATGATGCTGTGGTCAGAGCAGGTCAGTTTTAAGAGTATTCTTCAGACTGTTTCACATAATGTCAGTACACGCTCTGGAGTGCACTGGTGAATCATACAGGAAACAAACACATTTTGAGCCCTATTTGCTTCTGGGTTAGTGCTTTTGGTTGTGCAGAAGCACTGTTTCTTGGACACATCTCCATCTTCACTAAAGATTTCTGGTCTTCTTTAGTTCCAGGACAGTGTGAGTGGATTACTCTTCTGCCATGTGCTCTGCATTTCTGGGGAAGTTTCATAGTTGTCTGCTCTCCCTCCCTCTTTCTCTTTTATTTCTTTATATGGCCCAAAAGTAATATATTCCATAAAGAGTGAGTTACTTGCTGTCACAGACCTACCTCTACACTCTTCTTCTTCTGTCTAATCTGCAGGTTTGGTCATCCTGTCAGGGATATAGGAAATCACTAGCTCAAGCTGAACCTTATTTATGTGGCTTACAAGATTCTTTTTCCATCTCCCAACCTGACCTCAGGATCATTCAGAAGGAGGGAAAATAGCACCGGAATAAAATATGAAAGTTAAAGTCTTTGTATTATAATAGGAGAGCATATAGTGATGTTTATGTTAGTAAGGCTAAGAATCTGTAGAGTTCTTATTATAATTATGTCATTTCTCCTGTTAAATATTCAGAGTGCTGCAATGCTGTGTTAGTTCTGGGCACTGATGATAACTCTGTGGGTCAGGTTCCTTGGGACCTGGAAGTCATTTGGAGGCTAATTGGTAAGTGGGTGTAGTGATGCTACAATTTGCTAATCCAAAAAGTCACTGCCGGGCTCTGCATTTGCATATACAAGATGAGAATATAGATCCTTCTTTTTTTCTCAGAGAGAGGATGAGTAGTAATTTGATTTATCCTTTTACTCCCATCACTAATCCAAATCGCTGTCCCGTAGGAAAGAAGGTTTCTTCCCACTTTCCCATCTTGCCCTTTCCTTCTTTTTCACCATGGAGAGCCACTGTCTGGACTCCAAGCAAATGGACTACATGGAGTCTTCAGTTTAAGTTAAATTCTGACAGTCTTTAGACATTTTTATATTTTTCTGGTGAAAGTCTGGGACTTAGATATAATTAGCTGTGATACTTCAAAAAACTATAAAACTGTGGGGAATTTGAGCTTTGACAGTTAATATGACTTCATTCTGTCAGCATCTCCACAGGAAACAGAAATGCTTGTTTTTATCCAGGAAGAACCCCAAAGCTTGTCTGCATCCTTCCAGTGTTCAGATTGACCCAGTCAAACCTGAAGATAAATTCTGTGGCAACCTAAAAGTAAACAAGGCAAAAGGCATGCGTGCTTACTTCATTTCTGGTTTTCTTCATCAGCAAGTGGAGTAAGAAAGCCTCCTAATTACCAGAGAGGGTTGTTTCTGTGGATGAGACACAGTCTGTAGAGGGAGAAGGCAGGGTAAGCAACGTGGCAGGAGCAGACACAGGCAGATGTGATGGGAGTTGAAGGATTGCAGGATCAGTTCTGTTTTCCTCGAGCTGTGCCTATGTAGTGCTGGAGAGGCTGTCAAGAGGCACCTGCCTGGTGTAGCATAGGAGTTTTGGAGGTTCTTCTTTCTAGAAGGTGTGAAACTGGAGATGTTTTCACAGCAGTAACAAGTGAATGTGTTGTGTGACATCAGCTCTGGAAATAAAGACTGATGAAGTGCCTGTAGGAGCTGGAAATGGACATGACAGCAGGAACTGCTGGGGGCTTAGGATTGATTATTAAAGAAATTGAATTCACACACTGTTTTTTTATCATTGAAAATCTGTGTGGATTTTGTTTCCTTGGGAGGTGGTTACAGAGCCAGAGCTCATAACTGAGATGTCTATAAGCAGTGCATAAATCCAGGGAGTTTATCTAGAGAACTGCAGGCTGGATGTTGCTGTAGCCCGTATCTTGTTCTCTGCTTTTCTTTTTCATGATTTGAATACCTTCAACCTGTGATTCATTTCATGCAGGAATTCCTCACCTACTGATTTGGGGTATTTTGTCCCAACTCCAGACGAGATGTCAGTGAATGCTGACATTTTTGTTTTCAACCCAAAATGATTATGAAACCAAGAGCAGGGCTGTCAGCTGAGGACATTTGTATCTCCAACAGCTGTGGTCAGTGAGGCAAGCCTGTGCAGAGCCAGTGGTTAATCAGTTGGGGGGAATCTGCACATCTTGTTTGCCTGAGTCAGCCACCTAAAGGATTTGCTAATAGCTAAAAGTTTGCCTGAATCATGGGGCTGCTGGGTGCAGTAAGCATCTGTTCAATCCTGCCTTCTGTAATTAAAGAGACAGGGATGTGCTATTTAAAAAAAAAAAAAGAGGAGACAGCAGTGCGTTGCTGGACTGAGGATAATCTTGGGTTTTTTGAACTTAAAATTACAGCAGTTCTGTAGACCTCGGGTGTCTTCAGGTTGATCACTCATCTCTCTCTGCCTGAGTGCCTTACACCATCATCCCTAGCTGGCAGGTATCTGCAGTCTCCAGGAGATGAGTGATGGTCAGAGAGATTTTGAAGCTGCTTGGATATTGCCATACTGGGACTGTAGCTTGACAGATGGAAGCTGCAGGGTGAAATGGCCTCTTCTCTGAGTGTATGTGTAATACGCAGTTATTTGTATGTTAACGTAAGTTTCTGCTGCTGGTAGAGTCAACAGATTGACTCTTTTATTCTATTGGAGAAAAAGCAGTTAAACCAGCTACTTTATCTATTGTCATATTTGAGAACTTTATTTCATAAGCTTAATACCGTTGGATAGCTCTGAGTTCCCATGGAAAGAAAAACCTTTCCTGAAGTATAAATGGCCCCTTAAGTCTTCCAGAGTGTGGTTGCCTCTGCTTGTCTCTCCTTTCTACAAGGAAACATGTTTATCGAGTTGGATTCTCAGTGTTGGTAAGATGCTAAGTTATGAGGAACATACTGCTCTTCTAGCTTTGGTAGCCTAAGGATATGAGGCAGATGAAGTTTTATTAGGCCCACTGATCTTGCTAGAATGTAATAGATCCTGTAGAAGGCCTACAACTTTTCTATTTTTTCTGACTATGTCATTTGGTCTTACATAAAGCATTAAATCTTCCTACCCTGAGCTATTAAGATTAACCATTGTCAGCTTTGGAAAACAAAAAACACGTGGTTAACCAGCCTCAAAACTGTTTAAAATCCACTTGGGAATATTCTTGTAATATTTTTAATTTCTTCTTTCTTTTCTACTGCGATATGAAAAACCAAAATGAGTTGGGGCTCCTGGTTTTGTGCTGCCTCAGCAGTACTTTGGAGCAGGCTGGGCAAAGGCAGGAGGCAGCCCGAGCCCCAGGCCTGGGCTAGTTGTTCTCAGTAGGAAAATCCATCCCCGGGGTTCAGTGCCTTTTGGATGGAGGCAATTTGCTTTCTTTTGAACCGGTTCCAGGTCACGTGTGAGGAGTTAACAGAGACTGGAGGATGACACATTACTGAATCTGGTTTCCATGTTGGTCCCTTGGGAGAGGTGGCTCCTATGTGGAAATGATCTGCAGATTTCAGTTTGGCTCAACGTGGCTAACACATCTGTCTGTGTCTTAGGTGAAAAAAACAGCTTAAACTGTGAGTGCACACAGCGGGCAGACAATTGGGGGTGGGTGCATGTCTGAAACCGAGCTTTCAAACTCTCCAGCAGAAGCCTGCTCCTTGCTGACTGCGATCCATATGGGAGGGTTGTAAATTTTCATGACGTGTGGAGACTAACAAGTAGTGGCACATCTCAAATCCTCCAATTAACGTCCCAAACCTTCCTATTAATAAACAGGCCTGAGAAAGAACCAGCAATGAGGAGACTGACATATGGTGTGCTTCTGCGTTAGACTGTTTAGATCGGGGAAATCAGAGGTTTGGGGTGCTGGAAAGAAGAGGAAGCCAAAAAGGTGGCTTCCAAAAAGAAGAAGTGATCTCAAAAAGAAGGGAACATGGAAAGAAGGTGACAAAGATCCTGTCAGGAGTACAAATCCTGAAAGTGGGGGTAGATACTGGAGATCAAAGAGCTGCATGGAGAAGAATGCTTGGTGCAGGGCTTTTGGAGAGCCATTCATTATTGCTTGTCTGGGAGGAATTGACATGGGAAGCTGGGGGAGAGGGAAAGCAAGACAATGTATTGAGTTAGCTTCTTCAAACTGTTTCAATTTTTAGGGTAGAACTCTGATTTGCAAAATGTCAAGGATCTTTGGGAATGCTAGGTACCCTAATGTATGAAAAGGAGCAGGCTCCTGTACATACGCAGTTTTCGTAGCAACTTGGAATTCTTTTAAATCAATCCATAACAAGTGCAAAACTCAACCCGCTTCCCCTGCTGAGTGGAAATAACATATTGTTTATCTGCATCTAAGTGTGCCAGTGAAGCTGAACCCAAAGCCCAGCTGAACTGTACAGGAACTGGTTGGAAGACCAGTATTCATTAAGTTCCTGGATGCCAGACCAGTGGGATCACTGGGAAGCAGCAGTGGCATCTTACTGGTTCCTTGGCTTAGCTTCAGCCAGGCTTCACTTGCTGCCTGTGTGTTACGATGGAGTGTTCCTCACAGGTGGTAGGTTTTGCTGGAATCACATTTTTCAAGCAGTTCTTCATACATAGCTGTGGAATAAAGTTATCAAACGCAGCTTTATGAGAGCTGCTAATTAGAGTTTGGATGCTGATGGAAACCCCTCTTGAACCCTGTGTGAGGCTGAATGCTGAAGTGTAACTTGCTGCTGGCAGCCATCCCTCCGAGGGTTTGGCCTTTGATGGAGGTCACAGTGAAATAGACTGCTGTTGCAGAACATTAATATTGCTTAAAAATTACTTGCAGCGCATGCATCTGCAGATTTCAAAATCTTTACAGAAGTGGATATGCCACGTGTTTTCCCCCGCTCCCTCTCTGTGAAAACTGGAAGCAAAGAGATGGAGAAGTTCGCTGGTTGCCCACGTTTCTGCAGTCACCCAGTGGCAAAACCAGCAAGGTAGTCCAGGAGCCTTGAATTGTGGCAGGTTGTTTATTTCACGCCTGAAGCTGAAGCCCTTTTTAGAGGTTATTTTTCAAAATTTCCCTTCTGGTGGGACCTTCTACAGACATCACTCTTAGATCTGTTGTCTTTTTTAATTACTTCTTGACTCTGAGTCGTTTTGGGGTCTGTGACCAGCTCAGTTATGTCTGTGCTTGAGTCTTGGTGCTGTGATTCTCTCCCTGGTACAGCCCCCTCTGTACCCCATGCTTTGCCCAGGCTACCCTCTGTTTTCTGCCCCGACGGCTGCCCTGCAGATGTGAAGAAGCCTTCTCAGTGGTGTCCTACCTGCCAACTCTCACCAGCTCCACTTGGAGCTCTGCCTTCACATTTGCTGTTCCTGCAGCAGCTGAGTTTGCTTTCCAGACCAAACTCATGACAGCTTTCAGGAGACACTGTAGGTGTGCATTTCTGTTTCTTCCCTGTTAACCCGATTCTTGACTTCCTAGACGAAAGAAATAAAGGAGCATTAATCTAGCTGGTTTTTAAGGGAAGGATTGATTTGATGGGTCTCTACAAACTGATCAGAAACAGGGATAATAGAAACAGAAAAATCTCTGAAGTTGGCAAGCTCTTGGATGAAGAACGTGACACAAAATGTGGCACTTCAAAGGTAAACATCAGTCTAGCTGGAGTTTATTGGGAGAGTTCATCAATGATTAGTTTATTTCTGATCTTGTTTATCGCTTTCATTAACAACCTTGGCGTTAAAAAATAGACTGTGTAAATGAAATTTCCTGATGAGACTCCACTGGGAGATAAGTCAGAACTCCGGCTCATCTTAGTGGTGGAATTAAAAGCTCACCTGTCGTCTCCGAACACTTATTTGTGTCTGTGCTTTTTTAATTTCAGTGGTAAAGAAACATTCCTCGCACACCTCCCTTTTTCTTTCATTGGACATATTAAAGGTTTAGTTTGGCCCAACTACTTGAAAAATTTAGACTTTTTTTAGGTGTCTGTCAAATTGGTATTCATTAATTTCCCCTGCCAAAACCCAAATGAATAATGTAACTTGATGCAAAAACTCCAAATGAGGGCTACAGATAATTATTCATGCTCAAGACTTTGGCTATGAATCATTTCTGCTGTGCAGTCTAAGTGCCTATGGAGCACCACCAGTTTCATATTTCTTTGTTTCTGATGTAAATAATTTTCAGCGATATAAAATGTGAGAAGGAACACATTGGGGTTGAACACGGGTAGCTCTATGACTAAAAGAAATGAAAACCTTTAAAACAAGAGTTATAGGGACATCTAAGTGACAATTAGAATCCTTTAAAAATTCATTCAGATTTAGTGAAATGTTGCTGGCAGTCATTCATAAAAGTAATTGCCCTGTGCACATGAAAAATTTAAATGTGGTAATTTAGTAATGAATCTGAGCTGTCAGAAGGCATTTTATGGATAATCAGACATTCCTGCAGGCATAGCAAGGACTGAAGAAAATTGAAAAATAACTTTGTGGAGGCAGGATTATCTGAAATAAGTGTTTTCTCTGGAAGCAAGCAAAGAACCCTGTGACTTTTCGAAAAGTATTGCACTGTAGGTTGACAAGGGCAGCCACTAGAAGCAAATAAAGAATCAATTGTGTCCTTATTATTGATCCAGATTAGTCATTTTAAGTAGCGGTCTTTGAGAAGTGAGTCCTCCTAGATTCCCAGATACTCAGTGTGCAGATGCAGTATCCAGCCCCCAGGAAGGGGGGGCAGGAATTCTCCGTTAGGGCTTGCAAATCACATCGCCAGTTTTGAAAGCAGAAGCTCAGTTCTCCTTTCATGTTACTTGAATGAAAGTGCTGACTGTACTGGAATGAATTTGTATTTCTCCTAGAATAAGGGAGGATATAGCTGGCTCTGCATTCTTGCAGGGCACATTAGGGACGGGCAAACTTGAGACATAGGAAGAATTTAGGAAGAATTACTTTACCGAAAGAGTGGTCAGGCACTGGAACAGCCTGCCCAGGGAGGTGGTTGAGTCACCATCCCTGGAGGTGTTTAAGAAGCGTGTAGATGTAGCACTTCAGGGCATGCTCTATCAGGTGAGATTGTAGGGGGTTTTTTGTGTGTGTATGGTTGGACTTGGTGATCTCATAGGTCCTTTCCAACCATGATGATTCCGTGACATTTTGGAAGTTTAGTCGGAGCCACCGATGCGTAGGAAAGTCAATAAGAGCCATTGCCTTTGGATGTGGGAGCAGTTTACTCCCACTCGGTGCTGGTGTTAAAGACTTGACAGTGGACAACAGCGCTTATAAATCGTTTTTACCCTCCGTCTCTAAATCACTCTGGGGAGAAGATCTCGTGATGTTTCTCTCAGTTGTGTTATTGCTGTTGCTTTTGCTCTTGTCTAGGTATTTCTGGGAGATTTTGAAACCGAAAAGGCTGTTTGGGAAGACAGCTTTTCTGAAGATCTGATCCAGCTGGGGTTGTTGCTCCATTCAAATACACTTTTGCCAAAACTGATTTGCCAGCTGATCTCCTCATAAAGAATATTTGTGGGGGTTTTATCTTCTCCAGTGTTAGATCACTATAAGGAGATGCTCCTGTTTTCTAATTTACAGAGTGATTGTTTAAAAATGCAGATCTTAGATGCTATTTCAAATATTAAAATAAATAGCGCTGGATGTCAACTTTACTTTTTGTTGTTTATGCAGCTGGTATGCCTTTTCCTGATTTTTGTTATTTACTGAGTTTATTGAATGCTAAAAGGGGTCAGCTTAACTCATATTTCTGGTCTGCTTTACTTTATGGTGTAGTGGAAGGAAGTTTTTAAAAGAAAACAAAGATTTGTTTTTTGCAGAACTGAAAATAAAACATATTTCCATTGATCTATGGATTTTTTAAAAAACCTATTTAGGCCTTCTTTATTTGCTACAAAGCTTAAATATGAGCTTAGATGAATGTGACAGGTTCTCTTGAGGGCTGTGAGAATGGATGTAAAATCTTTTGGAAAATTTCTACCATAAAAAATCATTAGATGTAATTAGCAAAATAATATCTCTCATGAGAAATGTTGAGATGTAATACATCAGCTGGCAAGGAGTAGCTAGGAGTGAAGTTTTTCAGTATTGTCTCCTTTTCCCACAGATCCCTCAGAAGATAGATCACCACTTGGAAGGAGCCATGACACTGAGTCTCTGCGCTTACTCCGCACTCTGGAACGGGCCCTGCTCTTTGGTTCTGCCCCTCTGGTAAGTCTCTCCACCCCAGGCAAGACAGTGGAAGATGCTTCTGGGAGAAAAGCACCTTGAAGATAATTCTCTTTCTTCTCACAATGAGTTACCTAAATATCGCTGCTCTAGTGTTTGGCTGGTTTCAGGTTTGCAGAGCTATAAAATATCTGATCATCCCAGAGGTGTGGGAGGAGCTGAAGGACATCTCTTACTTTTGATGAAGCACCCAGGAGAAAGAACAGTGTAACAGAAAGCCTATTTATAAAGGCTGCTTGCCAAATCAAAGCCCAAGTTTTAATTACATCTGTGCACACCGTAGCCATGGTTAGTAAAGATCTAAACGCCGTATCACCTTCCTATTGGACTTGTTAGCATTTTGCCTTTTTTTCTGCAAAACCTGGCCTCTCTTGATGTGATGTCTAACAGCATGGATTGAGGCTGAAAATCAATCAATGATGTGACCTCATTTAAGATAACCTTTTTAAAACTGTGGCAGTTCTGCCCGCTCATGAAGCGTTCGCTGATGGTTACGGAGTGTTTTGTGTCTGTAGACTGCTGGAGTCGGGCAGGAAGACTCGGTACCCAAAGGGGACTGGGCAGTGGGCAGGAGCTCTATGGGAGCACGTGGCAATTGAAGGGCTGCTCTTGGTGTATTCTGTTGTGTCCGGGGTTTGATTTCCACACAGGCTGTCCATTTAGGCAGAATGATCAACGCTAGTGCTTTACAAAGCCAGTTGAACCTCATAAGCAAGGCTTGTCACTCCAACAGAGACTCCAGGGAAGTCCAGCTGGGCTTGAATGCCTGTTTTAGATAATCTTTATCTAGGTCAGGGCTGAAGCTCTTGCTCAGAGCACTGCATGATGCTTGTGCTTTCCTGTCACTGCGGCTGGATTGACAAAGACAGATTTTCCAGTTTCTAGCCCCCAAAAGCTGCAAAACAGCGGTGCCCTTTAGGATTTCTGTTCAGTCTGGCAGCAGCCTCTGCTCCTGTTTCAGCCCATGTACAGGGAGTTCAATAGAGAACTCATTGCTACAGACCTGGGCCTTTCCTTTTTTCACTCTCTTTTGTCACTATTGCGTTGTCTCAGCAGATGCCTCTTTGACCTCTCATTTCACCTCCTTCCCCACTATTCATTTTGATCGGGGCTGAAATCTAGTGCCAATTACTGATGCTTTCTGTCCCGTGGCTTTGCTGTTCAGCCACTGTCATCCGAAAAATTGCCAGGGTAATAGCGAGGGCGCTGGCTTCCTTAAAGCTGTAATTTATTTATTTTTTTTTTTAAGCAAGTAGTCAATGTAGTTTTCAGACTCAATTAGGAATTAAAACATTTATTCTGGAATAAGGGGCAAATTAATGCTTTTCAAAATTGAAGTTGGTTTGTGTTGCTTTCCTCAGAGAAATGCATCTGTTCTGGGTTGGGGTTTTTTTGCCTCCGTTGGCACATTTATTTGTTTGTGTTGCATAGGGAGCTGAGTGTGTTATGAAGCTAAATCTTTCCTACCAAGCAGCAGCTCTGGCTCAGCTTTGGTGGTTATTTAAAATTTCAGAAGAGAATCATCAGCTGCTCCACTTGTACATTCAAACACACAAGGTGATATGCTAATTGGGCTTTCATTAGTGCCTGACTGACGTCACCAGCAGAGCAGAAAGAAAGGGGGCTGAGCAGCTGAAGTACTTTTCCACTGTGGAGCTGGTACTGACGCAGCTATGGACTGTAGCTTTTTTTTTTTGCTTTTTTTTTTTTTTTTTTGGATGACTATATTTAGAAACCTGATTTGGACTCCTACTTCCTGAACTATGAGAAAGCACGCGATGTTTCTAAATGTTTTACAATTTTTGCCGTGGCTGATCTCACGTTATTAAACCTGTGTTGTACAAGGCGCCAGAT
>NW_015090922.1:3051573-3159302 GCF_001431845.1 Calidris pugnax
GCGCAGCTATTGGCTTTTGTTTTTTTTTTTTTCTTTTTTTTTTTTTTTTTTGGAGCAGTTCTAATTTTCTGTGTGACTGCATCTGTGCACTGTAGCATTCAAATATTGCCCTGGTGTATAACACTCAGAGCTGAGCTTTGTATGAAAAGGGGAAAGGGAAAAGAGGCTGTGAAATTCCTCTTCGTCTTTAGTGTTATTGCTGTCTGGGATAGATTCAATTAGATTAGACAAGTAAAATTTCCTGATGTGACTCATCAGTGCTATTCACATGTGAGTGTGTGTCTGTATGTTCAGGCAGTCTGTCTCCTCTGAGGAGCACAGATACCTTGGGTAATAACCAGCTGCGTGTCAGTTAATGGGCAAGTAGGAGGCACAGCCCCTTTTCTCCAGGAGGGCAGAAATTGTAGCAGAATTGAAACAGAACCTGCTCTTTTTTTCAGAGCTGCCAGTAGAAATCTTTGCAAAATGAGAAGCTTTTCCATGGGTACAGCAAGCAGTTTTAGCCCTATAGTACGTGAAGGGTATACATCTTATTATGGGGTACAGTACTGCGTCAGGGCCTGCAGAGCTCAGTTCCATGCCTGTTTTCACCTCCAGAGGTGAAATACTTCATCTTCTAGTGCCTTGGCTCCCCCATCCCTTGTACAATAGCCATAATATCCTCCTTTATAAAAGGTTTTCTGTGACAAGTCTAAGATGAACCAAGTCTGCATCTTCAGGAATTAGCAAAATCAAAATGCGTTTTGGTCATGATAATGACTAAATGTAGCCTAAGAAGGAGCAGATTTGCTTCATAGGGAACCGTTGATACCCAGCATTAAATGAAATAAGTTGATACTGGAGTTAATTAAATGCAATTGATATTGCAAGTGGATGGTTGTGATTTTGGAGAAGTATTTTTGTCTCGTATTAACTTAAATGTAACAAAAGGACAAGGAAGGGAACTCTGATGTTGAAAAGGCTGTAGCAATGCTATTAGGATTGTTTATTTTCAAATCAGAAATCGAGAATGCAGAGCTATTTATTGCTTTAACTTCAGCAAAAGAAATAGTTACAGCAGGGACCTTGTTAAACTGGGACACATATTTCAGTGACTAGAAACCAATTGTAATCACAATTACAGAGATATAATCTTGGGCTTTAGTCCATATGTCTGTCTTAAAGAGAGCTATTAATGCCCTTGGTTTGTATCCAGCTTCCAGACAAAGATACTTAACTAAACATTTTCTTTTTGCTTCTGTCATTAGCTGGGGTGCACAGACAAAGTGGCTGGGACTATCTCATTCCTTAGTTCAATTAATAGGCCTCTACTGTTTCTTGAATATAAAAACCTGACAACACAGGATGAAAAATTATTCCAAAGCTGTCAGTGGGATGAACAAATGAAATCCATCATGAATTTAAATGGGGCCATGTATTATAACCTCCTGCCTTTCGTTGGACCATGGATCTTTTCCCTGTGTAATGTTTATATTTTTTGGAAATGCGATTACAAGGACAAATTCAAGGAGGTGCTGAATCCTCTGTCACGAGCTCCTGTTGCTGTTCATATACTTCTCCTCCATCATGTTGGGGAAGAGCTGGGTGAGGTCTCTATTGAGGAAACGTGTGCAGTGGAGGTGCAATTTATAACTCCTTGCACTTGACCAAGCAGAATCACGTGCCTGGGCAATGACTGAGGAAACTGAGCCCAGGTGTCACTGTGGTTATGCCCAGGAGTAACAGCAGCCGGTCTGCTTGTAGGAATTGTATGTTTGCTCCATTTCTGCCTGGGAGTTGCTTGTGAATTGCCTGATGGTTGCTATCACCAGGGTGCTTTGAGTCCCAGGGGTGAAGGTTTTTTTTTGGACTGTAGTCCAAAATATATGTAAATATATTTTGGTAAATATATGCTGGGTTTTTTTGGACTGTAGTTTCAATTGCCTGGGACCTGTGAGGGTAAATGCTGTTCTGTAACTGAAATATGTGGAAATAGAAGGAGACGTGCAGGAAATAATCCCAGCCGGCAGTGATGTATTTTACTCTCTGTAAATTGAGTTTTTCACAGGAGGATTGCTGTTAATGAAGACAGCCTTGCTTAATAATGTCTTTTCCCCGTCAAAGCAGTAACTGTTGTCAAAAGGGAGTGGGTGGTCGTGGCCCAGAAGCAGCTTGTTGGCCCACCAGATGGAGCTAAAGAAATCTGTCCAGGCTGGCTGGGTGCCTGTCCATGCTCCAGGACCTCCCGAGCTGGGGTCCTGCAGTGCAGTTACCACAGGAATTTATTGCCAGCAAAAAGGTACCTTTGAAACTACCTTTGAAAAGGTATTTTACAGACACCTTGCTCTCCCTTGTGGTGTGCTGTGTCTGAGGTGGCAGTGAACATCTTTGGGTGTCCTGTTGATGAGACACCATGGGAGCTAGAGGCCCCCCCTCCACCAAGACAAGCACCACCTTTTTCTTTTAAAATGAACCTGATACTAAGGCTTTATTTCCAAGGGTTTGTGACTGTGGGAGCCCTCATGGGCTCTTCTAGGTGAGTGTCCCAAAAGGCTGACACTAGGGTGTGAACACACCTAAGGAGGAGTTAATTTAAAATAAGATTAAATAAGTGTGGGAAAGGAGGGCAAAGGTAGTTACACCAAGCACCCAGGTATTTAACTTCTTTAGCTCTTTTTCCCTTTAAAAGTTAACAACTGTTTACAGAGATTGTCTCAAGAATATGACATTTTTTTTTTATCAGGGGTGTCATGGTTGTTGGCTACATCAGATGGAAGGACAACATGGAGGTTTTTAAAGCCTTTGCTTCTCACATTTATCAGGGTTAAAATGGGGTGGAGAGAAAGGTTTAATTGAAAAAAAACTTCTGTTATTCTAGTTAAAATTACTTGCTAAAGGAATTTTGACAAATGTGCTCATTAGTGAAGAAAATCAAACAAATGGTAAGGAAAGGTAAGGAAACATAACAAGGAAGAAAGCAGCTTATGTACTGTTTTATTGGAATTTTCATTGAGTATACTAAGGAGTGAAGGAGGACTTAATTCACCTGTGCTTGAGGTGAATTAAAGAAGGTGAATTAGGTTCTGGCTTCTAAAAGCCCTACTTTGGACTCCTGGAGTAGATGGCTTGAATAGAGATTTTTGTTCCAGAAACAAGTTATTTTTTTTTTCCTCTCAAAAAAGATCATTGCCTCTAGCAGCGGGACCTGAGCATTTTTATGTGCAATCAAAAAGATGGCTTAATTAGCATAACAGAGATTGAGTTGGATAAATCACATGGCTGAATGATGCTATGGCTTAATTAGCATAGCAGAGATTGAGTGGGATAAATCGGGTGGCAGAAGGATGCTCCTCCCCGGTGGAGGAGGTGATGGTGGGTTAGGGAGCTACAGTGTGGTGGGAACTGGGCCAGAAGAAAGTTTCGGGGTACAGTGAAAAGTGATGTTCTATCATCTAGAGATGGCTGGCAAATCAGAATAAAGCTTCTGTCTGAACAACAGGCTGATATCAGTTGCATTTCTGGGCCGTGCTCAGCTGGGGAGGCTGGGAGCATTTGGGTGAAAGGATTAACATTCAAAACAATCATGACAATTAGAAGAACTCGTTTGAGTTAAGCGGGATTCAGTTCAAGGACAGGTACAGAGTCCTGTGATGAGCCATAAACTGTTTGCGAGATCAAAAGATGAGGAACGAGCGGCAATGAGCTGGCGGTGTCTCAAGAGGATGTGGGGTTATGGTGGATAACAAACTTAATGCTAGTTGAAGCTATCGTGGTGATGCAGGGAAGCAGAAACAAGACCATACCATGAAAAACACAGGAAACAACCTCTGTGCTGGGTTTGGCAATGGTACCGGCACATCTGGAGCGCTTTGTCTTGTTCCGGGCCCCACATGGAGACTTGGACTGAACGGAGAGCAGAGATCTGGAGAACACAGGCAGTGAGGAGAGCTTGGAAGAATTAATTTATGTAATCTAGAGACAGGATAACTGCAGAGCAGTGAGGATTCACAAAATAAAACCCGATAAAGTGGTTACTTCATAGGAGGAGGTGTGCTCCGTGTGTGGTACAGATAGCACAAGAAATTGTAGGCTTTGACTCCCCTGTAGGAAATCTCTACTAGGCAGTGGGAAAGGCTTTCTAACAGCAGGGATACATAAACTACTGACATAGAGATTTTTTTAAGAACAGGGTAAACAAGTTTCTGAGAAAAAATTAATGGGTACTATTGCTATTGGAATGGGACAGGGAATTAGCAAGGCTGCCCTTTTATCCTTTTTCTAGATGTTTTTTCTATAGTTGCCCTATAAAAGAGCCATGGACACCTGTCTGGGCTCTGTAGGTACATGAGAAGAGCCAGTTCTTGTGTTTTGTTTTGGTCAAAAAACCAGCAGTGACTAGAAAAGAGGAAGCATCTGCTTTGCCCCTAAGCTGGTAGGAGATGTTCAACCTTCCTGCAAAACTTAGTGTAGGAGCAGGGTGGCGAGGAAGAGGAGAACATGGACTTTCCCTTGCTGATAGCTGGCCTGTGCAAGGGCCAAGGGATTCTGCCAGTTAAAAAACAAAACAGAGTCTTTAATCCAGGTGCTGCTTTGCTGGGTCAGCCCCAAAGTTCTGCAGAGCACTGTGTGTGGTGTGTGACAAAGCAAACACCCGACATGCATTATATGAAGCTTCAGGTCAAAACAAGCCTCTGTGCTGGATTTCTAGATCCTGGAAAAAGTGGGATCTTCTGCTTGAAATCACAGAAAATCCCAAATAAAACTCAATTCAATATTATTTTGAAAAATACAAAGTGTTCTACAGTTATGCAATAGATACCACCTTGATTGTAATTACGTGAATAAAAATTAGATTCTAATCAAATAGTTCCTTATGCTCCTTGTAAGCAAGACGCTAACAATTGCAAAGCACTGACAAGTCTAAATAGTAATCGAACTGATTATAATGACATATTCCAGTGTGACTATACCTTTTTTACAGATGATATGTTATACTCTGTGCAGAGATAATTGTATCTAGTAAGAGAGAAAGTAGTGGGGAGTGCCAGCCCCGTGTATCGCTGGACCCTACCAGTAGCTTGTTATTACATGTGCTTTGGAATGGCTTTGTCTTTTTTTTCCTTTTTCTATAGCCTGTGTCCCATGCCACAGGGGGGAGGAAAAGTTATAGTGGGTGTCTCAAGTAGATGGTCTGGAAAATGGAGAACGATTTCCACTTAAAAAAAATGACCCTTGCCATGTTTCTTCAAGATGGTGCCATCATCTTGGGTTGGTCTTTTTATATCACACTGGCTTGCTGAGAGAAAACAACCCGTTTGCAGTGTAAAGCAAAGAAATTCAGTTACGGTGTTTTTTTAAAACTATCATATTAGTTTATGAGAAAACATTACCCCAGTGCTAAAAATATTGCCAAATAGCCATTTTACATGTCATCAAATCACTCTTCTTCTAGAGTAGTCCATCAGTCTAAAGAATTACGTCGGTTTTTGATGATGGTGAGAAAACAGTATGGAAACAGAGGACTCTGTTCTGTCTTGCAGGATGGCTCTGTAGGAATGAAGCTGTAAGTGTATGAAAATCAGGGAGACGAGGAGGGACTTTGTATTTGGTTCCCACTAGAACAGATTTCGTAGCTTGTTAGTATTTCTCGTGTCCAGAAGGATGTACTGTAAGAGAAGCTTTTCTTACAGCACTGGATTTGCAGAGATTCTCTCTCACTTCCCATCTAAGCTGGCCTGTTCACAGCATCACGGCTCGTGCTGGATTATGTGATGTGGCCAACACTGAGCTCTTTCAGCAGCAGAGACTAAAGATAACGGGGAAGAGAGTTTTAGCTACAGGAGGTAGGGACATGCTAATGTTCTCTGCCCAGCAAGACACTTTCTTGATGAAATACATCAGGTAGTCTAAGAAAGAAGACTATTTCCAATTACAAGGCTGATAGTAGTCTCTGTCTGTAAGTCATCTGTACTCTCACTCGAATAATTCTAGTCTTTTTTTCAAACAAGGAGTTAATATTAGCCTGGAAATAGAATCATAGAATCATAGAATCATTGAGGTTGGAAGATATCTTTCTTTATGGATTATTCAGTTCTTTATGTATTACTTTGAGACTCTAGCTTGGTTAGCTTGAAGTTGTCAAGCAAGATTTATCAAGGAGAGGCATTAGGTAAATCAGATAAGATTATCTGGTTATGTGCCTGATCCAATCCAACACAGGTAGGTAATCACTGATAATGTATATATTTTTTACTGTCTTGTGTTTGTTTGGAGCCAGTGTTATGACTTGGTATTATCCAGCCTAATTTCTAGATAAAGTTAATGAATTTATTTAAATGAGAGCCTGGAGGATTAGCTAACATAGAGGGACTCTCTGCTCACTCTTCTGTTTAAAGAAAAAAGCTCTTGATAAAACGTGTGAATGTATTTCTAACAGGCTCAGCCTCTGACACTGTTTGGAATGGTGATGACCCTGTCGATCATACATTAACGAAGAATTATAGTAGCCTACTCTTGGATGGATAATTGAAATTAGAAAAGGGGCTACGATGGTGCTTTTGAGTCCTTGGGACGTAACAGATTGCTATTTCACAGAGAGATTAGTGAAGGCACTAATCCAAGCTGTAACTAAAATGTCCAAAAAAAGACTGAGGTTTTGTAGTGAGTCTGTGGCTTGTGAAGTTTCCTGCCTCCCCAGATTCTGTTATTCTGCGACCAAACAGTAAAGGATGCTGTGATCACAATCTCTTATTTTGCTGCCAGTTAGGCCAGCATGTTGTAGTCCTCCAAACACGCAGGATTTTACAGCATGTCCATACTTCTGTCTTCCAGGTTGATTAGTGAAGTTTGTATAGATTTATGATTAGAAATAGAGCTATTTAAAATTCCACAATGTCGATATGTGGTTACATTTATTTGACTGATTCTGTAATTAAGTGGATTTACATGGTTTACAGACAAATTACTTCAAAAAAGTGCCAAGGAGCTGGCTAGTTAAAGCTGAATTATATCACAAGCTTAGTGGTGTGTTATGAACTCCTCTGTGAAATCTAGCCATAGGTTAAGATTTAAAAAAGTGGAGTTGACAGCAATTGGGTTTTTCTAGCAATTGTAACTGCTGAATGGTTTGCCCTTTCAAAATCTGTCCTTGTTCAGATATCTAGCTGGGAATTTGAGAGTCTACAGCTGGGCACCTATTTATGAACATAAACAGTCAAAATTCAAGGAAATTAAAAAAGGTTAATTCTAAAAGGAAAGAGTGGAGCTTGAGGGTAAAAAAGGCTCAGGAAAATGGATAAAAGAGGGACAGAAACTGTCAAGTAAGACAAGAGTCACCAGTGCTTTTAAGATGGCTCTAGATTTTCAATCTGGATCTCTTAGAACTGAACTATAATGAATAGCAATGCATGCAAGTTTTAACTACATTTTCTATTTTTCTTTTTATGATAAAATGTTTGTGCTATTGATTAAATGGATTTAACTCCAGCTAGGCTTGAAATGAGTCCAATCAAATCCTATTTTACTTTTATCATTTATGTGGCAAGTTGGTTCAGAGCATATTTCTCCTTCCTGTCCCTGGAGAGCTGTCTGTTTAAGTGCACATGTTCTTTCTCCCAAGTATGCTCTGAAATATGGGGTTTTTTAGTTTTGGGTTGTTTGTTTTGTGTTTTTCTTTTTTTTCCCAGCAAGGGCATCTTTTAACAGTGTTGTTTTCATCTTTTTGATCTCTTGATAAGATCAGTTTCATTGGTAATATGGGGAAAATCATGATGTAGAGAAATTTAGCGATAGAGAACAGATTTGCAGTAAGATTAAGGGCTTGGGAAGCACTGGTGTTTACTATACTGATAACCAACAAGCTTTTAATTCTCAGATTTCAACAAGATAAGTATGTTAAAGCCGCACCTGCCTCAGAAGATTATTTTTTTTCCCAGCATGTGAACTAGAAACACAGTTTTGTAAGGCTGAAAACTGAAGTACTCTTATTATCAACAACTTATATTTCATTATTGCGCACTTATACTTTGACCCAATTTGCTATCTTATCAGAACAGCTGAAGGGCTAGTGTAAGGCAAAAGCGCAGTTTAATCTGAAAATATGGCTGAAGATATTTTTAACTCTATAAACTGATGACCAGAAAATCAGTCTGTGCCCTGATGTGCTCTGGTGGGTCAGAAAAGTTCTGGTTGCACTTGGCTGTGGCCGAGGGAGATGCTGCTCCCCACGGTGTTCTCAGTTGTTTGCACAACTTGTGTGGTTTGCCCCCTGACTACTACTGAGTGGGCAGGTAACTTAAATAAGAATGGCAAACACCTGGCACGTATTAGTTTTTGTGACCTACCACTTCATTTTCTTCGTTTTTCATCGTCAGCTAGAGGCGTCTCAGTTCTGTGAGCCACCGAGGGTATGGGCCAAGATTTAATACATGGTCTTCTCTCATGGTTCTCCAGCCTGTGTTCTTCTGTTTTAATTAAATACTTCATTTATAACATTGAAAAATAATGATATCAAAAGAAAATAGGTTCCCTGGGGGTTCTTTCTGCTGCTGCCAAATGCTTTGTAAGCCATCACTAGGAGAGCAGTGCCAGGATGATGTATGGAGCTAATAGATCAGCATGATGAGATGGAGCTGGAAAAAAGGGTTGGATTTTTAAGAACATCTGTCTTTAAGAACATTCTGATTTCTAAGTTAATTTCTTTGTGAAGACCTGGCCAATATGGTCAGATTTATACAGGGCAATTAGGAGAACAAAATATTTCAAGTGGTTAATTAGCATGACAGGTTGTTGTGTAAATTTTTCCACAGCTATTAAGATGGCTTAGGATTCTTTAGCTCCATTCTCAGTAGTAGTAAAAGAACTCAGTTTTATGCACTTACATCATTACACATCATTTTAAGCTCATAATAATTTGACTTACGAAAATGGTACATAAAATCCTAAGTACTTATGAAAATTTGATGATAATTCTCACTGAGAGTCAACAGGATTTAGAATTTCAAATGGCAAAGTAAATTCTGAAAATTCTGCATTACTGCTTCATGTGTTCAGGAAGCTCTGTCTTATTTGTCAACCTGGTTTTGCACTAAGAAGATCAGAAGGTTATTTCTAGGAGGGACCAGTCACACCAACCCTCATCTGTTGCCAGGTCTCACACGTGAGAATGGAATGTGAACGTCTAGTCAAAATTTGCTTTTTATTTTCAATGAATTCTTACTTTAGTCAAAGTAAGAAACCCCATTTGGGTATGTTCTCAGTTCATGGATTTTTTTAGACCAACGTGCCTCTGTCAACCATCAGAAATTTCCCGGGAATTGCAGCATTTCTTTATCATTACTGCTGTAATCGAATGGAAACCATAGAGTTCATTATAGCTTCAAGGACCAGCTGCAGACTACTTCTTGTTACATCATGCAAGTCCAGGCTCAGTTGTTTTGGCTGAGATTTTGTGGCTATTTGTGAAAGAATAGCTTTCTTTGTGTCTTCATGCACCAGAGAGTGTTAGATGAAATGCATAGGTTACAGGAGGAGGATCTTTAAGAAGAAGGCTTCTAATAAGCAAATAATATAAAATACTCTTCTTGTTAATTACAGCGGGATTAATCAGTAAGGGGCTTTTCAAATTGAGGATGCCCTTTTCATGAGCTTTGAACCCAGATCCTGGAGCCTTAACAGACCTCACTGCAGACACTAACAGCTTTGGAGCGTGAATATATCTACACAATAGATAAGATTAACTGGTTAATTTAAGCTCGTAAAACAAAGGTCCTGCTTCTGCAAAACTTGTCATGGTTGATGATCTAGGATGGGTTGGATGAGAGGAAGAGAGCGGTGCACTGATGCACCAGGGCTTTTTGGTACCTCTTGGTGTGTGTGTGCATGGGATTTATGTACAGGGGTTTTTGTCAGACTTCCCTTTGCACAGTCTGACTGTTCACAGGAACGCAGCATCAGCTTGAGAGGCACGTGAGACAAAAAGGGAGAAGACACTGTATGATCTGGTGACCTCGGCTGGATCAGGTCCCAAACACAACCTGGTGAGAGCTGGGACAAAGAGGCAGAGAAAACAGTGTTGGTCTTCTCTGGTGCTGTATAATGTCTCCTGGTGATGATTGCATTCATTCCCAGAAGATGTTAGAAGCTGAAGGGCTATAGCAAAATGATTACCACATACCATTTTAAAACAGCATAAATAACACATTTTCCTTACATTTACCATCTGATCTGACAACTCAGTTAAGGCCAAGTGATGATCTTGCATTTGTTAGGAATAATTTCCTGTATGACAGCCCAGAGCTGGTACATAACCTAAACCCCATGGTAAAGTTCACTGCTAAAAGCATTATTCCTCTGACATTTGGCAGCACGTGATGGTTTGCAATGTGGGGGCTCTATTTACAGTGTGTTACCCTGTACTAGGGGCTGCCAGCCAGCTGCAAAGTGCACTGCAGCTTGTTATCACCTGCTTACCGGCATCCGAAACACTGATGGACCAGATTCTCCTTTACAAAAAGCCCCTTTATGTCACTCAGGCTGGTTTAAAGGGACTCTGAACTGCAAGTAATATAAGCTGTTCCTTCCATATGGTCCATCTATACTTCCTGCATTGCATAAGGAAGCTGGGAAGACCCCAACATATGTGAAGATGAGGTCCTTGGGAACCTGGTCTTGTTCAGCAGCTGGGTGGACAAAGGGTCTCTATAGAATATGAATCATGACTCTTCAGTCTTTCCACTGCGATGAGCATCACTCAGTAAATTTGTAATCTCTCTGTGATGCATCTTGCTTGCAGTGTGGAGCACAACCCAGGTTCTGTCACCAGAACCAAGTGGAAAGATTTAATGCCATCTAATGTCTGGACACGTTCCTGTGCAACCTGCTCTAGGTGGACCTGCACTGGCAGGGGAGTTGGACTACATGACCTCCAGAGGTCCCTTCCAACCCCATTTCATTCTGGGGTTCTGGGATTCAGATCTAAGGTGCATGTGCAGAAAGTAGGGGTTTTTTGATAGAACGCAAGTTGGTTTTTTTCCCTCAGATTTCCCTTCAGAGGGAAGTAAACCTGATCAGAGGGCACAATGGGACCCACAGAGGACAAGGCTGTGGAAAGCCCTGGGACAGTGCATTTGCCTGCCTCCTGCAGCCCCCAGTGTCCCAGGAACGGGGATGACCTGCGTGGAAATGTCAGGCTCTGGAGCCTTCCCTCACGAGCAGCAGGGAGTGTTGGGGCTGTCAGAAATTTGGGAAGGGGAAATGCTAGGACACAAGGCTTTTGGAGGAGAATTGCCTGTCAGCTATGGCTGCTTTGGCAAAACAGGTCCCTTTCTGAAAAAGATTCATTAATTTGCTGAAACCTGATGAAATGAGATGTTTTTCAGATCATCCTATTGGTGCTGCTCTCAGCACTCGCTTCCTGGACTTAATCACCCAGGAGTGCTTCTCGTCTGTGCCTCTTGCTTTTGGCTCCTGCATGCACTGAGGGGAAATGCTTCAGCAGATAACTGGGTTTTTTCTGTCAGTTGCTTCTTTATCTCTTTTATTAAGTCATCTCTGCGTTGCCAAATTTTAGCACTCGCTGATGGTTGCTCTGTCGTATCCCTCAGCTGCAGGGAGCTAAATCCACACTGTCCTGAGACAGGGAGGTTGTAAATGAAGTGCGTCAGCGTAGTGTTGGCTTGTCTGGAAATTGTCACGTACCTTGGTGACCGTGACTCTTGGGGAATGACAGCATTAGAAGTGGTATAAAAACATTTATAGTCGACTGTGCACCATATGAAGTCTTTCCTGTGAAGCTGCTGATCGATCATAGCATGCTCTTTAGTGCTTCATGCAGGAGAAACAGTCAGGGGGTTTGGGAATATTAATGTGGGGGTTTGGGAATATTAATGTGGGTATTTTTGTGATTTGTTTGCAAGAAGCTGAATCCCAGGCCTGAAGCATCATGAGTGGGAGTGAGCTCACCCTGGCCACTGTCACTGGGGAGTCCCTCTGTGACCACAGCATCTCCACGCCATGTTTCTGCTCTGCCCTGCCTGGGGCACGAGTGTCCTGAGTCACAGCTCTGCTCCCCGGAGGAAGGGACTATGGCCAGTGGGTATGGAGAAGCTCAGAGGACAGGGCAAACCAGTGAGGAGGAATGCACAGAATGAAGCCCCACCAAACTTCTTTTTTATGCTTTGGCTTCCATTAGTGATGCAAGTTAAAGCTGCCTGTTCACATCACCAATCTGTCCTCAAAAGTTTTAGCTTATGACAAGGCTAGAGAGCAGAGGTTCATCTGGTATTTTTCCTTGTTGCACTTGGAATGCTCTAATTAGTATGTTTATTATCTCTTTATACTCAAACCCAAAGAGATGTAGGAGAGTTATCTGCCTGGAAATGTTCCTTTTTTTTGAAATAATAACATTCTTCTTCTGCAGCGTCACCCGTGGTGAACTCTATTAAGAATGGCATAGAATAAAACTTCTCACAACACTCATTTGGGGATACCTGTATCTCAGCAGCAGTTGAAGAGGCAAATCAAATGTTTGCAATGATTGGGAAAGGAATAGAGAGCAAAATTGAAAATGTCACTATGCCACTGTATAGATCTATGATTCACACATACTTTGATTACCGTGCGCTGTTCCCCTCATTTCTAAAGGATATATTAAAGCTGGAAAAGGTTCACAGAAGGGCAGCAAGTATAAAAGTGTTACCATAGATATGGAATAACTTTTGTATGAGGAGTGACTCAGAAGACTGTGGCTTTCCAGCCTGGAGGGGAGAAGAGGTGGGTACCCAATGTCTGTACCCCTGGGGCATCTGGGCAAGCTGCCTGGTTCCTGCTGGAGACAGGTGAAGCCAGAACCTACCAGACCTAGATGAAGTAGGTGACTTGACCCCTTTCTTTCTTCTCTGGTTGGGAGTTGCCACAGGAAACCCTGGAGTCTGGATTAGGTGCTGTAGCAGTTAGAGTACAGCTCATGTTTTTGCAGAACTCCTGTAAAAGTGCACCCCTGTTACACCTTGTTCTTTGGCTACTTGGACAGGGAGTTTACAAATATGAATTGTAAAGATGTCTGGAGGCAACGTGAACATTGGCTTTTTTCCCTCTGCCAGTTCTTTTCCACTTTTGTTTTAAATTGTGCTGCTAAGTCCTGACAATCAGTTATACCTGTGTGTGGCTAGTGTAAACAAAACGGAGCACCAGTGAGCTAGAACATAAGGTCAACATAGGAGACAGAGTTATCTTTTCTGCATCTTATGGATATAATTGCCTCTAGTTCACAAAGGAGATTAGTTGAAGCTGTAATCAGCAGCGAGCTCCAAATTGTGTTCTATTACCAGGCCTTCACAGCAAAGGTTTTCGCGCTTATTTCTTTTTATTATTATCATCTGCGTTTTTCTTTTCAGTTTATGACTTGGGGTGTTTGAATCTCCAAAGGTTCACAACTGCTTTTGCAGCAGTTTTACACCTCTCAAGTAGCGCTGAGAATTAGCAGCTGCTCTTGCATTCAGGGGGAAGTTTTTCCTTGAGCTCCTTTCAGAAATTTCTTTCCGAATTTCTTGCAGAAATGCCTGTCGTTTCTGAAATGATATTGCTCTACTGAGGTCATGATGCCTTCTGTCAGTGCAGCCTGCTCTGTTTATTAAACAGCATTTTTCCCTGCAGGGAATTTAAGTAGCAGGTGCCCACAAACCTGCATCTCCTGGTGCATCGAACAGCACCCAGTGCTTCAGCAGCCTGGTGGTAGGATGTTTGTCTCACATCTCTTCGGGTAGATGTTACAAGGCTGAGAAATGCCTCTCAAATTTCCCTCAGTTGGAAAGATACCTCTGTATCCTGGAGAAAGCGAGGGCAAATGGCCCTGTAAAAATAAACGACCTGGGAAAGGATGCCTGCCCTTGTGGGAGCAGTTGTCTGTGGAGCACTGCCCAGCTTGGGCAGGTAGGGTAAATCCAGCTCTCCTGGTTCCCAGCCTTTGGGACGGTTGTAGCAAGGGTAGTGTCGCTGTCAGGATCTATCACAGGGGTCAGTGCTGTGCTTGGATTCCCCGACCTTGCCATGGTCAAGTAACTGGAGAGCATCTTGGAAAGGAGAGAGTCCAACAAGCTTGAAAGTTGGCTGGTCCCAATGCTGTCTGGTTGACCCCCCTTGGTCTGCATGACCGCATCACTGAGGGACACCACATGCCTGCCACGGGGCAGGGACAGCAGACAGTGTCCCAGGTCTGGTTTTGCTTTTGACAGAGCAGCTGTCTCTCCTCCTGTTTGGAGTAGATAGCTCTTGCCCTGATTAGTGAGCATCTAGTCAAGCCACCTGAACATCCCTGCTGCTTCCCAGCTCCACTGAGCTGTGTCCAGTCCTTCCTCTTCCCCATGTGTCTGTGACAGCTCTCCCCGGGTACCACAAGCTGCCCTTTCCTCTTGTCAGATGAATAAAACATCACGGCCTTACATCATGATAAAACCTGTTTGTTTGTTTATCTGTGGCATGCAGCACTAACGTAATTTAAATGGTATGTTAGAGACTGATGTTGTGAAATTAAGAATATGGGGCTTATTTCCCCTTATTGACTGGTGTCAGAGTGCTGCTGGGAGATATTACAGCCTGTATTTTATTATTCAAGATGATGCTGATGTGGAAGTTTCCTGACTCATCTTTCACAGTTTCTCTGACACTCAAGGAATTTCTTTCCTGCAGCCAGTGTGATACATATTAAAAAATTACTGTTACGATGTATAAGATTATACATATGCATTATTGTAAACCAGTGATATTTTTTCAGTCATTAACTTGACTCATGGAGTCTGTACTTGTAGCTTTGAAGTGCTGAACACTGTTATTCCAAAGGAGAGCATTTTCCTGACAGAAACAAAAGTATACTTAAGGTACAGAAGTGCCTTCCTCCTCTTCCCATTTGTGCTAATGTGAAATTTTTGCATATAGTCTAATAGGAAGAGAATGGATAGGGTGACAGATGACCAGACAGACTTTTGCAGCCACCTAGTTTATATCCATGGAAGACTATTAAGTTTCTGAGGGCAAATATCTCACTGATGTCTGTTGAAACCATTTCATCTCAGATGTGATGAATGAATCAGTGGGTTTCCCAGAACATACTTGTTCTCATCAATAAAAAGGAAGCCATGGTTTCCATGGGAAGGGGAGTCTGACCCAAAAACCTAGCCCATAGTTGAGAGCAGGATGGTGAATCTTGTAGATAGTTGGGACATGTTTTAACAAGGGAACATGGGTGGTGTAAGGTGGAATCTCCTCTGGTACCTGACTGTAGAAAGGGTATACGCTGTTAATGGCTTGGGTTAGAGTATTTTGATCTTTGGCTGAATTTTTTTTGGTGGAAATTTTCTCTCTTCTGCTTTCCAAACTTTATCACCATCTCCACTTGACTTCTCTTCATGTGTGTCTAAGTCATGACAAAATGCAGAGAATGGAATCTCATGGAAATCAATGAAAACATTCTGTTGTCTGCAAGGATGCAGGTGGTTCACTCATACATGTATCCCTGTATCTTACACCAAGTAACGACATGCTTTGGTCAACTATTGCCTGTAGTTTTCTTGTCCCTGGATCTTTTCCTGGTTCCTTGTCATTCTCTCCTATTTGATCAGTCCTAAAAGTAGGTTTATGCATTTCATAGCTTGTCTTGTGTCTTTTCAGGGACTTTCTAGTCCAGCTTTGACCCAGATAGCACAAGATTTAGGTACGAGATCCAGTTTCAAAAGCAACCTCAATTAGTAAAGGTCCAGGTTACCCATCTTCCAATGTGCAGAGAGGACAGATCCTGCTGAGACATTTGTAGAGTTGGAGAAGAACATGATGATGCTGTCCAGGTGTGAGTCTGACCACTTGCACTTCTCCACAAGGTGTTTTGTGCTGCTTTTGATACTGTGAATATATGTGCATATATTTCTGTGCATATATATATGGCAAAAGGCAGATTTTGCACTAGATATGTAAAGGTAATTTTCCAAAAGGATGGTGTTACTCCTTTTTGCAACGCACGCCTGAGCCACCATATGTGAGGCAGAGCTGAGCAGCCAGTGGCCAGGCTGAGTTGGGGTTTTGCTCCTGAAGTCACTGGGACCTGATAGCTCTGGAGGACAATTCCCAGATCCCTGTATCAAAGGTCCATCAGAGGCAGCGAGAGCACTGCTCTTTCTGCTGAGTGTGAGCCTTGCTCTTTGTGTACATACCAAGTCGTGGGTTTTAGGCTTTGAAAGCACTTGGGCTGGCAACATTTTTTTGTCAAGCTGTAGAGGTGTTTAAACGGAGGTCAAGCAAACAGGCAAAGTGCCATGATGGTTTTGTGGGACCAGGTCCAATTTGATAAGAAGGATGAAATGACTAAGCATGTGCTAAGCTTTATTGCTACTCAGTGCATTATCATTTCAGTTGTGTCAGTGTTTCCATTATAAATACCTCTTCTCAGGGGAACTCAGCTGTACATCTCATTTGGGGCTGGAAAATTCCATTTAGAGAATGCTATTAATTATTTAAAAATACACATTTGCTTTTTAGGTCAGGATTTTCAAAGTAGTGATTTGCAATGCTCACCATGAGACAGTTTGGAGAGGCCTGATTTTCAGGTGGTCACTGGAGATAGGCAACTAATCAGAAAAATAATAATCTTCCCTCTCTGCCCATCCCATTTCCAGATGCACCTGCTCTAGTTAAGTTTCTGAAATATTCATAATTGTGTTCTATTTTTTTCCTTCCTCTCTTACCTTTTTATGGTGGCTAGAAGTTCAAGGTGGGTAGTTTGATTTATTTGTTATGAAGAAATAAAAGGCCTAAGATAAGAATGTGGCCTGGAGTAATATTTGAACTTCTGGTATAAAAAAAGAGATGGAGTTCACTCTCGTGTCCCTGCTGCTGCTGTTGACCCCGTCTGGCTGGCTGTCCTAAGGCAGTGCTGTCTATTTTATTAGATGTATTCACCCACCCCTACGTGCTCTTGACGTGAGCTCTCCTGCAGAAGATGAGGGTCTCTTGACCGTGTGCAGGTTGGTCAAGGCTTGTGTTCTTCTTCCAGTGCTGAGGGTTTGTGCCCTTCTCACAGCTTTACATTCCAGGCTGAAAGGCCAAGCTGAAGCCCAGGAGAAGGGAGGTGACCTGCATAAGCACTTGCTGTGGCAGCCCAGCAGGCAGCCGTGCAGTTGGCAGGCGTTGCTGGATGCCGGTGTCTGGTGAAACCATTACAGCTGGTTAGGTTACCCCGCCGTAGGTAACTGGAGAACTATTTCACCGGCTGATGGTGAGCAGGAAACCCCCTGGCAGACAGTGGCACTGTGGAATAAACTACAAAGAGCAGAATGTAACTGGTTTTGAGATGCGATGCATATTTTTCCCAAGCAGCAGAGAAAAGCCGTAACCACAAACCATCAGAAACAGGACGCGCGGTGGCCCTCGGCGTGCGCAGGAGAGGATTAGCAGATGGTGTTTTCTGCCCTTAAACTATGAAGCACATTGAAAATTCAGGAACAGATCTACAAAGACATATTATGCCTGGTAAAGAGTCTGTCCATTTGCCCAAACTCAATAGCAATTGCTTAAAAGAAGGTGCTAGAAGAAGCCATTAACTAATCTTACTATAGTGCCCAAGTTCAATATACCAGAATGAGCAAAAGCTCTTCTTCAGGGTAAAAGTTTGCAGCTGAACCGATGAGCTCTGTAGGACGTCACTCTGCAGTGAGCTGTGAAAGCAGAGCAGCAGCACGCTCGCTTGTGCATCCCATACTGTGAACCTGATGGCCAGAGCACTGACGCACAGCTGTCCCCCAGCGTTCTGGGGTTTATGGCTTTAACAGGCTTTTATAAAACTAGCAGTCAGATTTTTGTCAATTCGGATAATAAAAATAACACATGCGTTTTCACAGTGTGCTTTTCTTGTCTTCAGTGTGCGCTCTGGAAATTTATCTATAGCAGCATCCTCCGAGAATTGTGCTCGGGGAGCATTTTGAGGCTACTGGAAGTAGAAGATGGGTAACATATGATGTTTTTCTTGGGCAGCAGCTGAATTAGATTGCTATCTCTTTCAAAACTAGAGTTTTCCTGTATCTGCCTAACAGATAGAAAAAGCACTGTGTTTTTCACCATGGGCAACACTGTCCATTTTCTTAAGCAGTGTGTCGGTGAAGTGCAGTAGATGACTCTTTGGGATGGCAAAAGCTTAAGAACCCAGAGGAGACTTGAGCTGAGCCAAGCCTGGGCCTGAGGGAAGAGGGTTAAAGTCTGTTCCCAGGAGATGGTAAAGAGAACTATAAGGATGCTCCATGGTGTGCTGGGAACGGGTCAGTATCCCAAGAAGTCCTGAGATCAAGACCATCCCTTATTGTTTCAAGCAGCAAAAGCCTTTGAGGCAGAATCACAAAGCTAACACTAGATAAACTCTTATAGAGTCTTATGGGCTTGTCTCACTTAAATTTGAAATAGAATTTCTTGTTTTGACTTGGAGTCCATACAGTGCACTTCTCCAGTTATTCCTGAGAATAATTATCTATATTTAGAAGGCAATGCTGTGATTGTCCTCTGAAATAGGAACTGGTTTTGGAATTGGAATGATGGGTCTCTGACATTTTGCTTCAAGGACATTCCAGTCTCAGTTTTTCCAGATGTAAGCCAATGCACTTAGAGTTGGAGGAAATTATTTTTATCTTTAATGCCAGAAGTTTAGCTAGTCAATGCGAGTCTCAAATTGCTTTACTTATGCAACTGTGCAGTAGGACTTGATGACTTGAGCTCTACTCATTTTGATTTTGGTGAGTTGTTTGAGTGTTTTACTCAGCAAAATAATGAAAATGGCCAGCTACTTGATGGCTTTTCTTCTGATGACCAGTTTGGGGTTAGTCCCATAAGATGATGTTAAGAGAGAGTATTTTTACGCTATGAAGCGTATAAAGGGAAGATGTCTTCGTGAAGCTGGGCCCATAGCTAGCATTATATTATGTGCTTTACTGCTTACATGAATGCATTACTTAAGACTGAAACGTGGTTCTTGTAGTTTGAGGGTGCATTTATTTAAATGGTGCTATTCATATTGCAGCCTATAAGAACCCAGAGGGAGAAGCACCAAGCATGAGAAAGCAATGGGTGCAGTTGGCACCAAGAGGCTCCTCTGCAGAGATTTAGTTTCAAAATGGAAGAGCTTTGCATGTGGTTGTTCTCTAGGAAATACGTTGATAGACCAGGTAGCTTTCCAAGACCAGCAGCAGATGCCAGCTGCACTGGAGTCAGCCTGTGCTGGGTTGGGAGCTCTGAGACATGTCTCCACACTGTCACCTCCTGCAGAAACCCAGCATCTCCATGATGCTGGTAGAAATGTAGCTACTGGCAGCAACCTTTGCCTAAGTCTCTGTCTGTGTACTGAGCTGGCTGTGCAAACCAAGATGAAGAACTGAGTATGAAGTCATCTTTATTCTCTTCCTCAGAGCGGATGAGAGGGATGTGTGGGATCAATGCCCAATCAATGGAGCAGGTGCTGACCCTGAACAAAACCAAGACTGTGTGCGTAGAAGGTAAAGTTTCTGTGGTTTTGACTCACCAGATGGAGGGGATCGCTAACTTCACTTAGAGAGCTGGGAGCTCTGGGATTGCCACTGATGGGCTTGCAATTTTGGTGTGCTGGAGAAGTTTTCAGGAGAGAAGGCAGCACTTCCCTAAGGAAGTGTCTCTAGAGAGCCAAGGTGGTCAGAGTACCCCAAGAAAGGTTAAACCAAGGACATCTGCCATACCAAATGCTCAAGTGTAAGTGAAATGAATCTAGGAGGCAAGCGGAAACAGCAGGGTCCTGATCTTGTCATTCAAGAATAAAACCAGCACAAAGGGTTGGCAGAAAAATACCCAAGTTGCGGGCAACAGTGTGAGAAAAGGTACTCTTTTATGTCAAATGCCAGGAGAACCCCCCAGGGAGGGCAGCACAAAGCACCAGGATATCTTCCAGTGTTGTGTAGCCCCAACAGCACCGATACACCGTGACCGTGGGCTTGTGAGGTGGGACTGAGTATGGTGGCCACCATAGGGATGGAGAACCGTCAGTGCTCCACAGAGCACCTCCTGCAGAGACCCTCACGAAGAGCACCCACAGGGCTCCAGGGGAGGAGTCTGTTGGGAAGGGTTAAGGCAATCTGGTATGTGTGAAGTTTTGCAAGTCACTGAATCTATTCAGCATCCTGATTCCCTTCTCTTTAATGAAGGGAAAGATGCACGTTATTTTGGCATGTTCTTGTCACATGTTTTTGATAGATATAATTTGAATCTTAAAAGAGGAGTGTAAAGGGAAGGGAGATTAGAAAAATGAGCTGGAAATTAATTCTGGATTCTGTTTCCGCTTCTGCTACTGGCTTTCTACGTGATCACGAATGAATAATTTCATAGGTAATTTCCATAGAAATAAGTAGGAGAATCAAGACCCTCCTTGCTCAGAACGAATGTGAAAATAATGCTGTCCTTCCACACTTACTTAGCTTAGTCATCCCTCGTGGCAGACAAGGACCATCTCACAGAACGTATTTTTCAAGGGTACTCTTATTTGTTTTTATAGTGTCCTGGATGTGGTCTGGAGGTTGGAGAATATGCTGCAATAAAAATGAATCTTTATTAATAATAAAAAGGGGTTCTGCTGCAACCAAAGGATTCATTAAAGATTAAGCTAGTATTAGTGGAGGGGTAGTGTCTGTGGTTTATGTGCATTATTTGTGTAGACCCCGTCCCCAGAAATACATGGTATTTATTTCTAACTTTTCCCCAGAAGATTTCTCAAAGATTTGTTTTGCTGCCTTGTGATAAAATCTCAAGGTCATGGAAGAGACGCTTTTAGTGATGCTCTTACAACTGGCATTGTAAAATTTTATTTCTTAGTGAGGTCCTGCTAGTGAAAAGGCTGATAAATTTTAATTTCTATTTCATAGCGGTGCATTGGCTATAACTGTGTAATTGCACCTGCACAGCACTGTTGACAAGCTTGTGATGGATTAAAGGGAGCTGATGTCATAATCGAGGAAGGAGAAAGTGAGCTTTGAGACAGGGCTTGAGTGACTTCCATAGAATCACAGAATGGTTTTTTTCTTTATTTTTTCTCCCTTAATTCCATAGTGCATGGAGCACAGGACTTGGAGATGCAGGAGTTTGGGTTTACTAGGCTCTGTCCATGAGATGTTTTGGCCACAACACAAGTGGTGGGAGCTGCCAGGGGCTGTTTGCAGCAGAGGAACTCCAAAGAATTGCAAGTATAGATGCTATGTCTTTCTAACAACAAAAAACTATTTGGTTTTTTCTTTTTATTATTTTTCCCCTGCTTCCTGACCCCTTCCCTCCTTTTTTTTTCTTTATTTTTCTCCCTTAATTCCGTAGTGCATGGAAAGCAAGTAAACTCCCTCGCAGTGGAGCACAGGACTTGGAGATGCAGGAGTTTGGGTTTACTAGCTGTGATAAATTATTTGGTGAATGACCTGGGCCAAGGGCTTTTTTTTTTGGGGTGTGTGCCCTATCTTGCTTTTGGGGATAACAATATCACTTTAGCTTTCTGGAACAGGTTAAGCATCAGTATTTGGGAGATACTGTACTAGTGATAAGTAACTTCTTTCCCAACAAACTTGAATTTTTAGGTTTCAACTATCTGTTTTCAATGGCCAAGAGGCTACCTTAGCAGAATTATGTAGCTGATTGGTACACTTCACAAAGCACACTGTTTGGGTTTTCTGTTAATAAGAGAGGGGAAAAAGATTTGGTGGGTGACCTGGGCCAAGGGCTTTTTTTTGGAGTGTGTGCTCTATCTTGCTTTTGGGGATAACAATATCACCTTAGCTTTCTGGAACAGGTTAAGCATCAATATTTGGGACATACTGTACTAGTGATAAATAACTTCTTTCCCAACAAACATGAATTTTTAGGTTTCAACTATCTGTTTTCAATGGCCAAGAGGCTACCTTAGCAGAATTATGTAGCTGATTGGTACACTTCACAAAGCACACTGTTTGGGTTTTCTGTTAATAAGAGAGGGGAAACTTAGCTTTCTGGAACAGGTTAAGCATCAATATTTGGGACATACTGTACTAGTGATAAATAACTTCTTTCCCAACAAACATGAATTTTTAGGTTTCAACTATCTGTTTTCAATGGCCAAGAGGCTACCTTAGCAGAATTATGTAGCTGATTGGTACCACTTCACAAAGCACACTGTTTGGGTTTTCTGTTAATAAGAGAGGGAAAAAATCTCTCTTATAAAATATAGGTCTCTCAGATGATTCTGGTGCTTAGATAATCTCTTCTCTTGCTGTTCTTCAGCACAGCATCGTAAACCTAATTAGTCCTTCGCATTTTTCTCATTTAATTCACTTCTCACTGCATGCATCTTATCATGCATTAGAAGCAAGTTGAAACATTAATTAATTTGAGCCATTTCATGGAGCTGAAGGAACTCATTTAACTGTCTTATCACTTGGAATTCAGAGGCCAAGCACAGTGCCTGCTTGCTGCCTTCATGTGAGAGCAATCTCTGGCAAAATTCTTCACCTGAAATGAACTTGCAGACATGTCGTTTCTTGACTTGCATCTGCCATTTAATACTGAAATTTCCCATCTAGAAACCCAGAAAGACTTCTCTACTGATCCTGTACTGTGTATGGATTAGCATCTACGTCTCTGGATTCTATTTACACTCCCTTTAACACATTTTATAATTCACATATGGATACATTGGTTTTGGAAAGTAACCACCAAACCCCATGTATTATCTTTTATCTTCATTTCTTCATTCAGTGCTGAGTCTTTTCTTACAAGCATTTTGTGGATGAACAAAGAGTTCCTGCTGTTCCTTACAAGACCTGTTTTTAATCCTGGGTTACAAGCATCAACGCAGTGTGGGAAATAGAGGGGTAATGGGATTTTCAAAGGGTCACCAAGGCAAAATGGACATCCTGTTGTCTGGCACCTTGAACTAGAAAACAGGCTGGGTTATCAGGAATCAGCCTTGTGAAAACCTAAAAATGGGGAGTGGAGGCTTTGAAAGACATCCCTACTAGAACAGCCTGATAAACGTGTGCGTGTTAAATGCTTCACAGGTGGTGACCGACTTTGTTAGGTGGGGCAGGGAGGAAGCACTGGTGCTACTTGTGCAGCTGGGGCTTGGTTTGATTTACTCTGGATTACACTAGTGTGGCAGAGCGTGAACGAAAGGCACCTGATCTCTGGGTTTCCATTACAAGCCTGGAGATCTAAGCTGTCTGTCTGTAAGAGCTCTGGACAGGCTGAAGATGTGGAGTTGGAGGCTCTGTGCTTTACAGAGTTCAGGAGGCTTGTTAGTGATTGTCATTAGTGAGATCTCCATCTCTAGACAGGCAGGGAACCATGGCTGTGCTGATCTCTGGCATTCGGTGGATGAGAAGGACTCTGGCTGCCTCCATTACATGGTCTTGTGAAGCTTTAAAGGTTAAATCATTAGCAGAAAGAAGCTTATTAAAGAACAGAGGAAACTGTACAGACAGATTTCCTGGAATACTTCACTGACTCAGAAGGAAACCAACCATTTCCACTGCTTTTGGTATCTTTATTTGGAGAACCAGTCTTATGAGGAGAGGTTGAGGGAGCTGAGGTTGTTCAGCCTAGAGAAAAGGAGGCTGAGGGGGGACCTTGTCGCTCTTTACAACTCCCTGAAAGGAGGTTGTGGAGAGATGAGAGTTGGTCTCTTCTCCCAAGTTACAGCTGATAGGACAAAAGGAAAAGGCCTCAAGTTGCTCCAGGGGAGGTTCAGATTGGATATTAGGAAAAATTTTTACACGGAAGGTGCTATTAAGCATTGGAATGGGCTGTCTAGGGAAGTGGTTGAGGCACCATCCCTGGAGATATTCAGAAGACGGGTTGACATAGTGCCTAGAGACATGGTTTAGTGATGTGGGGTTGTTTGTTTGTTTGTTTGTTTTTATCAGAGTTAGGTTGATGGTTGGACTAGATGATCTTAAAGGTCCCTTCCAACCTAGACAATTCTATGGTTCTATTTACGCCTGTGGCAGATGTTCTGGGATGCGAGGCCTGAGCCCTTCAGAGGGATGGGAAGTGTCCTTCTGCATCTTGGGTTGTGTCCAGGGTCCACTGTGCACAGGAGGTCGCATGGATCTGAAGGCTCACACCAGCTCACTAGACCTTCACCCTGCTCTAAACCAGATGTACACATTGCCAGCTTCCCAGTATAACCTCTCCTTCTCTTTATATACCGTCATAAAGAGCAGCGAGGTAAAAGGCACTGGACACTTCTCCCTTGTTATTATTAATTCAGATGTCCACTTCTGGTTTCATCTGCGGCCAGTTTCTCATGTCTGTTATATCTAACTCGACAAGTGCTGACACTCTTCTCTCCTGCTTTGGATGGTGCCATGAATGGATTTATGTAAGTGTCTCTCTCCTCTGCTCCGCGGCTGATTTTATAGCTTGACGGGTGGAACAATTTCAGAGTTATGGGACCCACAGTGATGCTGCTTCTTGTTGCCATTTTTGTCAAGTCTCCTTGACAGGTCACAGGTGAGTGTTCTGTAATTAAAATGGTTTGGAAATTTTGCTCAGTGATCAATTTAGAAAAATTTGGTTATTACTAAATTCTGTGAGACTGGTAAAGTGGAGCGTGGAGAGTGTATTGCTATTGGAGTAGCTTTTTAGCATGACTTGCATAACACTTGACTCTGCCTTTTCAAATATGGTTGTCCGGAAAATACTCACTGTGAGTGTCCATTTTGTCTAATGAGAATAATGACCTTCCCTTTGAACGCTGTGACCCATGTCTGCAGGGCTTTTACCTGTTTCCCATCAGTTTTGCTCTCCGTTGACTGCCACCACCACGGGAAGGGACCTTGCTCTGAACTGGGCAGCTTGATGCTGAAACTTGGGGAGCACCGGAATCCCCAGCCTAGGGATGGGTGCTCCCCAAGGATTTAAGTGGGTCCTGCCGTACTTAAAGCCTCTTAGGGTGCTCACGGCATCTACCTTCTGAGTCTCATTCCTTTTGTTGTGTTATTCACTGGTAGTTTTCCCCTTCCTTGCAGAGCAAGCCTGGAAAGGGGTAAGGGACTTGTGTGTTTGGGTGTACATGAAGTGTTTGAGTAGGAAACAACTAATACGGCAGGCAACTTATAAGCTGTAATGAACCCACCCTTTCACAACGTTTTGTTCCTCTCCTGGTTACTTTTTGCTGTCAAAATAAAATGTAGTGTCCATCTGAAATGGACCTAACACTGCAAATGGGGCCCATACACACAGAATGATCTCAGTTGATTCACACGTTACACTCTCGTTAATGCAATCTAATGTGACACTGGCATAGGCTGAACATGTTTGCTAAAGATGGATATTTACAGACCTTTCCTACTTGCATTACTCCTCCTTTGCCTCCGCAATAAAATAAAATGCAATTACTTTAGCAGTCCCCGTGTCCTGCAGAAGCCATTAGATGTTAACGAAAATAATTTCTTTCTTTCCTCTCTCTAAAACAGATCTGGAATAGCTTTGCTAAGGGAAAAAAATGCTGTTTTGCCTCAGAGCTACAGTTATGTCCAAATCAAAGCACCAGACCTGAGAATCCTTAAACTTGGGTTCCAGACTCAGTTTGTAATTTAAAGGTTGGGACTGATACCTCTTTTGATGGAGAGAAACAGCAACTGCGCGGTCCAGAAACTGACTATTGCTCAACTCTAGGAAGGACTGCACATGGACATAGAGTTGCATTTTGCAGCTGAATTCTTCTTTTTTCTGTACAGAGCTAACTGACTAATCTGATGGCCAGCTTCTCAGAAATGTTCAGAGTTTGCTTTTGTGCAGGCCTTCATTTGGAACTGTGAATGTGCAGTAAAGAGCTTGACTGAGCCGTTTGGGAAACCGATAAATCCTTTAACTTTATATTCCAAAGCTTGCTGTCCCCTTCTCCTCTGACACTAGAGCTCCCATGTTGGCTGTTCAAATGAAGTTGGAAGTCAGGGAGATCTTTGTGGGCGTGAATGACAGGTTTGAATTCTCAAACAGCCATGCAAAACTTAGAGCACAGTTTAATCTGTTCATCAAGGACTCAGAATTTGACTTGCCTTGTTTTTCTGGAGTTTATTGAAAGAACTGGGGTAATTCCTCCCTCCATATCACCCCAGCCCATGTGAGGATAAACCTGATTTTGGGAATCCTTACAATGAGAAGGGAGAAGTGCCGACGTGTCAGTGCAAAACGAAACCTGAAGAGCTGTGTCTGTGCTTTATGAAGGTAGCAGATACCTCGAAATGCAAGTGTGGGGCCCAGTCTTGCACTTCTTTGGCATTCAATACCCACCACTGTACTCTGGGGATGATTATTCCACACCTTGAAATGCAGGAAACCTTTCAGGCTGCCTTTGTGATAGCACTGATCAAGTGATAAATATTCCATGCCTGAAAATGTAGTAGGTGCTGCTCATTTGCCTTGTTTGCAGGAAGCAGATGAGGTCATTAGTGTGAGTCTGGCATCTTCTCTCCTTCTCATCCAGCACCTTGTCGTTCTCAACAGCCAAAATAGTGACATGCTTGGTCAGGAGGAGTGAAAGAGATGGGGTTGAGAGGCTGACAGAGGAGCCATCTGCATGACCATTACATTAATTGGTCAAAGTGGCCATAAAACAACAATAGGAACACGAACTTCTAACTTATTTGTGGCCTGAACCCTGGGTGTGAATTCCCTGCTTGTTTCCAGAGGGGCAGTCGGGCTGTTCTTTTAACACACCGACCTGTCGTCAGGGCCTCCAGCTGCAGTACCTCAGCCTGGTATTTTGTTATCTCACAGCTGAAGAAGGGCTTGTGTGCTAAAAGCTTGTGGTCAATGAAGGAAGTAGCACGTCTGATGAAAGGTCATTAACATTGTCATCTTCAGTGCTGGTTTTTTTTTTTAAATTCCGTAGCACCGTGTCTTCCGTCACTTTGTTACCCTCCTTTAGCTAATTAGAAAGGACAAAGTTCCCCGTGGTTGCCTGCGTTCACTGATTCCACTGTACGTCCTAGGACTCACAGGCATGCTGCCCTTCGCCCGGGCTGGCCAGGAAACTCCCTGTGCAAAAAGGGACTTGTGACCCAGGTGAGTCCCATCCGCACCACTGCTGCAGAAGGACAGATAATAATCCAAAAAAGCCCCAAACCAAAATAACATGGAATGAACCTATCAACACTCTTCTTGGAGGAAGATAACAAAATTTGAATGCCTTTTCAAATTCAACTAGACTTTCAGTTAAACAGAAAACTTTTCCCACATAAAGAACCTTCAGGGATTTAGTTAAAATCTGCTAAGATAAAATATATACCACATCTCTCTCTCCTCAAAAAGCCTTATTATGTTCATTCCCATTAACTGCCTCCTCAGGGTATTTTGTATGTCTGCAGAACATATTATGGCCATTTGGCTCTGAATGTTTTTGCAGGACTGTCACTGAATTCAAGTCAGAAAATGGCTAAAGCTGTGAACAACATTCCAAAGACTATAACAAGAGTGTTTCAGTAATAAATAAGTCAGCAGATAGAAACATCTCACTAATTCCCTGTCAGGCCATGCACAGTCAGAGCTTGAAGGAGAAGGTAAGACATATTTTATTTGATGTATCCTGATATGGTGCTATCCAAGTGAAGCTCTGCCAACATTTTCGCTTTAATTTTGCATTGCGGAACCCTGCTGAAAGTTGTCTGACTGCTGCTCAGTCATTAATTTCTTTCCAATAGCAGCCCTTTCACCCTCAAAGTTGGAAAACTGGCATTGACTCTGCTCTATCCATCGTTGTGATGTTATTTACCCTTGAATATCTGCATGGTGTATATGTGTATGTCCAGCTTCCTCAATGGGTGAAGAATTTAATCATGTTGTTGAGGAACCAGCATGGGGATTCTTGTACCAAGAAAGTTCTTCTTGAGGGTTAGGTAAAGCCTCTTCATAGGCAGACACAACGGAAGAGTTAAAAGGTTTCATGCCCATTGACTCAGATGGCTTTTATATCTAAGCAGGAATACACTTTCATTTTGAAGTTCAGTTCTGTCGCTTTCTCTTGCAAGGCTGAATATTTTGTGTGTGAATTTCCTACTGGACAAAGGAATGGCGAGCTCCTGTTTCTCAGGAAAATGAGCTGCTGGGTTCATTATCATCAGTTCTGTACAAAATGGTTTGCCAGACGTCTCAAGCATGAGTAAAGTCCCTCCTGGGCCTGTGCTGCAGCCCTCACAGTGGGGAAGACGAGCTTTTGAAATAATTTCAATTTTTATTCATTAGCGTGTATAAAAATAGGACATTTGATCCATCCAAAAGCAAACAGCCGGAGTGTACTGTGTCACCCAGCAAGAGCACAGGACAAATGGGCTGAGATGCAAGAGAGCACATCAGCACTGGTTCAGAGAGAAGGTCGCCTGTCCTGGTACCCTCGGCCAACAGCAGCCCACGGCAGATACCTGGACAGGCATATACATGACTTTTTTATTTTTTCAGGTCCTTTTTCTCCTCAGTAGATCTCTCTTCTAAATAAATGTCTGGCCTTCACTGGGACCCCTCTAAACAATAACATCCTTTGGCAAGACGTTCCACCAATTGACTACCTGTTGTGTGAAGAATTCTCTTTACCTTACCTTGAGGCTAGCTCCTTCTAGCTTCATTTTAGGGTCTTAATTTTCGTATTGGAAGAGACTGTGTGTGCTTGATGCCTGCCTATCTGAACCTGGGCACTCTTGATTTGCAGATCAGGATCATACCTGCACTAAGATGACCCCATTCCAAACCAAAGGAATAAGGAATTTCTTCCTTGTGTTGAAGCTGTTCTGTAGCTGGGGTCACTATAGTTGCCTTTCTCTGAATGTTTTTGGTTCTAATACAGCCTTTTTCAGATGAGGGAACAAGAACCACATGCTACCTTGAAAATGTGGAAGAGCCATAGATAGATTCATACAATCACATAATTAGGCTTTCTGTGGTGTTCATTTATTTTTGGTAGTATGTGTTATTTTCATCTATTTTATTTTTGCTATTTTGACATTTTTATGGAACTAACAATCCCTAATGCCAAAATGTTGTTCCAGACCGGCATGTCATGCTGTCATGTTGGAGTCCATCGTTCCTATGTGAAGTTAGATTACTTTTTTTTTAATCCATGTATATTGTTACCTACGTTGTCATTCATCTGCCATTGCCCAGTCACCAAATCTTGTATGGCCTCTTAGCAGTTCTTCCTAGCCTGCCCTCATTCTTAGTGTCCTGTTCTTGCAGGTCTCTCCTTCTGGAGCTGAGGTGTGTAGTGTGCCCTGATCCCTACTCTCAGATCAAAAACGTGACCATTGTGGATAGAATCATAGAATTGTCCAGGCCGGAAGGGACCTCCAAAGGTCATCTAGTCCGACCTCCCCGCAGTCAGCAGGGATACCCCCAACTAGACCAGGTTGCCCAGGGCCTCGTCGAGCCTCTCCTTGAATATCTCCAGGGAAGGGGCCTCAACCACCTCCCTGGGCAACCTGTTCCAGTGCTCCACCACCCTCACAGTGAAGAACCCTCTCCTAATCTCCAGTCTAAATCTGTTCCCCTCCAGCTTGAAGCCATTTCCCCTCGTCCTGTCACTGCAGGCCTTTCTAAACAGGTTCTCCCCAGCCTTCCTGTAGGCTCCCTTCAGGTACTGGAAGGCTGCTATTAGGTCTCCCCGGAGCCTCCTCTTCTTCAGGCTGAACAACCCCAGCTCCCTCAGCCTGTCCTCGTAGCAGAGGTGCTCCATCCCCCTGATCATACTTGTGGCCCTCCTCTGGACCCTGCAGCATTTCTTTAAATCAGTCTCTGTCCAGATGAAGCTACAAATAACAGCTCTGTCAGTCCATGGCCTCTTTTGGTTGTTTATTTTGTTCAGGGAAGCACTAAAGTCTCAAAAGTGTTGACTTTTTATAAAAGGATGTACTGGGCATGCCCATAGGCATAAGTGATCTGTAATTGTATGCAAGTGCTTCTACTGGCTTCAAGCATATTTTTGCAGGTGCCCCATCTGGGGGAAAAAATGCCCACGAATGAGCCCCTAAATCATGCTAAATATTGCAGAGAGCATATCAATGAAGTATTTAAAGATTTAAAAAAAACCAAACCCGGATTCTGAATTTACAAACCAGCATTTCCTCCATCTGCACTCAGTGCTCGTCATTTTGTTACAAACCCACTTCATTCCTTGGTAGCTAATAGCTCTCTTTGAATACTGAATCGCCTCATTAGGCTCTTTTATCCCATGAATGAAATGCTTCCTCCGAGTCAAATAGGCAATCCTTTATTTTTCCTATTGATTTTTAGTTACGTATATCAGACTGCTACTAACTAATCAATAAAGTGGCGTGGAAGGACTTCTGATCTTTGAAATTATGTGGCGTAGGCCTTTTTATTACAATGCTCCTCTCTTTGGAAATCTTGTGTTGAATGGAAGCTGTTTGTAACTGTTCTAAGCACAGGGCTACCAGGTTGGAGTTCAACCAAAGTCTTTCCTCTTTTCCCCGTGAGAGGGAATGGCAATTTCAAAGGCCTGATTCCTCCTGAGATATAACGTGGCAGAGTCACCCCTCACACTTGTGTCAGAGAGCTGTTTGCAGAGAGGGGCACGGGTTTGCTGGATTAGAAAGCAAGCTCTGCCTCGTGCTTTGATGCCATAGCTCTTCTCGGTCTTAGCTCTTAATGGGAGCTAAATAACCGCTGTTATGATGATACAGTCTGCTGTAAATTCGTCTCCCTAATTGATCTGTTGAGCAGACTGCATGTTTCTAAATAGGGGTATAAGTCGCTTCCTTCTGTCTCGCTGGTTTAACAGTTTAAGTAAATGAATGCAGATGTTTTATTGCCCCTTAATGAGTGGAAAACCGTGGATGATTTTCTTAGCATATCACCTCTCCGTAAAGTGCAGTGTCTTTGGCACCTGAAAGTCTGCATTTGGTTATGAAATAGTTATAGGTTGTTGCTTAAAATTCTGCCAGAGTTGGGCCAGAGGACTGTCTGATTTACTGCTCGTGGCTTTATGGAGAGGTGAGAGAGACTCATGTTATGGGCATGCCAGAAGGTTGTTGCAAGGCAAGGTAAGGTCATCTTCAGTTCCACTGTGTGCTGCTGGAGAAGACCAGGTGCTTTGCTGCAGGACACAACTGGGAGGTGCAGTGCTGCAGCGTGTCCATCAAGTGGCCATGCAACACAGAGACACAAACTTTGTTTATGTCTTGGGGCTGATCTAGAGTTTCAAGCGGAGCTTGTCTATGCTATTGCTGAAGAAAACTGTCAGCATATTGTAGACCAGAATTTGCTGTGGTATGACTCGGGGACTCCAGCTGCCTGACCTAAGCACCCCTCACCATGCAGTTTCTAAGCTCGGGGGAACACTTAGTGACTTTAGACCTCGGAGCTGGCTTCCCAGCTGAGACACAGAGCAAAGCTGGGTGAGGTTATTGAGAAAAGGGTGCATGGGACTCGGGGAATAAAGTGCTGTCACTCAACTCCTGTCTTTGTGTGTGGCCACATGGAAGCCAACCTGCTTCCTTCTTGTGGGCCTTGTGTAATGACCCCCACTTGCTGGTGGTGGGGTAGTAATGCTGGGGTCAATTGAGCTGTACCAGTTTACACCTGATGGGAACCAGTAAGACAGGGATTGGTGTATTTGCTGCCTGCCTGGCAGGCGTGAGAGGGGGTATTTGTGCCATTTAGAAATGTATAGAATGTGATTTCTCTGAATGTTCAACATGATTAACTTCCTCCTGTGTGTCAAAGCGTGCTGAGGGAGTACTGCTGAAGCAAAGCTGGGAGGCTGAGGCAGTGTCGCTTGGGGAATGGTGGGCATGGGGAGAATCACAAGCGCCGAGGGGGTACTGCTGAAGCAAAGCTGGGAGGCTGAGGCCTTGGGGAATGGTGGGCATGGGGAGAATCACAGAATTGCCCAGGTTGGAAGGGACCTTTCAGATCATCTAGTCCAGCATCAACCCAACACTGTCAAAACCCATCACTAAACCATATCTCTAAGCACTACGTCTGCCTGTCTTTAAATACCGCCAGGGATGGTGACTCCACCACTTCCCTGGGCAGCCTGTTCCAAGGCTTGACAACCCTTTCAGTGTAAAAAAATTTTCCTAATATCCATCCTAAACCTCCCCTGGTGCAGTTTGAGGCCATTTCTTCTTGTCCTGTCGCTTCTGTTTCATGTTGGTCTTTGGGTTGTACTTATCATTACGGTGCCTGAATGCCTGTCAGTGGTACATTAAATTGTGTGGGAGTAACACATCAGGTGATGTTTGAGGCCATTTCTTCGTGTCCTGTCGGTTCTGTTTCATGATGGTCTTTGGGTTGTACTTATCATTACGGTGCCTGAATGCCTGTCAGTGGTACATTAAATTGTGTGGGAGTAACACATCAGGTGATGAGTGCCTTGGCTTCAACCTCCTCCTCATGCATATGCAGAGGAGCATTTAGTGTTTGTTATGGAAATAAAGCATATATATGTTTATCTTTAAGAAGCGGTTTTCGTTTTACAGTTGGCTGAGAAAGTGGTGACATTTGCAGTTGTGTGGCCCATTTCTTGTGAACTCCGGTGTGAAATTTGTCCTTGGTTGAATGAAACTGACAAAACCCCTAAGCTCCCACCCTCATTGACCTTAGCCTTCTGTGTATCCCATTAGCTCTCCTAGCTTTTAAGACCTGAACAGGGAGGCAAAGCCCCCTCCGCCTTCTTGTTCCCTCTTGGACATATTTTAGGGGGACGCTATTAAAAAACATCTCTAGAAACCTTTCCACACTTTTACTTCTTCCTTCAAGCTTGGACATGAGAGGGATTGAACCAACTCAGCTTTCACCGTGCCCTCACTCAGAGCTGCGCCTGCTGAGGAGGGACCCCACAGGATCTGACTGTTGTGGGGTAGCTGTATCACCAGGGACAAAGGAGAGCTTTTACGGGAGTCAGGCTGTATCTTAACTACTGCTCGGCCGCTTGGGAAGTCTGTAAAAGCTTTCTGAAACTACCAGGCTCCTCCCAAAGCACCACTTGATGTAGTGCATTTTCAGATTCAGAGCCGAGCCTATAAAAGCTGTCCCCGTGCAAAGACCACCCAACACTAGCAGGGTGTGCAGAGGCATTCCTGTTTATAGCGCGGTGCGAGGGTCGGACAGCTTCACTATGGCTCGGGTTATCCACCCAGAGAAAGCATGGGATACATGAGTCATTTCTACTACCCAGAACTCTAGACATAACATAAAATAGATGGCATGAAATAGCATTAAAGATATTAAAGATGGGAGGAAATTAAGTGTTTTCCCCCTTGCATTCTTGAGCTATAGAGTAATGGATTTCTAGAGCAAACTCATACTAATGCACCCATAGGAAGTGAGGGCAAACAGTAGAAACCTCAAACTTTGTGCCGTAGGATTCAGAAAACTCAGTCAAGGAAGAGGGAAAACAAAAGTGTTTTCGCAATACAAATTTGGTGATTAATTTCCTAGCAGGAAATTAGCTTTTATCTACTCTTAAAAAATGTTAGTAAACTGGGTTTATCTTAAGCTGCTTAGAATTTGTGACCCTGCCAGTTCCTGGCATATTGCAGAATTTTTTCTCTTGGTTTGAGAATGACCTGTAAGCCCCCAAATCTGTATTTTTCCTTTTTCATATTTAAAAATGTATTTTTTTAAAATAAATTCCTGCTGAACTTATACATTCCCAGGTCAGGTCTTTTCTGTCATCCGTCTCTGTTACAATCCCGTGGAATGGCTAGAGAATTCAGAACAACAGATCTCACACCCACCTAAAACAGAAAGAAATATTTTTAATCTCTTTTTTTTGAAAGGTGTAAATTGTAAACATCAAATTCCCTCAAAACTGCAAAGAAATGATTTGAAGGAGCCCCTCTCCTCATTAGAAACTGCATTTGAAAGTACTCATTTCCTTGAATGCTTGGGAATACTTGGATTTCATTTTTAGGACTTTTTCCACTTAGTAGTTAATACTCATCCTTATGTAACTCTTGTGACTGAAAGCACTGTGCAAAAGGATGAAAAGCAGATGCATCTTCGGTACTGCTGATGGACTTGCTCCCTGAAATTCTCTAGTGCAGAGAAGGTTAAAAGTTATATGTCAAATATAATACTCTCGCTCGGTTGCACTTGATGACTGCAGTCTTTTAACTATTAAAGTAATAGAATTTAAGGCTAAGTATTTTTAGCAGTTTTTATTGATGGCTTTCTAAAGCTTCTGTTTCAGAGGTTTTGTGATCATAAAGCAGGATGGAAGGAATTTCCATCTGACTCGTGTATCAAAGCTTCATTTTCATATGACCATGCACATGCATCCATTTAGGGCCAGTGCACTGTTTCCAGTAACTAAAGATTGCCTGACTTTTGTGATTACTCTGGAAGTCAGAAATCCTGCTCATTTGTTGGCCAGAGGAAACAAATGTATTTTGTTTCAGCTGGATTGGGTCTTGGTATATGATTTATTGTAGTCCAAATATGTTTCTTATAATTTTGAAATCTATGAAGTCATATCGATAACATAGGCTTCAAATAATATCTCAAATGGAAAGCTATTATTTTATATCTAGAGGAAATGCAAATGAAAGAAATGTAAAACAATAGAAAAGGAAAACCTAGTTACTTGACTTACCTCCAGCAACAAAGTAGGTTTCCTTTCTCTCTAGATGAAGGTAAAAACATTCCATAATCCAGCTTCTTGAAATACTCAGTAATTTTGTTTTCTTTATTTTACTCTCTGAATGTACACCCCGTTCATGTAGTGCATCGTGTATGTAAAGGTATCGGGAATGAACTGAGATTTACTAATCAATGCCAGTCCTAATTTCCCCATCAGGAAATGAGCTGGGGCAGAGCTGGTATTGAAAGGTGTGAGAAGTCGGTATTATCTGAAGTGGAGCACTCCTGGTTGTTTCTGTCTTGAAAAAAACCAGGCTCCTGTTACTTGGAAGGGACAACTGTGTTTATGCACTATTTTCTCTGGGGCATCCCAATACCTTTGTATGTGTTGGCAGCAGAAGACTATGAATGGCTTTTTTGGAAACCTCTGACAGAAATATCTAGAACAGATATTTCCTTGTGTGTGACGGAGCCCAGGACCAGCATGAGGTCTTGGTTCTCTTTGGCTGTCTATAAATTGAAGCAGGACCTGAATTGTGAGCTCTAGGAGTATAAGGTGGTGACTCTGGTCTTTAATATACACTCTTCTGGCCAGGGCACACAGATACATTGGCACTGCTGCAGCCCAGCGTGGTTCCCCAAGGAGATGCAGTCAGTGGAGGGATTATACAAGGGAAGGAGATATCAGGACAGCACAGGAGGGAGGCCAGGGAGAGGGACAACTGTGAGATACGCCTTTTTCTGATGGAAAAGGGGAAGTTGTTCTGAGTGAAGGTCAGTGATGGGATGTGGCCGGTCTGTAGCAGCTCCTTCCCGTTACTGCAGTGCTACAAACCAGCTCTCGGTGTGGAGTCAGACCTTCCCCTGGTGTATCTAAAGCTGGCGAGGCTTCTTCTTGTTTATCCCCGGGTGATCAGGTGGCTCTGGCCCTCTACACTTTTTCTGACAGACCCATTTACTGCTAGGAAAAAGGAAGAAAGCTGTTTATTGCACACTAAGGAGCAACTTTCCCTTGTATATACAAAATTATTTTGCTGAGCTTCAAAGGATAATCAGAACTTCTTTTTTTTTTTTCTTTTAAAGGAGGAGGGCATTGGCAGGGGTTTCTCCACACAGGCTGTCAGCAATCCCTGCATGCAGTCTCCAACACCAGCCCCTTCCACCGCTTTGTGTGGCATTCAGAGTAGATGGCCTTGCCAGGACTGGTTTCCTGATGTTGTAGAGTGCTAAGGAAGACACCGACTGCCTCCTCCTGTACTTAAACTTACTGTTTTTTAACAGAGGCATTGGTCTTCACAAATGATGTTGTTCTCGCCTCTAGCATGCAGCAGGAAAGCCTGTTGGAAACCACAGCATCCGTTGTAACGATGGACATGTTCATCACTTAAGCCTGGGGCTCAGCTGTGAACACAAGTAGGACTTCGGAAGCCAAAATATATTTGGCAAAACTTTTTTGTGTAATGGTTTCCTCGGAACTCCAAGCTGTAGTCAAACATTTCATTACAATGCCTTGGGAACGCAGAAGAAAGCTCTTGACTATAATGTTTGCCTAGGGAGGCTTTTTTCAGTTTTCAGCCTAGATTGTCCTTAAAGCCTATTGTGCTGCATGAAAGGTAACAGGGTGTCTCGAGGGAGAGTCACAGGCAATTCAGCTTCATGCCAGTGAGTTCCTGTGCCTCCTGCCTACAGCCTTCCAGCAGCCACAAACTGAGCAGGGTAATACCGTCGGTACTGCCTCTCCTCTTCAACATGCTCGCTGCAGCCAGCAGGAACTACTGCCTCCTGTGTTACTCATAGTGGCATTTCTGATACATACCCTCAGAAGCAGGGAATGTTTCTTGATGGTTTTGGTAAGGAAAAGGAAGCGCTGATGTCATTATTACTGTTATTTCAGTTTAGCCAAAGTCCCCTTTTAGCAGTTATACCAGTAACGTCAGGCTGCCTAATGTCCATCTAGGGAACTGGGGTTATTCATCCTGGAGAAGAGGAGGCTGAGGGGAGACCTTATTGCTCTCTACAACTACCTGAAAGGAGGGTGTAGAGAGGTGGGAGTTGGCCTCTTTTCTCAAGTCACAGGCGACAGGACAAGAGGAAATGGCCTCAAGTTACACCAGGGGTAGTTGGTACTGCCTCTCCTCTTCAACACGCTCGCTGCAGCCAGCAGGAACTACTGCCTCCTGTGTTACTCATAGTGGCATTTCTGATACATACCCTCAGAAGCAGGGAATGTTTCTTGATGGTTTTGGTAAGGAAAAGGAAGCGCTGATGTCATTATTACTGTTATTTCAGTTTAGCCAAAGTCCCCTTTTAGCAGTTATACCAGTAACGTCAGGCTGCCTAATGTCCATCTAGGGAACTGGGGTTATTCATCCTGGAGAAGAGGAGGCTGAGGGGAGACCTTATTGCTCTCTAATGTTTCTTGATGGTTTTGGTAAGGAAAAGGAAGCGCTGATGTCATTATTACTGTTATTTCAGTTTAGCCAAAGTCGCCTTTTAGCAGTTATACCAGTAACATCAGGCTGCCTAATGTCCATCTAACAACCTCCCCACCACCATAGCATCCAGCTTCTGTGAAACCCTAAAAAGATGCAGGGACTGTTTCTGGCCAGTGCTCTCACCTGAGCAGCAGCGTTTTATGCTCGACTTCTCCCAGACCTCGTTCCTTTGCAGATGGAGGGTGCTTTTAGAGCAGGACGGGAGGGACCACGTTCAGACACAAAGCCAGAGCTCAGAGGCAAGAGTTGCTCTCTGTCAACCTCCCCACCACCGTGGCATCCAGCTTCTGTGAAACCCTAAAAAGATGCAGGGACTGTTTCTGGCCAGTGCTCTCACCTGAGCAGCAGCGTTTTATGCTCGACTTCTCCCAGACCTCGTTCCTTTGCAGATGGAGGGTGCTTTTAGAGCAGGACGGGAGGGACCACGTTCAGACACAAAGCCAGAGCTCAGAGGCAAGAGCTGCTCTCTGTGTGCTCCCGGGCCCAGCTTTCTGTCTGGCAGCACAAAAGCCATTCACAAAGAGGGTGGTTCAGCTTTCTGCAACTTTATTAATTTGTTTATTAGCAGTCAGCACCGTGTGCAGCACTTAATGTGAGTTTATTAAATAATGAGATGCCGTTCCCCTCTTATCCCAGCGACACGACAGGCTGGCTATTTTCAAGTGACTTGTTCTTTTCCATTAACAAGCAGAATAATTCAAATGAATGGCTTCCAGAAACAAGAGAAACCATAGTGTCCCCAATTATTCATGCCTCTCTTCCATCTGAGCTTCCTTGCAGTGGGCATGCAGTTGTTCTAAACATAGGATATGTTTTCTTTCAGGACCGTTTTATCCTTGACAACTGGTCAATCACCTGGAACGAAAACTCCGTTCCGCCTTTCATTATTTTTCTAATCATAATGTCTTTCCTAGATCCATAATTGTTCTTCATGGGTTATAAAGCCGGCATAATTCGCTATATTGAAAAACACTGATAGTGATTTATGTGGTTTCAGTTACGCAGTGTGCATTTCATTTTATGTCCAGTCGGGGGGTAGAAACCTCTCCAACCTGAGTGTGTGCTGTGTGATGGGACCTCTGCTGCTTTCCTCTTATTACTCCTACAGACACAAGTACGTTTGCTTCCAGAAACCTTTCTGAAGCTTTGTTTTCCCTTGACACTTTTTGCCTTCCACAATCACTTCATTGCCTTGTGGCACGCTAGGACTAATTTTGTGGCTTGTTCTGTGGTTGAGGAATATCTGCTGTGTCCCAGGAGGCCTGTGAAACAAGTTGACAAACCAGCCTGTGTTTAGAACCCCCCGCAGTTTGCTTCATTGCTCTGGATGGTTTTAGTATCCTTTGAAACTCATTAACATGTACCTCCCGCATGTGAGCCCAATTTCTACCATAATTATAGAATCATAAAACTGCCTGGGTTGGAAGGGACCTCTCAGATCATCTAGTCCAACCATCAACCCAACAGTGACAAAAACCATTACTAAATGCAATTTTAATTTCACATTTTTAGATGGGAGAGGAAAGGAGGGAGTAAAAGCACATCTCCATCGTACCTCAGATAACCCAGTTCCGACCTGATCATCCCGAGTCAGTGCTGGCTGTGGCACCGTGGGGTTAAGGGAATTGTGTAACACTTGTCGAGAGTTAAAATCCCTGTAAAACAGTGGAGAAATGTTGGCTCCTGGCCTTAGATGCTACTTAGTGCCTAATACAATTTTTTATGGGCATGAACATTTGCTAAGTTTTAGTCTCAGTGAGGTATAAGAGGTCTGTTCAGTGTGGCTTTGGAAAACATGCTCATGTACTGCTTTTTTCCTGGCAACTTTCCTCCTTCTCCACAATGCAGTGCTTATCTCTTCCATGGAATGGATGGCAGAAAAACCCACTTCTTTTTGACAGCACCATTTCCTTCCCCTTCCAGGTTCTGGAAGCATGGTAGGGCATAAGCCTGGTCCGCTTAAGAGCATGTTGTTGTCTTTGGGCAAGATCTATTGTGTTAAATAGCAGTAAAGCTCTCTAAGGCAGAACTTTTACTGTAGTTGTGCTCCTCTGTGTCACAGGGGCTGCATCCAGCCCTTTGCAGAAGGTAGTGCACCCTGTGACAGTGATCTTTGCCTCGCAGATCTGAGTGCGTCCTAAACAACCCGGAGGTGAATTGGGAGCTGTGGACATGAGAGGCCTGGACATCCTCTGTCTGCCTTTTAAAATGTATCTAGGCTGAGGGAGAAGATGTTCCTCAGCTGGCAAGGAATGTTTTGATCCATGAGGACTGTGACAGTCTCTGATTTTATCTTTGCTAGTGAATTAGGTGATGCTTGTGTTACCATCTGGGCCACGGTTTAAGGCACATGCTGAGCTCCTCGTCCTGTCTGTGTGCTCTGGCAGAGGGAAGGTTCATGTGTACATTCTGAGTCGATGCCTTTCTGGTGTCACCAGCTGTCTCCCACTCCTTGCATCAGAATAGAAGAGAGATGAATTATTTAACTGAAAATGTTTCTGGATCGCTTACTTGCCTGAGATTATTGATGCTACAACCTCTTGGGGAGGAAAAGCTGAATAGCGGTGGATGATAAATAGAAAGTGTTTGTCTCTCATTCTGAACTGCCACTTTCTCCTTTCCCCCTTCTCCACTGATGCATACGGACAGTTTTCTGAGACATTCACTATTACCTTTGTTGAGAAAACCATCTAGAAGCACCAGCTCAGTTTCTCTATTTCTTGTGCCAGGTACTCTGTGAGAGCCCAAAGAGGTGAACAGGACACGTGTAGACATGATGGTTCCTGAAAATAGAGAGCGTTATTATAATTTTATAAATAAAACACTTGGTTGGAGTGGACATTTTATAATGGGCTATCCTAGTGAGTGTAAGGATTGCTGTTATCATCAGTCACTTATGTATTAGTCTCATAACAATTGCAGAGGCATGGTATATATGGTAAGCTAAAAATTACTCATCAGAAGCCATGGAAGTATCAGAGGAAACAAAGGTTATATATGAGATTTTGTCATACAGCTTTCCAAAGGCTGTAACACAATTGATAGTTGTAGCTCCAAACTCCAGAAACATGAAGCTTCTGGCGAAAGGTCGGTTTTCTGCTCACAGGAAAGTGTTCATCTCTAGGAACGGAGCAGGTCTGAGGGTGCAAACTGCAGGATTTCTCATCTGAAGTTCCAGGGAGGGAGGGATAGGGCACTCTGCTGGTGGTGCTCTCATAGCCAAACAATCAAAATAATGCCAGCTTTTGAACTGCTTTATCCATATTCTCCTTAGTTTCAGTTATGTTTCTTTCTAGGCTTGGAAGGCTTTTAATTTGGGATGCTGGCAGATATCCTGAGGAAATTTCAGTGGTGTCTGAAGTATGCTTGAATCTCTTTCTTATTCCCTTTATTTGTGAAAGCCAGGGGTGCTATCAAGGATGGAAGTATTTTCAAATATTCCAAGTCTGAGATGAAAAAATTCTGATGCTTTTGTTCAGATCTTTTCTGGGCCAAACCCCTTTAAGCTGAAAAAAGGGATCCTATAAGAAGAGTTTTACATTTTTCCTAACATTGCAGCACTTTTCCTTCCAGTACCACGCAGCACCTAGAAATCCAAATTTTCCTTAAAAATGAAACATGGGAATGAAGAAAATGGCATCATATAGGAATTTCGTTACGGTGTAGATGAAATTTGACCATAGTGTGGTGCTGATTCCAAAGGGCTCCTGGTTTTTCAGGTGTTTTTTCCTGGGTCTCTTTCTTCTGGCTACACAGTGCTGACCTGCAGCGGGAGGTCCAGACCTTGTGCTTCTAACCACCCGACTGCACGTGGGTAAGAGATGGAGAGTGAGTTAGGGTCAAGCAGAGGATTGAATTTCTAGATTGATTTCTTCATTTTATCAACTATGCTTACAAGAAACGCAGTGCTCCCCGTGCGTCCTGTTGGCTGCAAATGCCAGGGTGAACCCAGGCATCAGAACCTCCTCCGTCTTCCTAGCCCATTCCCCAAAAGCCCCCCAAAAAAGCCAAGAAGAGCAATCACTGCTCTTCTGTCTCTCCCCCCACAAAGCCCAGGACTCTCCTCCAGAGGGCACTGCAAACTTGCTGTGCTGGTGGCCACCAGCCTGAGATGTGCAAGAGCAATCAGCCCAAGAGCTGCTCACCGGGCACTTTATTGCAGTTAGGGGACATCAAAATATTTAACTCATATTTTGACTGTCACTTTGATTGCAAAGCACATACTTTCAGATATAACTTGTGTGCACTTTGAACAGCAACAAAAAAAACAACCCTGTGGCAACTCTCTTTTGTTAACATGAGGGTTATTGTGTGCTTATAGAGCGAATGTGAAAAACATATACAAGCAGTAAAAGGAATAGATCTAAGTTAGTTTGAAAAAAAAAATCATCGCATATGACTTGTGTCTTCTTGCTTCTCTGCTAATTTTCAGCTGAGCAGATGCCGTACAAGCCAATGTTCATACAGTAAAAATATACAACCACAGAATTCTAAGGAATGCTAGGACAGTGCTTTCAGACACTGTGATAAATCCTCTCCTAATGTTACTGAGCGACACTCCTCACCTTCCCTAAATTGTGTCCAGAGCAGACAAGAGGCGTGGAGAAGGGGAATCGAGACACAGAGAGGAAGAGGAGAAATCTGCGTGCTGGGGAAGGCAGGGATGATTATAGCACTAGAAAAGTGCTCCTCGGCACTTTACCAGCAGAAATCCTCTCTGGCTTCACCACCCCTGGGTTTTGCTCCCCTCTGCTTGCTGGGGACGAGCTGGGAGGGTTGCCAGTCCAGCACTGCACCACTGGCTCTTTACTGGAGCTGTCCCACTCTGTTGAATGGAGTATGCCCTCCCAGCTGCCTGTTGGCAAAAGAATCAGCAGGAAGGGTTGGCTTCCAGTGTGGGCAGAGACCTCCTCTTGCCCCTTGCTCTGAAATAACAGCGACCTCGGGTAGATGAGCTGAGGCAGGAGAGCATTGTCCAGCCAGCCAGGGCGAGTGGTGGAGGAGCAGCCCAGTGGCATGGTCACTGGGTTGGCCATACACAGCTTTTTCATAAACTGGAATTCAAGTCCAGCAGGAAACGAGTGCTTCATGGTAGGTTTTAGTCCAATGGTTTGATGAAGAAAGAAGGTACTGAAATTTATCATTAATTTAAATGGCCCCAACTGTGTTCATCCTGAAAGTCAAAGTGTTTTGTTTCAGTGTGATTTGACCACATCTGCTGGATCAATGGCAGTGCCTGAGGCTTCCCTGCTCATTTGTGGCTGGATTCATCTCCGTGGTACCCAGCAGCAGGGCAGCTGGGGGGATGTCCCACGGCATCTTCTCAGAAAATGCAGAGAAAGGAGGGAGTAGGGAAAAAAGAAAGGAAGGATGTGAGATACCAGTTCTCTGAGAGCGTGGTAGCTGAGGCAGGCAGAGATTAATGAAAAATTGACCTAAAAAGAAATGTTTTCAAATGGGTTAGCTGAAGTGTTTCAGTTGGGTCAACAAAACCTGGAACAAAACCTTTCATTTTGGTTTTCTGATTAAAATGAAATAAAAATGACTGCCTTTTACTTCAGAAGGCATTGGCAGAAAATTCTCAACCGGCAGTACTGGTAGCACAGAAGAGAAGTTTTTTTCTCTGAGCTGGTAGCAAATTCCCAGACCCAACTCCTGGGCTTCTGGATAAGACTGCTCTTTTGCCTTCACATTTAATTTGGCTTTCTTGGGGAAACCAGTGGCTTCGGTTTTGAGGGAGGCAAATACAGGGGGATCTGAGATGTTTCAGCAATCCAGGGTACCCTCCCCTGCCATCTGGACTCCATCCTTGTTTTTTTTTTTCAGCTGAAAATACACAATTTTTTCTCCCACATCTGCAACAACCCTGCTTTTTGCATTCTGGTCCAGTTTTGCTGCCTCTAGCCTCGAGATGGTCCTTTGAATTAGGGGTCCCATCTGTTGTTATCCTGAGCAGCACAGAAATAGAAACTCCTGCGGGTGAGCGGAGCCCTGCTTTGCAGAATGAGACTGAGCGCTGCATCCAATTTAATGCTCAGTTTAAATTCTGTTGAATATGCACCTTAGATCTTTGTTTTTCGGGGCAATGTGCCAAGTAAGTGGAAATTTATATTTGACAATTTCCCATTTTCTTAAAAACTAAAGGCGTTACTAATAAGCAAGCTTAGGGGGATGGGTGGGGAGCGGGTCCGCGGAGGGGCAGGGAGGTCTATGAGCTCACAGTCGCCTGTGCTTGTCACTGCATCCTTTTCTTCTGCTGTTTGACATTTTGTACTCTTATGTGCAAAACCAGGACCCCAAGGAGGCTGTGTTTGTGGGCAGAGCTGTGTCCAGGCAGGCACTGAGCTATCCCGCCTTTATAAAACCCATCTGCAAACGTTTGGCCTCTGGCCAGTTTCAAAGCTTCTTGCAATAAATGTATGTGTATGAACTACTGTGTAAACAGTTCCTGGGCGCAGTAAATAGGAATGGCAGAGCTTAGTGCCTGTTTGATGGCAATTCTATGAAGACATCTCACTTGTAAAGCAATAATACATCCATTAACTGAAGCATATGACTTGGCGGTTAGGCAGAAGAAATTCCTTAGCATTCCAAATCCAAATCTTGATCTGAATTTTATAGTCTCCCCATCTTCAGCAACAGCAGAAGAGAGTCTTCACGTGGTTACTGTCCACATCTCTTTTTTTGACTATGCCCCAGCGGGATGTTCACACCATCACTGTGCAGTTGAGTCCATTGCTGAATGGATGTGGGCTGGGGAAGACATCTGGCCAGACTGGGACATTGAAGGACCAGGTCTCCAGAAGCAATGGCTTTGTCTGCCTTTTTGCCTGCCTGAGCTTGTCTCCAATGAAGAAGGCCTATTTCTTCCACATATCTGGATACCAAAACCTGCAAGAGGATCCCTTACCCTATAGCACAGCAGGGTCACTAATGAGGCTTTGAAGAACCTGATTTTCAAAATTAATACTGATAAAAGGTGGGTGTGAATAGTAAAGTCTCAATATAATTCCTGATTGAAGTCTTCCCCAGTCACAGGCATTCAAACCCTGGGCTTTGGTCTATGCCACTGCCAGAGAGAAGAACCAGCTGCAAAGTTCAGGTCAGGAACCTGACTGACTTTCAAGGAGTTACAGGGATTGTCCAAGCCAACAGTAGTGTGTACTGCTGAACTCAAATGAAGTCATTCCTTAGGGAAAGAGAACAACAGACAGCTTGTCACTCCCTGTTTCTTTTGAATTGGAATAAAACTTTTCAAACTTTAAAATAAAGCTGTGAAAAGCAGCTACATTTTATGTAGGCTTTGCCCTATGTTAAAATTCACAAGAAAGCAAAGGGCAGAGATTTTATCACTGGAGTCTGAATGAGAGTCATTTTCTGGATTTCGCCTTGGCTCAGATCTGAATGTCATTTTAGATGCAAAGTCCCCAAACTGTGAAAATTTGAATCTTCTGTCACCGTTGGATGCTATCAGTGTGGGGCAGACAGTATTGCACCAATAGTATGGAAAAAGTGAAATGAAATTAGGCCAGGTTGGACAGGGCTTTGAGCAACCTGGTCTGGTGGGAGGTGTCCCTGACCAGGGCAGGGGGTTAGAACTCGATGATCTTCAAGGTCCCTTCCAACCCAAACCATTCTGTGATTCTATGACTCTATGCTATTTTCATTACTGCTCATTGTGAACTCAGATTTCATAAATCACTGGTATCTCTGGCAGGAAGATGGCATACAAACGGCAAGAAGGACCATTTATTGTGTTCTCCTCCTTGGGTTCCCATCCATCCTTACTGGGCTGTACACGATTGAGAATGTGAGGAAACTATGCTATTTTCATTACTGCTCTTTGTGAACTCAGATTTCATAAATCACTGGTATATTTTCATTACTGCTCATTGTGAACTCAGATTTCATAAATCACTGGTATCTCTGGCAGGAAGATGGCATACAAACGGCAAGAAGGACCATTTATTGTGTTCTCCTCCTTGGGTTCCCATCCATCCTTACTGGGCTGTACACGATTGAGAATGTGAGGAAAATCTGGTCACCTGCATCCTGTTCCATCTTGTGGTGTGAAACGCTGACCTCAGTATTTCCAGGCTTGTACGCAGGTTGCAGCAGGAGGAGGGGTGGTGGAGAAGGTGGATGTTTGGTGGAGCAGCTGATGTACAGGTGCAGCCATGCAAACTTCATCGCCTCTGTTTGCTAACGTTTGATTTAGTTTTTCACTGCAGCTCAGAGATAAACAATGTGGCTGGAACTCTGTGATTTTATAACCAAGAATAACATTTGTAGGTATGTGGCCCAAGGAAGGGAGAACCACATATCATTTTTTGGGTGCAAAAAGTCGCTCTTTGCAACGGAGAGAGAGGATTTTCATTCCCTTTGTGTACTGCATGGTCTGGTGTGGCCCTTGCCCTCTTCCACTGCCCAAGGTGTGAGCGGTGCCTGCAGGAAGGGTGACAGAGGTGTTGGGTAGCCTTGTCACTTCTTGGCAATTCTGTCTTCTTAGAGCATGGAAACGGCCCTGCTCTCCTGGCGTGGCAGCGATGGGAAGGTCAGAGCAGGAAAGGGGCATCCTCCCTCCTGCACTGCCTGATAGAAATCCCAGGGAGGATTTTAAGCAAGGGTTTGTTTGAAAACAGATGAAAGCGAGGAAATTAATCAGCCAGCAAAAAGAAAACGATGTTCTGGAAGGCATAAGCAGCCTGAATGATGAGCCAGATCTGCAGCCAGAGGCAGGGGAAGGCTTGCCAGCGTGAATACCCGAGAAAAATGTGGAGCAGGACACCGGTGTCAGTGCCCAGGACACTGCAGCCCCGGCTGCTCCGGGCTCCTGTTGGCAATCAGGAATGGGAGGGAGGCAAGAGGGACATGCTGCAACTGATGTTCTGCAATGCTTCCTCTACCATCTATCTGAGAAAGGAGAAGAAACACGAAAAAGAAAGGCTTTTTCTCGTTAACAGTGTTCCTTCTCACTGAACCGCTCAATTTATGGGGCTTTCAGATGGAAATACGCCAGATTGGTGCTGCTGAGTGGCTCCAGTTTTAGCGCTGTGCTTTACGGTGTGTGGTCACCCTAAAGGAGCTGCTCTGCTCTGTGCCAGGGCCACCAGCATGTCACCAGCGGGGTCTGTGCTCTCCGGCTGGGATGTCACCAAGTTGTAAGGCTCAGGCTGCCCTTCTTTTCTGCTTAATATTTGCATGGGTAATTTGTGAGGGATGGTAGGTGCAGCCAGGAGTGGGTAAAACAGCCTTTTCTGAGAGAAACAAACGAATCTCTCATCTCGCAGTGTTGCTCTCGAGAGGGGACTGTGTGCTGGAGTCTCCATGCTTTGGGAATAATGGGAATAACATGTAGGAGATATGTGAAAGAAGCCTTGGAAATATGACCATGTATTAGTTTCTCTGTTTTGGCCAACTCAGACATGTTAAATGGCTCCTGCCATCAGCTCGGAGAAACAAAGGAAAAGTAAGAATGTGTATTTACATTTTGTAATGAATTTGTTTAGATTCCATTTACTCCTGTTCTGAGTTTATGTTTTGTTAGTAGATGGTAGGTTGTTAGCTTTCCTGGTAGGAAAATCTGCTGGAAAAATGCATTTGGACTTAATGTAGCAGTTTGGTCCACAAGAGATGGATTTTAAACTTGCAATCCTGTGATCTTGCTGTGGAAGCGTGATACCAGGAGTCCCACACAACTATTTAAGCCTTAAAAAACCCTGCCCCACGTGACTTGGAGTTATCATTCCTCGCACTGAGCTGCAGCAAAGAATTCTTTACCAAGGGTTTTTTTTAACACAAACAATTTTCAATAAGAAATGCCTTTGATAACATTTCCAACTGTTTGTTATCAAGAAGCATGCAAGCAGGGAGGAGGAGATTGACTGATAAAATGAGATGTTTCACATTTTTCGTCCCCTGCAGCTTACGTCCAGCCGAGGTCAGTCCGCAGGGGGGGGAAGATGGAGACTCCTAATGGACCCCCAACCCGCTGTCACTGATGGCTGCGGGCTCGTTGGTGGGACCCACTGCTCCACCATACCCCAGATTCATGTCTGGTCCCCAAAGAACCTTGCTGTTTGCCTTTACACAGGCAAATGGCTTTGCTTTACACAGGAAGCCATTTCCCACTGGTTGTCCCCAGCACTGGTTTTTTTCCCAGTGACGGGTTGCCCATGCAATTGGGTAGAAAATCAAGAACCAGAAATTATTGGGCTGTTAAGATTTTCCTGCTTTATTAATTCTTCCACTACTAATCGATGTGTTGCTTTATAACTGCAAGAGCCAAAGATGAAGTTTTACTCCGCTCCTTCCAACCGTCTCCCACAAATCGCAGGCCAAGGTAGCTGGACTCTGCTATATGCTGCTTATTCCTGGAATAGAATAATAAGCCACAATAAGGCTTATGTTTCTTTTCACTTATGGGAGGCAAATGGAATCTGAAACTGACCATAAATCACTTCCAACCAATTTTTAAAGACCTTTACAATTTACTTCTTCCACTCAGAAATGCAGAACTCAGTTTCCCCTAAGTATTTTCCAGTATTTGCAGATTGAATAAAGGAAAGTACTAGAGGATGCAGATATAATCTCTCGTTAAACAAAAACCAGCAAGATGAAGTCCAGGAACCTTAGTAGCTGGTGTTAAGTCAGAATACTCTCAGGATGCCACGTTTTTAGCAGCCTGAGGAGGTTCCTACGATGCCCTCTGCCTTTGCCCCCTTTCTATCTTGCTTTGGCTGTTGCAGAAGAAGTTGTTTTGGTGCCGCTGTTCATTCCACGTCAGGCATTGCAGTAGTGCAACGCCGCTCTGTTTAGATTCACAGCAGGTCCATGGAGAACCACTTGAATCCCAAAGAAGTCAGAAAACCATCCCTTAACACCACATACACCGATACTGAGTTTTATATAACCCTCTTTTGGACACAGACTAAAGCAAGGGCTCCCACTGCTTCAAAAGAACTGCTCTCTCTGTAGAAAAAAAAAAATAAAAAAAAATTAAGCCATCTTCTTCCAGGCAATTATTTCCAGGCCACATAGCAGGAGTGAATGATGTGAAGTCATATTTCAGCAGCAGCCCTGAATAGAAGGGTTGTATAACCAGGCTCTGTCCTGTCTCAAAACTTCAATGGATGCTGCTAAGGAGACGGCATTTTTACTTCCAGCTAATGGAGGTAGTGTGGATTTAGTGTTGGTTATTGGTGAGTCCATTTCATAGATGGCTGCAGATACACTTGTAAGCCAGTAATTGCCTTGTTTGTAATGATAAGCCAATGACTAGAACAGCTTACTTCAAGTTCGGACACTTGGATTTAACTGGACTCTGCCAGAGACTTAGTATGTGAACCCAGATAATCCATTAATTTTCATGCAGCTTGTTGCCTGGCATTTAATTCGGAAATTGTGATACCAATGTTTATAAATCTCTTCTTCATCTTTGACTAACTTTTGTTACACAATGCAATCACTGTTGTTACAATAAGGAGGGTTTCTGTTACAGGGGCATAGGAGTTCAAGGGAAAAGAATTGGTTTCAGTTACATGGTTGAGTCTGATAATTACGTTCAAGCCTTGGTAGCCTCCAGTTTAGCAGCAGCATCTTTAGAAAGGTTCTACTTGCCAGGTTTCCAACGGGCTTTACTTGGTATAATGACTGTGAACACCAAAAAAAAAAAAAAGCAAGACAACAACTCTGTGTTCTAATTTCTCCGTTTCCAGGATCATAGGATCATAGAATCATAGGGTTAGGGTTGGAAGGGACCTCAAAGATCATCAAGTTCCAACCCCCCTGCCATGGGCAGGGACACCTCCCACTAGAGCAGGTTGCTCAAGGCCACATCCAGCCTGGCCTTGAACACCTCCAGGGATGGGGCAGCCACAACTTCCCTGGGCAACCTGTTCCAGTGTCTCACCATGATTTAAATGATTTAAAGGATGATTTAAAAGAACATGAGGGAGGGTCAAAATTCACACCTGCACCCAAATGTTAGTTTCTTCTCCCTTTGTTGCTCTGTGATGGGTCTAGTGATGGTGCTCAGTTGGTAAAGCAAGTTGATCCAGATCTGTATCCACAGTTTGTATTTGGAGCGCTGAAAGCCAACAGCGTATGATTGGTACTTAGGTTTAGGGGACCCATCATTAATTAGCCTAATCATGCTAAATGGCTAGGCCAAGGGGGGGAAGAGACACCCAGCATAAACAATATTTCACTGTTTTTCATTTTTTATGGAAGTGCTCATAACATCTTGCTAGATGCCTGCTATAATATAAATAGAATGTCCCTGTTCTGAGCGGCTTTGTTTAAAAGCACCTAGGAAAGAATAGGAAGAAATATGTAGGTATTTGTAAAAACAGAATAGCTAGGTTCCCTGAGGAAGCCTCAAAAAGTGAGCTTTCCAGGGAGGTTTGTAAATGGGAAGTGTCCCTGAACCATGGCTGAGCTCAGAGGGCAGGACCAAGGCATGGCCACGTGAAACAGCACAGAGGGTCTCTACATGAAGAGCCAGCAAATATAGATGTGAGAACGCTTGTGTTTTGAGACCAAAGATTTACTAAGAATATGGTATTATCTTGAGCTGTAGCCTCAAAATCAGTGTCTCTGATGCTGAGGGGTTCCAACCATCCCTCTTTCCAGGCAACAGCGTTCCTGTTTGGGTGTGAGATGCCTTTTCCATTGCACAGGCTAATGCATGTGTTAGAGATGAAGATACAGCTTCAACAGGCAGGCTGAAAAGTACTCCCTTGGACAATTTGCAAAATGAACAGATAAGCGGAAATTGAGCCCTGCTTTTATCTTGTGTACATGGAATTGAACAAAAATGGCTTCCTCGATCAGCAGCACTTCAGCTTTCATCCTCCTCCTCTGGCTGACATCTTCCATCACCGAGCTGCTCTCCTCTTTGATCTGCTTTTTTGTTTTCAAACAGCTCATTCTTTCATCAAGAAAGATCCTTTTTTTTCTGTGGGCAGAACGTCACTAAACACACTAGAGAAAAATGGAAGAGATAATAATACGAATTTATCTTCTGAATAAGTTCCTGTTCCAGAAAACTAAGCAACATCTCTTTCTCCCCAATGATTTTTCTCTAATAACAATTTCATAGTAACAAGGCTACGAAGGAAAGAATCTGAATAGCTCTAGGGTGTTGTGCTGTTCAGTCACTGTTCAAGGTGGCAGGATTTAAGTGATAAGGATCTCAGATACTCCTGGTATTTTTAGCAGGAGCAACAACAGTTAAATGACAATATTTTAATATGTTTGTGCCTGGCATTTCACTCGGGTATAGTCAATTTGTCTGTTAGGAACTGGAAACAAAGCAGCTTGAGGTCTGGGTGATTCTTTCAATTAACTTTAAAAAAGCCGCCTTCCAGGCCTGGAAGTCAAGGTCAGGACTGGAGTTACTCCCTCAGTCTGTTATCCAGTGAGACAGATGAAGGAGAAGGCGTTACCTCCCCTTTCCGGCGAGGATGGCCAGGGAAGCAGCAGCCCCGTTTGGGGGTGGGCAGTTGGATCAGCCCTATCTCCAGGAGCGCATCACCTTCCATGGGTCCACACCATCTCCCGACTGATGGTGCAGTGGCTGAATCCTACAGGGTCCTCCTGTAGAGCTGCAGGCTCCTCCAAGGCATAAACGAGATCACATTTTAATTAAAGCATTGACGTTATAAAATATACATGGCTGAGTAACACAGTATTTAGGAAACACAAGTAGGAAGTACGTAACAATAGGAATTGCATATTCTCATGCAGTGTTTAAAAGCAGCGATATTTCACTCAGTTTGCTGCCACTGTTCCTGAAGAATCCCTTCTCCAGAGCCCTTCCCTCGACCACATCCTACTTCTTGTGGCTATTTCCATAGCTGAGCTATGCAAATATCTCACTATGGCCCTTATCTTTGTTGCCATCCTTGGGTGTATCAGGAACACCTTACTTAGATTGTGGGTTTCCTTGCTTCGGGAGTAGCCTTGCAAAACTCCTGTAGATGCTTGTGAAGTTAGCCATCCTGTGGATGGGAGCCAAGATTTAATTTCTGGCTCAAAATTCATCACTCCTGCTTACGGAGAGTATCTTTCCCTTTAGCTTTTATTTATTACTCTTTTAGTAAATGTATTATAGTGGAAGAAATTGCCGTGACAGCTCTGGATAAAAGTGTCCTTGACGTATAACCATTATAATTTCTTCTCCTTATCATGGGGCAAAATGCAACTGGTTAATTTATGATTCATGCTGTGTAAAGGACTTGCCCATATTCTGCAGAAATGTTTGTGATTTTCCTCCTGCCTTTAGATATCTGTGAGCTGGCCAGTGTGCCCATCAGCAGTGGTCTCCAGGGGGATGTCCTGACTGGGGACAGCTGGGGTTCATTCCCTCTAGATTCCCCTGCTGGATTCCATCCTTCAGTGACACACATGTGATGGGAGCTGTGAAAACAGCCTGGAAATCAGCCCATCTTTCCTGCTTGGTCTCTCGTTGGGTAAATTCAGAGACTGGGGTAGGGAGTTTTACTTGCAGTATGCCCTGGCAGGGGGGCAAGCCTTCACAGGCTTTGTTTTAATCTCCAAAAATTATGATCCTCTGATTATTCCCATGTTTATCTATTAAAGGATGACACTTCTGTGTACAAATCCAGCAAGTCCAAGGGAACACAATCTATTAAACCTCTTTCTGCATGAACCCCAAATACTTTGTTTTCATTATTTAGGCTCCTGCAGCCCCTGGGGAAGATCAATTGCCAGTTGCCAGTGGCTGTTGTTGCTATCACTTCGTGTTGGGTGATATACTAGTAGCCTGCGCCGAGTATGCTCTCCCTCTACTGTAGACACATAGTTTATCCATAAAACTAACAGTTGCTCCACATTCAATTTGTCATCCTTGCCCTTGAAAATAGAAGCCGATTTTTGAATACACGGCAGTGTGCAATGTGCTCCCTGTTCGCTGCAGCAGAAGGTGATGAGTAACCATGGGGCTGGAAGAGGAGAAAGACGTGGCTTCCAGTAAATAAGACCCACTGGAGGTAGAAACAGAGGCAATCATCGACCAGCCAGGTTTCAAAAATCACACTGTCATTTATTGCAATAAGTCGAGCATCTTCCTTTGGACAGTATGTCTCATTCAAGGTGTCCAACACCAAGCTTTCCTTTGGAAATGTTGGCTTTAGTGGTGTGAGTATGGTGCTGCCCCCCACCTCCCTTCTCCAGGGAGATGGGGCTCCATCATCTCATTCAAGGTGTCCAACACCAAGCTTTCCTTTGGAAACGTTGGCTTTAGTGGTGTGAGTATGGCACTGCCCCCCATCTCCCTTCTCCAGGGAGATGGGGCTCCGTCGTCTCATTCGGCACAGCTTGTATCCATCTGGCACCGCAGCCCTCTAAACCCAATTAGAGAAGGCACAAAAAGGAAAAAGCAGAGAAAGCTGATTTTTCTGAAATTATACTACCTTTTGTTATCAGCCTGTGATCAATGCTGTGGTAATTGGTGACAACAGCTGAGGAAATGCTGGTTATTACGGGAGGTGAATGTCCCTATCTGTCATCTGAGTCCAACTCGCTTATCTTCAAATCTGAGCGTGGGGTCATTAAAGCAACATAATATTATTGCATTGATGGAGCAGGCAGTCTGCTGAGTTCTTGGGTACCAGATGGTAAATGCAGCTTGAGTTGGCAAATTGTTGCTCTTCTTCCTGCCGTGCAAAGGCTTTTTATCTACAAGCGTAATAAAAACAGAACAGAAAACCAAGGAGAAATTTCTTTAATCAAGCATGAGAGATTTGAAGGAAAATAATGACAACAACAAAAAGCTTAGACAAAAGTACAAGAGCAGATTCTGCTCCAGTGCTCTCTGATTTATTCCTCTTGCATGAGAGCTCCGAGGGCCAAAGCCTGCTGATTTTACTGTACAGAGAACCCTAATGACCTCAATAGGAATTTATTAATAAAATAAGGTACCACTGAGCACAAGTCTGTCCAGTGCTATTGTAGTGGCTTAATACAGAAAATAGGGCTTCTTTTACGTATATACTTGAAATTATGCAATTTTCCTACAATCATGGGAAGGGATGAGAGTTTTAAAAAAGGTTGAATTAATAAACAATAGATGATAATACGGACCAGTTATGTTGATGATCAGTCTATAAAAAGTGAAACCTTCTAAGTTCTGGAGTAGCCTCCAGATATGAGTTTTGTCACCCCAAACTAGACACCATGAGTCCTTGGCAGTATGCTTTAGTAGGCAGTTCTGTGCTGGTGGGGGATTCAACAACGGGAAAGATAAATCTTTCCATCTTTAATTTCAAAAATCTAAGAATCCTTCTGGGGCCTCACAAATATAAAGAAATTATTCTGCCTCTCCAGAGCACACAATGTGCCTTGAAATGCAATCATAAAAACCTCTGCACATCTAAATCCCAAAGGCAATCAACATACATTGGTGAAAATCTTGAGAGACTTAAGTTGCCTAGTCTTTGCTATCCAAACAAATAAATGCCACTTGCCCTGTAATTTTAATCATGGGATATAAATTGCTTGGTTTTATATATTCTTAAAGATGAAGGCTCCAATTTCTACGAGTCCAGCATTTCCTTTTGGTGGTATCACTCCTGGCCTCATCCTGTAACGCGTTTAGATGTTGTGGGAAGTGCTTTAGTCCGTGAACGATACCAGGGCAGTCTCTAACTTGGTCACGTCCAGATCTAAATGGAGAATCTAATTTCTTTAATTTGCTTTTTTTTTTTTTTCAGTAGCAAGTCTTCCTGACATAGCAACGTATTTCTTCCTGCCTCAATAGGAATATAAGTAAATGAACTAATGGTTGTACAGGGGTCAGGCCAGAAGCCCACCTACCTCTGTGCCTCTTCTCCAACAGCGATGCTAAAGCAGAGACCTAAGGGAGAGTAAAGCAAAGGGCAAGCATCTAACAATACTTCTGCTCTCTAATGATTTGCAAGTCGGGGCATTCCTGAGCCAGAAAAATGTATCATTGGCTTTGGAAAGTGGGCCATTTGCCCCAGACAAGTGGTTTGTGATGTGATTGTCCCATTCATTGAGCTGGCACCGTTTAGAGAGCTTTTTGATCAACCAGCCCAGATTCTTGCCTCAAACTAGAGTGCTCATTTGAGTCCTGATTATTTATCGTTGTTGTGAGTTTTCCTGTTTGCGGCCTTCCCATTTAATGATGAGTGCTGCAGATGGCTTATAAATTGAGACATATTTTAAACTAAGTATGAAGCTGGTTGTGTAACCTCAGCTGCCTTGGGATTTGTATTGGGGAAAAAAAAAAAAAAGAAAGAAAGAATTTCCCTGCAAGTACTCAACAGACAATCACTGCTCAGTGAATGAAGGCATGGATGTCATTTCACATCAGCTATACTTGCTTACATTCCTTGTGGCTGCAGGCAGAATTTAAGAAGCCATTGGATATGGCTGATAGAAGGAGGTAATAAAACAGCACGGAAGGAACAAAGAAATGCAGACTTAAACAGATAACAGCATCACTGTAAAATGAGCTCTTCCTAAGGTCTGTGTTTTTAGGGAAAAGATATTGCATATTCTGTATAGTATTTTCTGCTGCAAAGACAGAAACAAACCGAAAAAAAAGATAGCAGTGTAGTTTTCGTTTAATACTTAAAAATTTAAGGAAAGTTTATGCTGTGAGATTCTCAGGGTGTGATTTAGCAGTGCATTTTCCCAGCTGTGTAGCTTCTCTCATGGTGGAGGGGACTCTGACGGGCAGAGTGACAGGCTACACAGCTCCTGACCTCCTTTGCAAAGACTCCCAGTTTGCTTCTCTGCCTGCTGACTCCTTGCTGGAGTTCAGTAGCAGCATTTGTGATAAGGCTTTTTACCATCCGCAAATGAGTAGAGGGTTTCCATCACTCTGACAAATGCCGACCTGACAATAAACATTGCAATGAAAAACAGTGAAGGCAGAAAATACTGGGTAGGCTCTTGCGGAAGTCATTGCTTCTGCAACATCCCAGCGATGTGAGGAGAAGCAGATGTTTTGGTTCTCCACCAGGAGGCTGAAATGAAATTTTGATTTGAGTCTGATTGCCATTTGTCTGCGTTCACCTTAGCTGTTTTACATCATATGGTAGTGATGCTCCTGGGGCATCTAGGACACCAGAGTCCCTCTCACGGGAAGCTCTGAAATGACTCAGTTACACTTAATGGGAAACCTAAACTATTAGGAATGTTGAAATGTTTGGTTTGGATCAGAATCTGTAGAAGTCTTTGTTCAGCATGCTGCATTGATGCTCATTTCCGTTTCCTGGTGTTATTTTCTTTATGTTATATTGTTGGTGTTTGCATTTAATATGGTCATAAAGCTTCAGAGCTTAGAGAAAGTGAGATGAAAAGAAATAAACAGAAGTAAGAGCTGTTCAGTGCCTGGCCTGGATTACTGGCTGGAAGGGGTGCCCCAGGACACAGTAGATGACCTGTGTGTGACCACAGCAAGTGGCATGGGCCCATGCCCAGGCAGTGGCACTGACCAAGGAGTGCAAGCAGTTCAGTGGTCTTCTCAATGTGAGCTATTCAGATTATTCCTGGGTAATTTATTGTCTTTACAGTATTAATCTTAACCCAGTTAGAAAAGAATGCGTATTTGTTCGTGGTGCTTTTCATACTGCTGAGTATGATCACAGAATCACAGAATGATATGGGATTGGAAGGGACCTCTGGAGATCATCTAGTCCAACCCCCTGCTAAAGCAGGTCCACCTAGAGCAGGTCCCACAGGAACTTGTCCAGGCGGGTTTTGAATGTCTCTGGAGATGGAGACTCCACCACCTCTCTGGGCAGTCTGTTCCAGTGCTCTGCCACCCTCAAAGTGAAGAAGTTCCTCCTCATGTTTAGATGGAACTTCTTATGTTCAAGTTTGTGCCGGTTACTTTTTGTCCTGTCACTGGGCACCACTGAAAAAAGACTGGCCCCATCCTCCTGACACCCACCCTTTAAGTATTTATAGGTGTTGATCAGATCCCCTCTGTCTTCTCTTCTCTAGACTAAGAAGACCCAAGTCCCTCACCCTCTCCTCATAAGGCTCCAGGCCCCTAATCATGTTTGCGGTTCTCTGCTGTACCCTCTCCAGCAGTTCCCTGTCTTTCTTGAACTGGGGAGCCCAGAAGTGGACACAGTACTCCAGATGATTTTCCCTTTCAACTTGAGAGACACATACAGATTTACATGACCACTCTATCACAGATTTTTTCACAGCACTTTCCAGGAAAATTTCCTATATGTGTTGCAAGAGAAAGAGTGGAGACCTGACTGAGGCCTGCAAGGGTGAAAGTTAGAAATAGGAAGCCATTGTGGGTTTTCTTCCCCCTTTCCTTTTATATGAATTGCTACACATTTATGTTATTGTATGGGTTTCAGAGACAGTCTGCTGCCCCTGTGAGTAAGGGGCACTGCTGAGATGGACTGATTTATGGCCCGTGTTCTTCAAATCAATTTGAAGTCAACTAGAAATTCTATGCCACAATTACCTTCTTCCTCCTTGCTGCTTATATGGCACGCCTGCTTTTTATATTAAATTGCAAACTCTTGAGGGAGGCAAGTTCTTTTTTTAACTCGGTGTATAGCGCCTAGTCCAGCTGGGGTTGTTTCCTGGGGATTTTGTCTGCTACTGCAATATAATGATTAAATAACAATGAAAGGAATCTCTGGGGCTAACGCATCTGCCTAAAATCTGGATTTTTCCTCAGAATTATATTGCTTTGTGCCTAAACCCAGGCTTTGCTGTGCTTGCATAATACCGTTTTATGACAAGACGACTGCACCACAGCTAGCTAAGGGGTATGGATCACGCCAGGAAATTTGAAGAAAAGCAGCAAAATTAGAAAAGACGTAATTCACTTGTTTTCCCCCAGAACTGAATGCAAAATGCTGAGTAAACAGTATGGGGGAGCTCTGGAAACATGAGTCAAAAAGCATCGTGTCCAGGGCTGCCCACGTTAGCGTTTTGTGTGAAGAGCTCTGGGGCTGGGGACTGGGTCGAGGGAAGATATTTGGTTTTTTTCAGTGGGACAGTCTATGGACAGTGGTTGGCTTGTCTGTCTTTTACAGCTGTGAGGCAAAATTGTGGATGTCACCGCCCACACTGTGCACATGGACACTATTCCCCAAGCAGGTATCACACAGCCTGGAGGACAGAAGGACAAATTTGTGTCTAGAGGCTGCATTATTTCATACGTGCCACTGGCAAACCGATCTGAAATGGAGCCGTGGGTTCATTCACGTTTGTTGTAAGCACCTTCAGGAAGGGTTGCTTTGCGTTACGCCAGGGGAGGTTCAGGCTGGATATTAGGAAAAATTTTTTCACCGAAAGGGTTATCAGAAAGGGAATCCCTTATCAGAAAGGGAATGGGCTGCCCGGGGAGGTGGTTGAGGCACCATCCCTGGAGGTGTTCAAAAGACGGGTTGATGTAGTGCTGGGAGATATGGTTTAGTGATGGTGATGCTTCTTGTTTGTTGTGCGGGTGTCTATTTTTGTCAAAGGTGCGTTGATGGTTGGACAAGATGATCTTTAAGGTCCCTTCCAACCTAGAAGATTCTGTGATTCTGTGATTCTGTCTCTCCGAGAAGCTGATATGTCCCCAGGGAGCAGCCACAGGGCTCGGTTACCTGGGAACTCCCCGGACCCCAGAGCAGGCTTCCACTGTGTTTGTTTTATTGCCCACTCTCTCTTTAGGAAGTGAACGGGAGGAAGATGTCAGACATCACCCAGGTCCACAGCTAACGGGTTCGGCTTGTTTCCAAGGTAAACATGGGACAGCCTCTAGCGCTGGGGATTTTTCCATCTCTCCGTATCTCTTTCCCGATCTCTACAACTGTAAATCAATGAGGGGGGCTGTGAACTCCTTCACTTCCACGTGGTGGGCTCTGAACCATGTACCTGGAGTCCTGGGGCTTGGGTGGGCCACAGTGCCATGTGGATGTAGTCACCTCTAGCCCCAGCCTCTTGCAGTACATTCCCACGTTGGCCACATCATATAGAATAGTCTTCAAGTCATTCAGGATACATGATTTTGGGAGGTGCCTTAATGGAATCTGGGGATTGTTTTCCAGCCTCTGGTGCGTTGCGAGTTTGAAGAGTCACTTTTTCTTTCTGCCTTTTTCTTGTCTGAGTGTTTTAGTGTCATCACCTGTGCTAGCTGTGACGGCTTGGAATAATTCTCAGTGTGATGTTTTCAGGGTGGTTCTATTGATTTCCTCAGTTCCCTGGCTCAACACCTTTGAAGGAGTATCAATGAAACTTTTTTCCACCATTTGGGCATGAAAGGTCGAGCTCAAACGGGATCTGCAGATAGCCATGATTTCTGCTGTCCTAAAGTAATGGTCTGTGTTTTCTGTCTTGATCTCTGAGGGCTTGGCTCTCTTCTGAGGCGTTATCAGCTGCAGTGGGGGTAAAACAGAACAAGGTAGTCGAGGATTTAGGATTTCACACCGAGTATTTTATGTCTGTCTTTCTCCACCGATACAAATTGCACTGGGGATAAGGTGTGGAGCAGAGACATCAGGTAATGTGTGGTGCTGGGGCGAAGAGAGGGAATCCGTGTGAGCAGCAGCACCCAGCCTGGGGACCAATGCTGCACGGGGCATCGTCCTGCTGGAACGGGGAAATCAGGGCACCCCACTAACCGGGGTGGGATGGCAGTGTTGGTGAAGAAAGCCTTGCTTCTGAGCAGTCGCAAAAAAACCCGTCAGCAACAGTTGCTCTGAGTGATCTGAATTTTGTGATTTTATAAAATGATTAAGTGACTTTGTTCTCTTTCAGTGGAATGAAACAATAAATTTTCATTCCAGCCTTTTGTCTTTTACCGATACATTTTTTAATACTCTCAGTTGAGATAAACTTCCTTTGATTCCACAGAACAAATGATAAGAGAGAGAATTAAAAAAAAATCCAAAGCCTTGTAGTTGAAAGACTCAGGTGAATTAAACAAGAAATAAGGCTTAAATGAGCTGAATCAAATTACCTCTTGGTTGTGAAATTGCCTCGGAGTTATGAATCAGAGGATTTGGCTCTCCTTTCTCATGAACATTTATTTGTGTTTTTCAGCCCTAATAAGTTACTTTGCGGTTGCTCATACTGCAGTTCCGCCTGGGTTTCGCAGATGAGCTCCCTCCTCGTCAGGTGGTACACGCTGTCTTCGTTTACTGCTAATTAACCAAGGCACAGAGTAGCTGAAGGTGACACGGGGGGGGAACCAGGGCAAAGCCACTAAGCGAAGGCAGCGCTCTGTGACTTGTCCAACCTGTAACAGCTTCACAAGCCAAGTGAGCTGGTGGCCACGAGGTTCTCGGTGTGGCTTGCAGGTCAGGGCGGCAGGTTTGTGTGATTTTTGCACAGATTTATCAGTAGGTTTGGGTACAGTTTGAGCACACTGCTGGATTTTAACCCGTTTCTTGATTCCCGCTAGGTTGCAGGCTTCAAAAGCAGCATCCAAAGGGACAGGATACATTTTTATTTGCCTTAAAAAGAGCAGCCAGCATGACATCAGCCCCTTCCATTAGGCAAGCACTGATCTCTGCAGTGGAGAGGGGGGGGAACCCTCTGCCCCCTGATCTGCTGCTCTAGAGCAGGCTCCGTGGATGTGAACGACAGAAGTGATCAAAAGGGAAAGATCTCCAGTGGGGAACAAATAGTGGGGCTGCAGAAGGGAAGTCTCTTGCTTTGGGTTCTCGGGGACGAAAAGGAGGGAAAGCTGCAGGAGTCAGGAGAAATCAAAGCGTGAAATACTCACAGGGAACAAACGGTGGGTAGTTTTAACAACTGTTTTAGTGGGGTCAGAGAAGAATAAAAGGGCTTATTGAGTTCACTTGCTGAGGCAGAGTTCACGCAGTGCTCATTTGGCTGGCAGGATGGAAAATGGCAGCAGTCCTGGGAGTTAAAGAACAACCCTTGGGCTGCAGACACACGATTACGTGCCAATGAAGAATACAGTGAATTAGGGACAGCAGAACAGAAGCAGCTCTACTTTGGTGTCATGTTTTGCCTTGTTCTTCATTCTGAATGTTCTAGTTGCTTTTGGAAATACCTAAAATTTGCTATAGAAGTAGGAAATGTGGTAATTTCCTCCTCATGTCCAAGTCTCACTTCTGCAAGCGCTGCCAGACCTCTGTTGCACAAAAACATCTTGAATGACACTGACAAGATACAGAGGGAGACTGAGGTTCCATTCATACAAGAGTAGTTATTTCCAAGGCTTCTGAAACATCTTCAAGGCAAGGAACTGTTTCAGTTCAAACAGTTATCCAACATTTGCTCGTTCTTGCCACTGCTCATTCACTAATTAACTTCATGGTTTTCATTTAGGGCAGGCAATACCCTGGCATCACAGGGCCTGTGCAGCAATAGTGCCTCGTCTTAATGCCTGATATGTTTTTTCCTTAAATTCTTCACATAACATCACTCCTGGCTGCAAACACTGAAGAAGCCATAGATTTGAGACCCTTTTCCTTCACTGAACACCAGATTATCATGACTTTTATTCAAGGGCTCAAAGAACATTGCCAGAAATCAACTTAACTTTTCACTAAGCTTCTCATTGTAGATGGTTGAAGCACCCTAACTTGGCTCACACGCCGTCCTCATCCTGGAGACTCTCTTGTTGAGCTTCCCTCAAGAAACCTGGACTGAAAATGAGTCGAGGATGTGGAGCTAGAGCTACATCACGGTGGCCTGTAGCAGCCCTGCTCTTTTGTGTCTGTGGCAGATGATCTTGGGGTGGACATTCATCACTGAGCACTGTATGTAGACCATAAATGGTTACTGGGGTGTATGATGGCAGCCTGACTTCTCCTTGGCAGTCTTCACTGTGCCTCCGTGGGTATCTTCAATGCAAGTAAATGATACTGCTGCACTGTGTTTAGATTTGTTAGGTCTGTCTGGACCCCAGTCTTGCAAGCGCCAGTCCCATCTTCTCTGTGGTTAAAGTCTGATTCTCTACTGGGAATAATTCCTCCCTGAATATGAGAGGATAGTTTCCTGTCCCCTTCTATGAACTGACCCTGCTTCCAGCTCTGTGGAAAACGCATCAGCAATGGCAGAAGTTTGAATCTTGCTGAACTTCAGCTCCTCTATCTTTAAATAAGAAAAAATCCCCCAAATCTTAATTACTTGAAGCCTCTACGTTGGACCCATTTGAACTCATTTCAGAATGAAAGCCTGAGATATTGGGAAACTGCCCAGAGCCTTCCAGGCGAGAAGAGAAGAGGCCTGAAGAATAACAGGGTAATATACCTGTAAAGGCACATTTAGATCCATGTTAGAGCAGAGGCTAAAGATCTCCAGTTACTTAAACCAGTGATTATCAGCAGATTTCGGGTACTTCAAATATCTGTGGCTAATCAAGGCTGTGTTTTGCTGTCATACCCAGGACAGGGAAATGAAGATACTCAGAAGGTTGCTGTAGACAGAACAATTATCTTCCAGAGTTCAGGGAAGACGTGGCTTGACAGCCCTTACTTTTGCCTGATGTCATGTTGGTGTGATATGGAATTATTGCACGTGGTGAGTGTGAGCTGTGTTCAGGGCTGTTCTCACTCACCTTCCCAATGCTGTTTCATACAGAGAGGTGTCTACAGCACAATTTTCAGCCAGGTCCCAGGACTCTGTAGCGAGGCACCTCTCGCTTCCCTTACCCTCTAAAAGAAGACCTGTTTTTCTGAGTCAGGTGGCTGGGCCATTTTTTTCTAATAAGCACCTGTAGCAAACAGTCTGCCTTTTGTCATTCACAACTCAAATGATGTTCTCCTTGAACCATTGTGGGGCATTATAGCAAAGTCAGTAAGGGCTTTTGTCGCTAACAATGACACTGACAAAAGTTTATCGCTTGGCTTTAATAAGAGCACGATAAGGTCAGTGTTGGGGGCATAATCAAAGCCTCCATGAGATCTGGCATATCATGCTGAAGTTTTTTAGCATCTGCTAACCTTAATTGATTTGCACACGGGACACCAGATTGACTGGGATGTTCTGAGATGCCATATTGTCAGGCCCCACCAGTTCTCTGGACATTGCGCTAGAAATGTCTCTTCTTGTTTGTGTATCTTCCCTCATGAAACACCAAGCTGTGTAGAAATGAGCCAGCCAAGTTCAAGCTGTGAGCTCTTCTGCCAGGCTAGTGCCCAGCAGTTCTATTAATTATGTCTATTCTGGCTGGGGAAAAAAAGGGCCAAACAAATGAACTTAAACAACTCATGGGGAGGGAGCGATTGTACAACCATTTCTTTAGTTCAGAACCATCCAGCTCCCTGACGTCAGCTGTGTGTTACCAGATGTGGATTGTGAAGCATCTGGTTACTGAACAGAGGCAAAATATTTTTTAAAAGTTTTTCAATAGCTTTTCCCCACAAGAAACAGAATTCCACAGCGAACACAATTCCATATAAAGTGGCTCATGTGGCAGACAGAAAGTCTGAGGTGAAAAAGGACATCTGTGGTGCTGTCCCACGAGCGGCAGGTTTTCTGGGAGCTGCGGTCACTCAGGTCTGGTAGATTTTGTTCTCCGCATACCCTTGGTAAGACCACCTCAATTCTCTCCCCTTTCCCAGCACTGATTTTGCCTCCTTATTGTGCTTAGCTGCCTGTTAGATGAGAGCACGTAGCACCCAGACACAGCGCTGAGGGAGCCAACAGCATTGTATGGTCACTACAAGCAATCCCGTTGGTGACGGGAGGGTCTTTAGCAGCAGTTTTGCTGAATGGATTTTTTCAAAATGATGCAGGGATCTCGAAAGGGTTACAAACTGCATTTATGATGTTGGGAACTGCCACTTCTTGGTCTAGGAATATCATCGGAACTCTTGCAGGTTTTTGGTAAGATGCAGCTGTTCCATAGTGTCCCGACAATATCAGCCCCTGCCAAGTGCAGAAGGAAGTCACCAGCCAAACCACTTGGTAGATGAAATATCATGTAAGATTCAAATTTACCAGAGTTTCACAGAATCACAGAATGATAGGGGTTAGAAGGGCCCTTCAGAGATCATCTAGTCCACGCCCTGCCAGAGCAGGGTCACCCAGAGCAGGTCTGGGGCACTAGAGCAGATTCAGTTATTTGTCAGGCTTGCTGCAAAGCTCGGGATGAGTTACAGCATCATGTTTTACATGGCTTTATCCATCTATGGAATTAAAAGCATTTTACAAAAGCTCATTGCTGCCATCCCAATGACAAATGAAGAAGGGGAGGCACTAAGAACCTTGCCAAGGGTAACAGAACTCAAGATCAGGCTGGTAACTTTCAAGGGTACCCTTGAAGGGTAACCTTCAAGGCCAGGCTGGATGGGGCTTTGAGCAACCTGGTCTAGTGGGAGGTGTCCCTGCCAAGGGCAGGGGGGTTGGAACTTGATGATCTTTAAGGTCCCTTCCAACTCTAACCATTCTATGATTTCGATGATTCTAATTTGTCACTGGGAAGAGCTGGAAACAGGGCCTGGAACCCAGGAGCTGGGTGTTACCCAATATCCCAAGCCACATCACCTCCCGGCGCTCCAGGGGTAAAATCACTGCTCCTCAGAAGCTGTGGGGGTTTGACAAGCTGACTTCAATGAGGCCAAAATACAATCCCATAGGATTATTTTGCCTTTGTTCAAATTAGCCAGACTTCTCGAGACAGTCAATCTGTCTGGACTCTTTGAATGTCGCAGAGGCTTTGCTCTTTCCTCTGTGCTGGGGCATATTTCCTTCAGAAGAAAGCCCAGGCTGGACAATGATGCATTCCCCAGCAGCTGTGGCCTGGAGGCTGTCCCTGCTCCACAGGAGCTGATTAACTCCGTTACATACCTTGCACAAAACCCCCCTTATTAAAAAAACTTACGTAAATGTGTATATTTTTAAATATGTTAATTGCTTCATTTGTCTTCTTGTAACTTTTTTTTATATTCTGAAACTGAAGGAAGTGGGAGTGAAGTTAAGGATGGTTTCCATTGGTATATTGTGTCGATCAATGAGTATTATAGCAGATATGACCGCCAAGGAAACAAATGCACGACCGTATCTGGGCATGCAAATAACCTTCTCTAAAGATCAGAGCAGCCTGTATTTCTTGGACCGTGTTCCGCTCACTTTATTCCTTGGGGATTATAACTGAAAGTATCAAAAGCACTGAAGATCTGGAAGCAACTATCTACTCATTTGTTTATGGAGCGCAGGAATATGTTTGCATTAGGCACCCATCCAAAAGCAACTTCTTCTATTAAAAGGGAATGGGTCACAGCAGGACACTCAGAAATGGATTTCTTCAGTAGCAAGCTGCAAACACCCATTATTTCCAGTGATTTTGTAAATGAATGAGATTTTTACTTTCTCATGTATTACTTAAAAGTAATAAAACACAAGCAAAAGAAGTCTTAAATACATGGAAAAAATCACAGATAGATACGTTTTCATTAAATTTAAGTATCAAGTACTGTTAGACAAAGTGATGTTGCCAAGTGAGGGCAGAAACTAAACAAGCTGTCTCCTGTATTTAAAGAGCAAGGAGAAAGCAAGTTAGTCAAATAAGACAAAAGTAGTGCTTTGTACTTCCATGGCTCAAAGGGAGGAACGACCTTTCCAAGATCATACAGAGCTGGAAGTCACTGCCCTCATTCATCCTGAATCGCAACTTGCTCCTAAACCCGTGCTTTCCAGCTCGGCTGAACTGTTTGTAGAGTTATGTGTCCACAGCTTTGTGGGGGAGTGGAAGAAGATTCTCAACAAATCCATCCCCGAAGGGCATTTGAAATTTAGCTTTTGTGACTAGTTGAATTGAACACCCTATGGAAAGGGAACAAGAACTGGGATGAGGTGTCAGTTGCCCGATGGGCGGAACTTGCCAGGATTTCATTCATGTTGCTCTTTATTTCTTCCTGGTTAAAGTCAGCACGGGGCAGTTGGCACGAGCTGGCTGGTGGAAAGCCAGGACACACTGGTGGTGGGTCGGAGTCTGAAGGACACAGCAACGCAGCAGGATCAGGGTTTTGCTGTCTCTCCTTGAGACAGTTTTCCCTTTAGAGGTCACTTTGGCAAATTTATATAATGTATAATAGCAGCTTTTGATCCTTCAGAATTGAAAACGAGTATGCTAATCTGGAAGTTAATTGACAGCCTTTCAACAAGATGCTTAAATCAGGCAGGTTTCTAAGCAGGGCTCTGTTCTGTGATACCACCCTTGTTGGTCAAAAATTCTTCAGAGAGGATGTCATTCTCTGTTACATTCTCTGCACATAGAGATGGACAGAAGCAGAAACAGTAAGAGAAGGGCATTCGGAAAGTTTCATATTTAAATTCTGTTTCAACCGTTGTTGGAAGGTTGTGTCAGGTCTTGTTTCCAGATTCAAGACTGCCTGGCTTCAACAGAGCAAAATCTGCAGTTCCTCGAGTGTTGTACATACTCATCTCTCATGTGCTCTTTGGGAAAGATGCGGAGTTCTTATATGAATAACAGATAAGTGAGACCATATGTGGTATAATGGGTTGTATTCCTATTATGTTGCTCTTGGCACCTCTCATATCCTCTGAGTAAGTATAAAACCGCGTCTCCCTCTTCCCCTCCTCACAACAGCACAGACTCGGTTCTGCATTTGCCATTCTGCTCCCTTCTTGGGTACCAAAAAACTCCAGGTACAAGCCTGTCCTCAAGAGTGTGTGCGTACCTCTTAAAAAGTGATTAATTTCAACATGTCTCACCAGGGGGGTTAGAGAAAGAGATGTCGAGGTGTTTGGCACTTTTGCTTGTTAGAAAGGCCGGGCATAAAATGCGTTTGAGAAAGAGAAATAGAGTGCATAAATCCAAATCTCTTTATATTTTTAACAGTTGGGAGTGTTAAGCTAGTTGGGGGGGTTTCGGAGATCTTCATATCTTCATCTGAAATATGTTTAGGGTTCCAGTGTAATTGGTGAAAAATCAGTACATTTAAGAACAAAATAACAGTAATACAAATATAAAGACACATTCAGGTGGGGTCACAGGCACTAAACTGATGCACCGTCTCGCGAGCTCAACTTTAAAGGAACTTGACCTGGGAGTGGACTTGGAGGGCCACGACTGGGAAGTAACATACGTTGTTTTCTGCCTTTTTTCAATGAATCAAACACCACTATTTTCTGATGGAACTTGAAAGAACCACAGCAGCCAAGCTCCAGGATGTAGGGCGCTATCGTAAGGATTACATCTAATCCACAGCCAGTGAAAAATGGTACCATCTTCCGATGACTTTACTGAAAAATGACCTTTGTTCTCCACACACATAATTTTCACTGGGAAGGAGGAGGTGGGGTGGGGTAGAAAGGAAGGGGGAAAATCTGGTTTCCATTGGAAATATTTTTAAATGGAAATTTCCAACCACTTCTATAGTTAACGAGGAAATAGAACGTTTTGTTGCAAAGATTTCATTGGGAAACAATTTCCGTATTTCATCAAAAAGCTTTCCAGCCCGTTTTTTCCAAGCAGCTTGAGTTGTCTCACAGAGTGGCTGCTTGGGAGCTGATGACGAAGACGGGGAAGAGCTGGCCTCAGGAGCGAAGTGTCCTGTGGTGGGGGAGTTCTCCTGGAGATGAGGTGGCAGGGGATGAAGTGATGCTCAGAGCAGCTCTGATGGCACTCACAGGAGCGCAGTGGTGCACACACACACACGGTGACCTGCTCTGTGCTCCGTCAAAGAGTTTGAACAACTTATTATCCGTGGCAGAGAGATCGTTTCATGCACCAGTGAAATGCAGTCTGTTGTGGGCTGGAAAATAGCAATGGCTGGACCTCAGAAAAGGCTTAGATTCAGTTTGGGATACCATAGAAAAGTCAACATTTGCTAACAGTTACCAGCCTATTAGTATCTGAGACACCACATTTTCCATTTATCCTCAGAGCAGGAAGTATCTGTGGTCTTTTCATATACCACAGTGTGGTAATTTTTCTGGCAAATGTTCACTTTTTAATGATGACCACTGTATTTTCCATTGTTTGCGTTAGAGCTCTATTTACAGCTTTAAGGCAGTTGCGGTGCTCCGTGCTAATCATTAATCCATATGGAAATGCATGTAACACAAACTTCTTCGAGCACTTAGCAGATACTTGTATAGAAAATGTACAGAGGGACAAGAGGGATGCTGCTCTGCCCGAGCCACCGCACTGACCACAGAGGTCCGCTCTGCCTGTCTGATCTCATATGGGGGCTTTGTGTCGAAGCCTTGGCTACAGCAACAAGCCAAGGCCACTTATTTGACCTTGGGCACCTGTTTTTTGGATGTGATTTGTATGTGTGATTTGTGTGTGTGTTAGAAGCACAATGGATAGGATCGGTGAGGATTTAGCTATAGCTATTTTCATTTTTGCCTGCCCCTCAGCTGGGGCAGAAGACCCTCCTGTCAGCTCACAGGTGAGGCGTCTCCGTTGCTCAGCAGAATACAACTCTATTTCCTTTCCGAAAATGAATTAAGGGCAGATTTTACCAGTCCTCTGCCAAGGAAGGAAGCGGAAATTTTTCCCCACTTAAGGATGGAGGGGGTCTCAAAGTAGAGGTTATGTTTGGCTGCCCAGGTCAGTGGTGGAGTTGCCGTCCTGGAGGTGTTTAAAAGCCAGGCAGACGTGGTGCTGAGGAACATGGGTTAGTGGTGGGTTTGTCAGTGTCGGGTTGATGGTTGGACTCGATGATCTGAAAGGTCCTTTCCAACCTTCAGAGAATATCAGCCTTCTGTTGGGGTGCTGGTTAGGTGCTCACAGCCCAGCAGCCGTCTCTCACTGGGCAGGTTTACAAGGACTACTCTCCCTTCCAGGCAAGTACAGAAAGCCCAGATTCCACCTGGCTTGGGATTTGCAGTCCCAGGGAAATCAGCAGGGAGCTTCTATGGCTCAGGTGAGAGGCTTGTAGGATTCTGCCCTGGGGCTCTTGCAAATGCAGGGTCAGGCTTCAGAAATTACAGAAGTTGCATCTATTTTATGGCGTTTGAAGGATCTGACCTGTTATATTTATTTTGCAGATGGCTTCTTTGACCTGCTGCTGTTTCTATTTTTTTTTAATGAGATTCTCAAGAAACATTTATCTATTAAATCAGGTCATTAAAAAAATTACATTTCCTTCCTGAAACCCATTGTGGTTTTTCTGTCTAAGAAAACTGGGACATACAACTATCATTTCCCATGGGCATGATCACAGAACAGGATGAGCAGAGACCAGGGTCATTTTTATAAAGCAAACGTTGTCCCCCCCCATCTTCAAGATGCTAAATAAACAATGGGGTTCCATAACCAGAGACCCAACCAAGGTGTTCCTTGTGAAAATATTTCAAACAGAAAGAAAAACCTGACAGTTTTCAGGTTTTTGGTTGGTTTTCTTTTTTTTAATCTGTTTTTCAGTGTGGTTTTTTTTTCCAGTTTTCCCAAAGTATCCATTATTTGTCTGACTATAATCGTATTTGGAGCCCAAATGTAGGTCAGATGGAGCGCTTGTCTGCGTGAGCTCAGAAGTAAGGTGTCAGCTTTTCCAGCAGATGACTCTGGAAGATGTAGGGAAGACTCGGGGACCTTGCAGCACGCTCGTGAGCTGACCCCATCTAGGAGCAGCACGAGCTGCCGAGGGGACTGCTCAGGAAAAGCCCAAGCCATGCTCTAAATGTTTGTAGCACCCAGGGCAGGGAGACTACAGACAAACTGCCCTCTGAGGGCAATCCAGGGACCGTTCTGACTCAGGGAGAGCGAGTTGCAGAGGCTGGGAGCATAACAGGGAATATTTTAAAACAGGGAATATTTTAACAGCCGAAGCAATTATGTTCCACTTCTCCAGACCGCTTCTAGGCACCGAGCCATTTGCTCTTGTAGAACTTGTCATTTTTATTGCCTGCAACACCGATGCACCGAGGGTCGATCCTACCAAGCATTGAACATGCTCAAATTCCATCACACAGCTTTCACTAGGGGCGATGAGTCTCCAGTATCTCACTGGCTCCAGCACTACCGTGCTCCAAAATTCTGAGCCTTCCCCTGTCGTAGACCCCAGAGCCAGCGGATTTATCCCAAGTATTGTGAGCGTGTGTCTGGAGAGACAAAAGGACTGAAGGCAGCTTTTGGAGCAGTCTAACAAATCCAAGCTCAAAATTTCCCCCCGAAGCCGTTGTCTTTAAAAGTGGGCAAACCAATTCTTGTTGAAGAAGCAGGTTGTGTGGGGAGAGGCAGTGCCTCTGCGACTTAGGGCTTCCACATTCTCCTCTTGGTGTGCTTTCAGGGGACAAACCAGTAGAGTTTGCCAAGCTGTGAGGAGGCTGGAACGTTTTACAGCCACGACCACAACGCATACAAGCAGCAGAAGCACCAGTGAGTTATGCAGGTTATGCCAAACAAGTAGTGATAAAACTTTTATAGCCCCATCCCATATTTCCTACGTGTCACATCTTTGCCTGGCTTTATTAGGTTTGTTTTTTTAACTTTTTATTGAAACTAATTTGTTGCTATGGAAACAACTGTAGCCATTAAGCTGGGTGGAGTTTTGTGATGCTCTCCGAGGCTAAGAACAGTTCATCATTTTAATTTTAATGATGCGTTGTACCAGTTGCTGCAGCTTTGTCATTTCGTTGTGGTTTTGTGCATCCCTCCCATGCCCCTTCTGTTTTTCCCACCTACCTGCTGTCTCGGGGGCACGGCCGTAGTGAGCTCTTCTGAGCAGGAGCTCTCTGCGTTTACACTGTCTTTGAAACGGTCTCAAATGTGCTGTTGAATTAATCCTGAAGGATAGCAATTAAGTTGTAGGGAAGCTTTGTTTTCCCCATTTTCCATGGCCAAAGAGAGGCACAAAAAGGTAGAATGATTTCTATGCAGTCATGCAATTGAGCGGTAGCAGAGAGGGATTTTATACTGAGAGAGAGAGGGATAGATAGTTTTATATACATATATATTAATTCCTCGTGCCATCCTCCCAGCTCTTACAATGCTGCAATTTACAGATTTTCTAGTTGTGGACAACAGCAATTTACTCTTTGGTTACTTCTGTTTTCTTTGCAGTGTAAAAACTCTTTTGATGCTAAGTCTAGAGGATCCTCTAGAAGATCAATTGAGAGTGAACTCAAGGTTAAATTGCAATTCTTAAGATCACTACCACGTGATTTGGCCCTGAATTTCTTGGTACAACAGCAGCCAGGATGAATGTGGATTTTGGAAGGACAGATATATTCCTTTTGGGGATTATACTGGAGTCAATTCCTTGTTTGCCAAAGATAAGTCTGAAATGATGGCAAACATTGAGTCTCACTCTTTAAACATCAGAGGGTGTGTGCTATACATAGAAACGGGGGGCTGGGGGATAGGGATTACTTTAAACGGGGCTGAGCTGTCATTGGCAATACAAAGGCAACATGTATTTATCAAATGTCTATAGTCTAGAGGGATAAAATTATACAGAAATAATTTTCTCCCCTTTTTAGAGGTGATTGTTTGGGAGGTGGTACATGGTAACTGTTAAATAGCATTCAGCAGTGAAAATCTGTGGCCCATCCAATGGTTTTATGAAAGGTGAATAGTTGCATTAAAGTCAACAGTATTTTTAGCTATGTATAAAGAAAAGCATGAAGATATGTTTTTGTATTTGCAGTGAGTTGGTTGACTCTGATTTAAAGTGGAGATTCATCAGGTTTAAGCTACAGCATCTCCCTTGTGATTCCCTGACTTTCCATGGTGTGACTTAAAGGCGTGATTTAGAGGAACTGATTTGGGGACAGCTTATACTCTTGCTGTTGTTATCATTTGTGTCACCGGGGGTCTGAGGAGCCCTCCTGCATCCTCGCACAGAGCACCCACTCAGTGAGCATCAACCCAAGCATCTAGCACTTCAGAAGCATCTTCTGTCCTGCCACGTGCTTTTTCACAGGCTTTTTCCATCTTATTTGATGCCATCGGTGTGGCCGGGCTGTGACGGGCAGCTAGGCGGGCCAGCACGGCCTGCCTTGACAGAGGAGATGGGAAGGAGAAAAAAAATGTGGGTTAATGCACTAACATCAGCCTCTAGATGAAGAGCCGAGGTACATTTCCTGCCCACACAGTGCTGGGTTTCATCCAGATCCTTCCCTCACGCCAAGTTAATCACTCTATTACAGCTTGTAAATGTTTCGAAATTATGAATGATATGTTTCTGAATAACTGTGAACGTTTTTGTGGGTACGTCTTTAAAATTTTCCACAGATGCTTTGGCGGTTAGGCTGTGATTTATCAAATATTTGAACTTTTGAGGGATCTTGTCTTACACAGCAAATCAGAATATTGTTGTGAAAAAAACAGCTAACTTTCAAGAATTTCTACATTGTTCCTTCCAGACAGAGGGAGTCGATTTTGTTATCATTTGGAGCGGAGAAATTCCGCGGCTGACAAAGCAAATGTGATGTTAATTTTGCCCTGGTTTTTGAGGGGATTTCTGTGCCTGAAGACCCAGAGCAGAGCTCCACTGGTGCTGCTCCAGCCTTTCTCACTGCTGCTCCCCCAGATGCCCGCAGTGGGGCACAACTGTGTGTTCATGGGGGAAGTGGTGGCACTGGGGGTCCCTGTGTTGTCCCTACACTGCATTCCCCAGTCAGGCCGGGCACCTGGAGACCAAGAGATGACACAGCTCTGAAAGAGACATCTCCCACCAAGCAGGCAAGGAGTAGATGTGGCTCCAGGCCATCTCCAGGTGACCAGCAGGACCTGTGCCCTACCTGGGGCTATGTTTGCCATCTGGAAAAGTGTACCACTTGCTTTACTCTTTTAAAGGCTGTTTTCACTGCTTCTCTGTTTTAAACAGCTCCACTTGCAGTCCCTAGTTTAAAGGTGTTTGGTCGGGCACTGTCACATCTCCTGGTGGGAGCAGAAAGCAACCCCTGGCCGTCGGTTGGCTCTGCTGGGGTGTCGCAGAAGATAGGTACCCCGGGAGCTGCAGGACAAGGCACACACTGAGGGATGCGAGGAACCAATGGAGTTCCTTCTTTATTTGTTTTGAAATTAAAAAAAAAAAGGGAGAGAAAAAATGAATAACCATGTTTCTCAAGTCTGGTTTAAACACGAGCTGCTTATGCAAAGCATTGTTGCCTGTAAACAGATCCCGGGTCTCCTCTTTTAACAATATCTGACTTGTCGGGGCGACATCTGGTAAATACCAGAACTAAGCTGTCTGCTGCGAGGGAAAGAAAGGAAGAGAAGAAAATACCTCGACTCCTCAAAACCACTTAAGTTTTTCCTTTATGAAATACGCTGATAAATATAGTTCAGGCAGCACCCTGCTGGTGTTATCATGTCTGAGAGCTATGGCAGGCTTTCAAACAAAGCCGGCAAAGCCTATACTTAGAAGCAACCTTCAGATTTTTCATGCGAAGCACAGAAATGAAATGGGAGCGATAACAAAAGGGGGAAGATGGTGGCTCGCCTACGTGTGTCTGCCAGCCCAGCTGCTGTGTCAGACTTTCCTGCGAAAACCCTGCAAATGGCGATTTCCAGGAATGCAGCTGTGTCTGCGCCTCCCCGTGCCCCACCGCGGGCGCGTGCCCTCATGTGTCTGACCTTTTCAGAAGCGTGTTGACATGTTCAGAAATAACCTTTGCGATGTAAAGATAACGTATTGGATCGGGAGGGGAATAAACAAATCAGCAGCCCCAGGAGAACAGGTCCTTTAAAAGCCATGGGGAGCCCTCGCAGGGGTCTGGCAGCTGCTGCTGGCATCCTGCTTCTCTTGTGTCTGCGGGGCCTTCCCGCTGCTTATCGCCGCCGGATCGAAGCACCCTGCCTGCCTTCAGCAGCTTGTCCTCACCTCACCTCTTGTGGGGTGGGTGGGTGGTTGGGGGGAAATAATGGGAGAAGGTTCTCTCCTCCCACTCCTCTCACCTCGGCCCGGCCTTCCCATGGAGAGACGGAGGGGTTGCCCAGCCCCTGGCATGGGGCTTCGCACCCGAGACCACCTTCCTCGCCAAGTCTCTGTGAGCTGTGTGTGTTTTTAAAGCCTCAGAGGCTGCCGATTCCCCCTCCGCTCTCCCCGTCCAAAGTCAAGGTAGCACAACGCCTTTCCCCAACGGCTGGCACCTTGTCTCCATGGCTTTCCATCAGGCGGGCGTTGCGAGGAGAGATAAGCTGCTCCGTCAGTTCACAACAGCACCAGGACAAACGAAAACCTTTCACTGTGAAACGGAGTTTGTTATTTCCCCGGACCACCTTGGTGAAGGCCCTTTTTGGGATCCCTGCAGGTGCCGTGGTGGTGACCAGTTTTGGGCCCCTTACCACAAAAAAGACATTGAGGTGCTGGAGCGGGTCCAGAGAAGGGCGACAAAGCTGGTGAGGGGTCTGGAGAATAAGTCTTATGAGGAGAGGCTGAGGGAACTGGGGTTATTCAGCCTGGAGAAGAGGAGGCTGAGGGGAGACCTTATTGCTCTCTACAACTACCTGAAAGGAGGGTGTAGAGAGATGGGGGTCGGTCTCTTTTCTCAAGTCACAGGAGACAGGACGAGAGGAAATGGCCTCAAGCTACGCCAGGGGAGGTTCAGGCTGGATATTAGGAAAAATTTTTTCACTGAAAGGGTTATCAGACACTGGAATGGGCTGCCCAGGGAGGTGGTTGAGGCACCATCCCTGGAGGTGTTCAAAAGACGGGTTGATGTAGTGCTGGGAGGTATGGTTTAGTGATGATGCTCCTTGTTTGTTGTGCGGGTGTCTATTTTTGTCAGTTAGGTTGACGGTTGGACAAGATGATCTTTAAGGTCCCTTCCAACCTAGAAGATTCTGTGATTCTGTGATTCTGTGGTGGTCCCAAACATCCCATCTTTGGGAGGGACTCGAGGTGTGCACATGGTGTCCTTCTGCACATCCCACGGGCCATGTGCCAGCAGCGGCTCCTGGCTCTGTATGGTCACAGTTCCCTCATGTATCTTCTGGACTTCGCCCTGGCTCCATCAGGCAGGGAGAAAAGGTTGCCAGGAGCTTTGAGTGCCAGGCAAGTGCTCAGAGGTTAAATTCCTGCTTTGCCACTGACTTCTGGTTCTGCTGTGGCCAAACCATGCAAAACACGGTCTCGCAGCCTTTTTTAATCCTGCAAGTCATTTTTAATCCTCAAAACATGCCTTATGATGTAAATGGGAGTGGTAGCTTTTGTTTTGCTCCTGATGGACTTAGGGGTGTTTGGCTGGGGAGGAGTGGTTGCTTATATTGGGCTTTCTTAATTAAAAATCTTGCAGATTTGCTTGCATATGGCAAAATGTAGTGACTAAGACTACTTCTGTAAAATGAAAAAACTGTACGGTCATGTCTGGTCATCTTGGGCAGCTACAGAAATGGGTAACTCTTGTCATGGACATTCATATTTGTTTAGGTCATTTACTGAAAAACTTTGATTTTTCCTATCAGGCAACTGGGAAGCCACTGATCTGAGCCAAAAGATGTGTGGATTTCTCCATGGGACACCAATTTCTTTATTTATTTCATTTTTAACTCATTGAAGATAAGTTCTTCTAGCAAAGCCCTATATGATACGCCTAAGCAATGTTTAACTGAGTCTTCTCCTCATTTTCTTCCTATCTTTTCTCTTTTTGGAGCAGGGGTAATTTGATTCTCACTGCTATTCTGAGAGAGATTCTCAGTGCTCTTTAATCAAGAGCAAGAAAATGGAGAAGTGCCAGAGAAGCACATGAAGTTTAGGGGAAACTGGACAGAGCGAAGTGTAAATGCTATCCAATTTTAAGAATTACCAGTGACTGCAAAGCAGCCGATGAACATTTTCTAATGTAAGCTCCACTGTTAAAGCTTTACGGAGGATTTATCCAGAACAGTGACTTTTTCAGTAATTTTCTGACCCAGCTCACCAGAGACTAAGCTCTGAGTGCCATACCTTGCCAGCTGCTTTCTTTAACATGTTCTGCTGCCTTAGCTGACTGTTGTTATTTCTGTCACCCGTCCTTCATTGATCACTGAGTCAGAGAATGATTCAAGTGCTATTTGAACAGCGATGTTTGGAGATTGTTTATCAGTGACTCCGTGTCTGTCTGTGGGAGGCACATTTTGCAATGTGTACTTCACGTTTTTTCCCCTCTGGTAATCTGCAGAGCCGGTGGAGGTGCAGGTCCACTGTCTCACCTCATCTCTGGGTGACTCAACTCCCCCAGGGATCCTACTCTTTCCCGAGCTCCCCCAGTGACACGCACCAGCAGAGGGTTAATGTTGCTGAGCTCTGGCACCAGTGTCCTTGTCTTTTCTTCAATACATAGTGAGTATGATGGTCCCTGCCTTCAGGAGCCCGTAGTTGAGACAGGTCCTGCCTCCTTCCAAAGAGGGGGAGAGCAGCACACTTCCAGCCTATGGGAATGGCGGTGGATGAGGCAGAGTCTTTTTGATCGCCCTTGTTCTATTGCGACATGGTCCTGAGAGACATCAGCCTTGGAGAAGAAGCTCGCAGTCACTTTTCTCCCACTCCTGGGGCTTTTGCCAGCTGCTGGGTTAGCTGAGCCGAGGACCCGAGGTGTTGATTGCTTTCTCAGGAGGCTGAAGGCCCATGTTCACCTTTTCAGTGAAGGGCATGGCCGGAGGTATTTTCTGTGCACTGTCACTAGAAAGACACACCATCAATCAAGCTTTGGTTTGCGAGGTCTACAAAAGAAGAGCCTGGTCTGTACAGCTCACTCCACTCTCCCACGCAGAGGCTGGGTCATGCCAGTCCATGTAACCCAATCGTTACCCCATGGGTAAGCGGTATCAGTATCATATGCCACAGGAGAATGATCTGACCTTTCTTGTTTATATGGTAAGTGTGTCCAGGAGGCTTCTTTGTCACCCAGTAGTCCCTGCTGCCAGCTTGCAGCGCATCTTGTCAGCTCCAGAGCTCTTGCCAGGGCTTTGAAGTTAACAAAGAGTTATTTGGAATTGCAGGGTTTTATTTCATAGAGAACCCCTGCGCATGGCTCAAATGAAAATGTTCTCCTGGGTCAGAATGTGCATGTTGACCAGTGCTGGGGGGGTGGTGGGCTGTTAGAGCACATGGTAACTGCAGGTCAGTCTGTCTCCAAAACCCAATGATGATCTGGTCTCGGTAATTAAGGACAGGTCATGGGAGGTTTCTGCTGGAAAACATCAGGAAGAGCTCAGAAGGGTTTATTTTAGTCCTCACTCAGTTGTGGAGCATGCAGGTAAAGATAGCCCATGTACAGGACCAACCCTCTCATCCAGTTGAGACAGTAGGGCCTTCTTGGGTGGCAAAATATCTGAGTGATATCAACTGTTCTCTGAGGAGAGGCTTAGATTTCCCCATGCTGTCCCAGTGTCTGATCACCACGGCTCGCTATGGCAGGTCAGAAACGAAAAGAGAGGAACTAAAGTTCTTCAGAAGAATGTTGTCAGTCCATCTCTACACAGTGCACAAATGTGGGTGCCCACCCAGGAGGTCTTTTGAGTTCCCAGTGTGCCGACATGGTATTTTTCTGCATAAAGTATCTAAGAAAAAAACATCTTGCTTAATGTTACACAAGCGAATGTGTTTACGAGACAGAACAATATAATTCATCTATCAAGCAGATTTTTTTCTTACAACTAGAGAAGCATCTCAAAGCCCTTAACTTGTCTAAGGCGCCTGTGTGCTGGCTGTCAGACGCCTGCACATTGTCAGAGACTCATCCCTAAACTGATAAGAGTAACAAAGAGAAGGGAGAATCCCCTTTGTACAGAGTAAAAATTAAGTGATTCACTCCAAGTCACAGCTGAGATCTGTGGTAAAACTGGGAACAAAACCGTAATCCTCCCCAAGTCCCAAGCCCTTCCCTGCAAACGCTCTCTTGCTTTATTATGCTTTATTTCATCCGTAAAGATAAAATAGTGCTGACTGTGCTAAGGGAGTCCTTTCATGCTTTGGTGCTGATGGCCAAAAGAGATGTGAATGTATGCGAGCAATAACTGCGAGTGCTCGGTGGTGGCTGCAGCGTACCTGGCATCACTCTGCTACTCTGATGCCTACGTGGCTTCATTCCGGGACGGACCGTGCTGGTGTCAGGCATCTCCCGGGATCGCACGAACCTGCATCTGGTTTTCCACGGAGCACAGCAAAAGTCAGAGCTCTCTGACTGAGCTCCCATGGTCTCCCGGGCTGTTTTGGGTCAGACCGTCCCCGGCCCTGAGCAGCTGTAGGGACAAATTCCTTCCTTTCGTGGGTGTCCTGCCACAGCGGCTCGGGCAGGGCTGGGGTGCCTGGAGGGTGGGAGGGAAGAGGGGCATGGCTTTTTGTGTGTGTGCCCAGGCCATCAAACCCCCTGGCCAAGGGGCAGCAGGTGAGCAACCTTTAAAGGGCACAGTGATCATGTCCTTTCTGCCTCCTCCTCACTGGTCTTCTCAAAATACTCCTGTGTCTTACCCAGGACCTTACAGGAAACAGTTCTCCATCTGATACAAATACTTTGGATTATAATTCTCATTTCACTCCAGGACTAACCTGAGACCTTTTAATTTTTTTTTTTTTTCCATACAGCAAGCACGAGGCCAGCCTTGACAAGCCCAACAGACAGTGGTGTGGCAGTTGCTGGAGATGGAGAAGACAGGCTGTTCCCTCATGAGCCCAAATTGAGCGTGTGACCCAGGTTTCTCAGGACCAGGTGGGTGTCACCTTTACCAGGCTTTGGGCTGTTCTCAAGAGAAACCATCCTTGGTTTTGGCCATACTTTTATTTGCCAGAAACTTACTCAGTCCAATCCCAGATGAGTTTCCCAGTAAGTTTTCTTCCCTTACTGGTTCTTCAGGCAACATTGTAAGGGAGGAGTATTAACACTGAATTACTGCTGAAACAAGGTTTAATTAGCAAGCGTGAGAAGTGAGTCAGGCTTTTTCCATGAAACCTTTTGTGATACAATTAGATAAAAAGGAGGTAGGTAGCATTCAGCTTTCAAGATTTCTTTATCTTTGGTAGCTCTCACGGTCTTCCTCTGAGTCCCAGACTTCTGGCACGAAATTCAGCAATTTTAATTGATAGATGCAGATAGTACTGACAGATAGACAGAGGTGTGGGTTGATGTATAGCTAGTACTGGCATTTGTGTAGAGTGACTGGAGCACTCGCTTTTGTCTTAGCAAGCCTTCCCCAATGAGTGCAAACAGCATCCACACAGTCCTGTTGGTCCCCAGCACCAGGCATTGCTGAGAAATTGAATTACACCCAGCAGCAGAGTCAGCAATGTAGGGTGGGCAGGGGTGGCAGAGGGTGTCAGACCCACTCAGAAGGGCAGGGGGAAGTTCTGAGAAGATGCTCACCATTAGGGTTAAGTTTTCAAGGGTTTGGCCCTCAGATAGAACACTTTGTGGTGACAGTCCTTGTTTTAAAAAGAGCTATATGTCCCTTGAAAGCGGTGACTGATGGTTGTTAAGCACATCTGGAGGCCTCATCTTTCATTCAGGACACGCGTTCTGTCTAGCTAAGGAAAATAAATCACATGCTCTTATTTATCTCTCCTCCTCAAACACTCGGAGATTTGAAAGCTGCAAATGTAGAAGTAGCAGAAGGAAATATTTTCTTCCACACAAGGCAAAATTCCCCTGTGAAATGCAAGAATTCAGAAGGGTTTAGGGAGGGAAGAGAATTTTATAGTTGCCGTAGAGGAATTATGCAGCCAGCTGTAAAGGAAGGTCATGAGTTTGATGTCTGAGTTTCTTGCTCCTTTTGAACATCACATGCTGTCTGGAGAAGAAGACCATCCATGTGTATTTTAGATGTTTTATTTATTCTTTTGGTTGTAATGATTGGATATGAATATTATGTCACTTATAAAGAACAGAGCCCAGAAAGAAACTTGTGCAGTATGTGCTTCTATTGTTTCTGGAAGCAGAGCCATGTGATTGCAAAAGAGGGGTCACATCCCTGCATACTCTTGTCTGTGTGCGTATGGCGAAGTTTATATTCATGGTCCCCACAGATAGGCTTTAAGTGCCCCAGAGACCCTATGTCGTGTTAAAGGCAGTACCAGATGAAGGCTATTGAAAATGATCTCCCACTGTGTCAGAACTGAATGTTTCATAATCTCTGGGTGAAATACCCTTTTATCATACTTCAGGATTATGTTCTGGGAGGGGAACATAAGAGGGGAACATATAATGCCTACTATACTCCTCTAATTGTACTATTTTTTCCCTAAAAGACAGTGAATGTCTTTTGTAAGGGCCAGTGATTTTCCCTCTGTGGTATGATATACCTTTTAATCTTTAGGAATCTCTCCTAGCTCACTCAGCTCACCATCATGGCTCATTATTCCAATTAATCACTGGTGACAGTAATACTCGCAAAAATGATAATACTTATTTATTCTCACTTTCAAAAAAGGCTGAGCCAACACACTCATTCTGTTTGTAAGTGACTCCAGCGGAGTTGGCGTGTCAGATTATTGCTTTACTACCCACATTGATAAGGTGTATATGTAGTAGTACATCTGTTACAAAGAAGATGTTCAGTGATTCCATGCAAAAAGGCATGAGTCAGTTCTCAGAAATCTTTTATCTGTCAGTCAGATGTGGATATGACACAAGCTTCCCCCACACGATCACCCACAGCATCTCAACCCCAGCCAGGTAGGGCTGACTAGAGGAACACTTGTACACTTTATTGTGTCTTCATGCTCATTTTAATTTCTCTGTTGGGACTCCTTGAAGACCGGCCCAGACCTTTGCATTGATTTGAATAGGCCCTTGTGTCGTGCCCTAAGTAAATTCACAGGTGTATTTTTTTGCTGTCGGGTTCATTAGTGCACTAATGGGGCTTAACGGCCCTGACCAGCCTCACCTGGGCCCTCCAACCACAGACATGGGCCCCAGGGCTCTATTTAAACTCAGCCCCAGACTTTTAGTCTCTCCTTCCTTGAGCCATCTTAGGGAGTTGCTGGTCTGCAGCCCCACCGCGGTGTGCTTTCCTCAGCCTGCTGACTGCCTTCCTGGCTTCACCTTGTCGCTGTGGATCTCCCTGGCTGTCACCAAACCAGGTCCTTAACCTTCTCTTGTGGATTGACTTCCCTGCTTCACCTGGGATGTGCCTTCTTGTTATGGTGTTGCCTCATGGCCTGGGCCCCTCTCGGTGCTGTGGGGTGGTGGGCCCTGGTTGTGAGGTCCCTCCCGGCTTGCCTCCCATCAGGGAGCAGCACTGCTCTCTCCACTCCTGGACATTTACAGGTCACCCCACACACCTCCCATTTAAAGACTGCACAGGATTTTTATCTAGTTCACCTGTTTGTCTCTAGGTGAATGAAGCCTCTGTGGAGTACAATATGGGTGCCGGGTAGAAAATGGGCCCACAAAGCCTGATGCAAGGGAATGTGAAAAGGGTTTTTTGAAAGGACGTGAGGAAATATCTCCTCTCTTCTTCAAGCCTGTGTGCAGTACAGATCTAGTCTCAAGATCTCATCCAAGATGGCAGACTGTCTAATATGCAATTTATGTACTTCTTTGTTGTCAGAGTCCAGCAGTTAATGAGCTCATTAGCTAGCTAACTGGGTTGGAGGTGAACGTAGAAGAAATGTCAAATGGGTCACACAGATGTAACTGAGAGCAGAACTAGGCCCTGTTTTTTTGATAAAAGTCACTGAGTTAATTTTTGAGGTGTTGTTCCCACAAGCCTGAAGAGTTTCCTATCTCTCATTGCATGTGGCAAGTGACCAGGAAAGCAGCGAACATTCAATTAACAAAATGATCCGTTCTGCTTTGCTTGGACCAGGTTCTCCTGGGTGGGAGCCGTTTCCCCAGCTGAAAAAGTCATGGGACAGTTGAAGCAGAAGGAAAGACCTTCAAGTTCTACTGAGCTTCTGGGGACCCCCACGGCAAAGCAGTCCTCTGCAAGATGCACGAGAGGCCACCGAAGCTCACCACCAGATCTCCTCATGGTAAGTGCTTGATCTTTTCTGCTTGCTGTGTATGTCTGCTGCATGTCTTCCTTCTGTGTCCATCCCTGGGGTGGACATGCTTCATGAAGTTGGTGTGTGCTGGACTCAGTGCTGATATTTGGTGCAATGGGATATGACTTGCTAATTTCCTGAGAGATCTTGTAGCTGGAGTGGAAATTAAAATGTAGGTAGCTTAAGTGCCAGGGAGGTTCCCCAAAAAGACGTGGGGGTTCCAATTGCAGGTGAAGGTGTCAGCCTACTCCCTTCTTATGGTTCTCTCCTCTTGTAAATGTTTGTGAATGGCCTTGGGTAGCCCAGAGTGGTTTTAAGCGGTTACCGCTGAGTTCAGGTACTCCAATACTGCCTTTTCCTTAGGGAGCTCACTGTTTACCTTCTTATTGCAGCTGTAATTATTTCTAAGGAGCTTCTGCTTTACTTTCTTGCGACATCAAGGTGATCTTAGTGCATCTCTGGCAGCTGCAAATGTGGGCCCAGAAATGAGTGTTTAAAACCAGTACATTGTGCATTTGTAGGCTCTCTGTGGCTTGTTCCCTCTACTGTCAAATTAATTGATGTTATATCATTGCTACTTCAGCTTAATACAAGCACAGGTTTTGAACTGGAGCTTATGTCCTTGTGAACATTAACAAAGGATAGTGAGATGAAATAAAAAATATTTGTAGATAAAATGTACATATTTGTTCCGATGTTAAGTAGCAAGTTTCAAAAAGTATCACCAGCAGAGATTTTTCTCTTACTACTGATTTAAACTGGAATGTGCTCAGATACTCTAATAATGAGTAACAGCATAAATTCTTAAGTCAGACAGATAATTACTCTTTCAGACAAAGAAACTTTGGGCTTTTATTTATGTCTAGAGACTGTAGTCTCATCCACACTGAGACTTCCTGGGTGTCTAAAAAGCATCCAGTCCACTGCTAGCTCCATAGGGTGGCACAAGCTTACCTCCAGGCGGTGCCTGTAATGTATAGGCAGTGTCTATAGTAGTGGTTCTCCTTTTGTTTGTGTAGGCTTGGGTGGCAGTGTTGACATCCTCTGTTGCAGCAGGACCCTCTATACCTTACAAGTTGCTTCTTCTATCTGAAGAATACGTTGCTGGTTGATAAAATTATAGTGTCTCCTGATATGGCAGCAAACACCTGAAATAAGTAAATATTGAAGGGTACCCTAGTGTTAGAAATTTAGTTTCATAGCAAGAGAAAGTGTGTTTCAAAGTGAAGTGCCCTCAGGAATGCATGAGTCCCATCAATCTGGTGTGTGCTGTGTCCTTGGGATCATTGACGATACTTTCCCAATGTGGTGTGGCTGTCCCGGAGCTCTGGGCCCTCCTTACGCTTCAGCTTGGCATCCCAGAAAGTCCATGTGTTCAGGAAGGAAAGTGGTGTGACGTTCTCGCAGGGACAGACTTGCTATGGCTGAAAGTGAGAAAACGAGAACTTTGAACTGATACACAGCAAAAAATCACAGTGTTGGTTTCAAAACTGGAACCCGGGTCAAAATATTATGTTTTTTCTCCCTTCCTCTCTAGTCCTAATGCCTAAGCTAGGAGTTTTTTGGGGGTTTGTTTTTCATTTGAGGGGTAGGGAAGACCATCACAAATATAGTAATTTAAATCAATAACTTGAAATTCAATTTTTTTGAAGTTCCCACAGGGAAAATTTTAGCAATATAAACTATGAAGGGGAAAATGAGAAAATGGCAAAAAGGAGAAAAACTTTGGTGGGTATATGATAAGACAAATGCCTAGAAAATGCACTGCACTGTGAAGTTTCCTTACTAGTGTCCCAGGCAGTCAAAAACAAGGGTAGCACATGTAGGTTCATTTAGTTGGCTTTGTTATAATTTGAAATGCCTTTAGAAGAAGGAGCCTTAGCACTGTGGGAGTCCCTCAAAGCAGCTTGAATTAAAGAAGGTTTCAATAATTAGAAGACGATTTGAAGTGCTGTAAGCAAGGCTTTGTGACATAGGGTGTGAAAATTCATTAAAATTTTTAATGATTAAATAGTCTTTTTTTTTTTTCTTGAGAACGGTGTTTCTTTCCCATCATCTCACCATTATGAAAACAGAGAAGAAAATATTTTTCTGGCTGAACATCACACACATGTTTTAGTCAAAGGGTTTCTTCCTAAGAGATTTTGAGGGACTCACAACTGGCTTTTGTCCTTACTGCCTTTACTCATGTGGGTGTAAACATGGTGTTATTGCAGAAAAATGAGTAACGTAGTGTGAATATTGCCATGTATCTGCTGAACCCATTCGCCTTCCCCTTTCTGTCCGTGTATGATCTTGTATTTGATTTGTTGATGGCACTGTGGGAATGAGGCTTTTCATTTTGTCCAAAGAGAAGAGTAAACATATTTGTTTAATTTTTATGTGAAAGTTGAATATTCATCAAAACATTTCCTTTTGGATGTGTTTGTATACCCATTCCTCCAAGAAATTATACAAAAAGCCATTACAAAAGGAAGAAGCAAAATGTTACTTTAGCTTGCCCTGGAAATCCGTAGTCTGATTTTTTTTTTTCAAAATGAAATGGTAATCAGAGCTGACACATTTCACTTCCAATGAGATAGTGTTTCCTGATACTGCACTAGAATGCTCTAACCAGTACTAATTGGGAGGCTAAGTTTGCATGCATGGGCAGGATACTGGCTTCACTGGATGAAATCGTTGACCTGTGTTTTTCCAGGAGTTGGGCTTGATCAGTAATCCTTTTTGGTTTTGAAGTCTATTAAAAAGATGTCTTTCTCTTGATTCAATGGTAACTTTTTATTAACAATTGAGGCTTGGCAAGTTTCTTTCAGTCTTAAAACAGAAATGAACATTTTATGGTCAGTTTCTGCTGTCTGTCCCTGTTGGGAATCACTTGTCTCTGGGAGGTGTACTTCTTGAAATGAGATATAGGCCACTCTGGCTCCCTTGCAGAGACGTGAGGATATAAAAATCCATGATAGCCATGACAGTCGTATGTGTGTCTGGGAAGAGAAGGGTCAGGGAGTAAGAGCAAGCTGCTGTGCTGGGCACTCGTTTGCTGTAATCTCTGCAGAATCTGGCCAAGTGTTACAGCTGCTAGGAAGGCAGAAGTACTCTTGAACCCTGCATTGAGCATCTGAAGGTTTCCAGTTATAATTTCCCTGGAAAAGATTATATTTTTTTCTTCAAGATCCTACTTAAAAGTAGCTCATGTTTGTGAAATGGGGAGGGAAATGGCTTCTTGGGTTGTTCCTCTGCAATGACTTGCCATTTAGAGAGCACGATGTGGGCCCTGGTTGGTATTTTATCACGAGTGCTAAAATTGCTGCAGGGCTGTGCGAGCAGGATAGTTCATCCCTGAGCTGAGGTCTGTGCTCCTCAGCTATTCTCACAGCAGTTCTCCTGTGGACAAGAAAAGCATTAACTCGCTTCAGAGAAAGGCCATTAGTCTTGGACAGATCTGTGAAGCTGCAGAGCGCCTCGCTCCTGGCAAAATGGGGTGGGCTGGTCAGGCATCCGTAATGCTTTCAGGAGGTCAGCAATAAGCATTGTGCCTAGAGGCAGTCTGTGACAGACACTGATCTAACCTATCCCCAGCCTCATCTTCACTTCTGTCTCTTCGCTTGCTGATATGGAAATTGCCTCCTCAAGCTCTGCTTGATCTTCTGGATTGGTTTGAACACGTGTGTTAAGGAGACTGGTCCTCTCATCTGTTCAGGGAGGAGCAGGAACTCTCCAGGGCTCTCTGTTGATTGCCTGCAATGCCAATGCTGTGACAGGGTCACCACGCTAAGCCAGGGATAGCCTGCAAGCTGAAAAGTAGAGCAGACAATTCCAACAATCCATGTTTCCATTTTATTGGGAAATTTGGCCTTCACACTTCTTTTGGCATCTAGTGCCGTTTTTTCTTCTCATGCTTTAACTCGAGGCTAGATTCTCAGCACAATCCAGCTGAAGGGAAACAGCTGTTGGCTGAAGTCCTCTGGAAAGCTCTCCCTTGAGCTCAAATCTGACCATTCTTGGCACGAGCTTCTGCAGACAACAGGTGACTCATTTTGCTTTGGAAAGCGTGGCCGTATCCTCTGCTGTCTCCTCAAATACTACAGGCAATTCATAGAGCAATTTCAGCTTTGCCTCTTCTGTTAATTGAAGAGGAGCTCCATGCTCACCCTTTGCAGCAGAGCCAAGCCAGTCCAGAATACACATTTGATGTAGATTATCCCTTTACTCTTTGGTTTAAAGTAACACACAAATAGAGCAAATGAACAGGGCCTGTGTGCCTGCTGAGAGATTTAATGTGCGAGCCACACTAAAGGAATTCTAAAGGAATACTGATGGCTACTGTAAATGAATTGGTAGGAAAGAGTCAAATGCCTCCACTAAATTAGACTCCTATTGAGTGACTGTTGAAATGCTCAACAGATTTACAGTCTGGACCTACCTGAAACACTAAGGAATTAGCAAAGACAGCTTGGGTGTGGAGTTTTTGTATCCCCGATTGCCCTACCTCCCACACTAGCAATATCGGACACTGGAGGCAAACAGGATAAGCTTTGATTCATCCTGATTTGTAACGGCGTTTTCCAAAGTGGCTTTCTGAAATTGTAAACAGAATGTTCGCACAGTAAGAGGGAGGAAATGCCAATATATTAAAATCAATGTACCAAATTGTGCGCTGTCCTGAGATTACTTTTGGCCAGGGGATGGAAATGACCTGTGTTTGGCGGAGCAGGGATTGATTCTCCCCTCTCTCTCGCTATTTACGCTAACACAAATGTGTAGCATCTTTGACGTCAGCCCACAGAGAACAGGAGCAAGTACAAGGGCACTCAGGCCCGTGAGGTTTCTGTTTGATTGCTGCCTCAAGGCAAGGGGGAGCTGTACCCGTGAGTGGCTTCACCTCCTAAAATGGACCATCTGCAGAAACGCTGGGTCTCCCTGTGAAGTCTCCGGCTCCCAAGATGGGACCAACCTGAAAGAAGGGAATAGAGAACAAGGAAACTTGGCTCAGGCACATCTTGAATAAAAGCCACCATTGCAGATGAGCTGAGTTTACTCCCCAAAAGTTCCTCTTTTGGGTTACGTTTTTCATTTGGAAGAGTCAGATGGAGCATTTGCGTTGGCTTTCTGCCTTGGCCCTGTGAATTCTCGGGGTGGGGAAAATGTTAGTAAACTAGTAAGTATCCAAGAACTGGAAGAAAATAGGTTGGGTTGTCAAAGCCTTTTTAATCTCTTCTGAAAAATATTTCCTCTAGGAACAATTTCCTTTTTGGAACAGGTACCTAAAACACCCACAACACTGTAGAGGTGACATCTCTTTTGCTGCCACTGCAAAACTTTTTCAAAACTGTTCCTTAAATCTGGCTGATGACTTTCATCTCCAAATCCCCACTTATATATGTGGTACATCATGTTGGGACTCTGACATGGAGCCCATACTCCCTGCCAACCACTCTCTGGCTGTTCCTGCTCCCTTGATGGCACTCTCTGTGCTCTCACCCTGCAGAGCACCTGAAGGCACAGGTTTGGAGCCAAAGTTCAAATCCAACTCATGGAGAGAAGGGGGAATCTGTATCGAGGAGAGTTCTGTCGCTCCACTGTCTCCCATAGCTGTGTGGGCATCACTGCTGTTGCTGAGAAAAACCAAAGAGCAGTCTTTCCCATGTCCCTGGCACCGAGATACCATGCAGGGTCCCAGCTGGTGGAGCAGCCTCTGGTTGCTGGCATGGCAGGCTTTTCAGACAGCTTGTGCTGAGTATGGTAGCTAGAGGGGTATGCTGAGAGGATATAGAGGAGTTCTGGCTTGTAGTGTTGGCTTCTTGTGTTGTTCTCTGCTGCTTTTTTGAGCACAAAATCAGATTTGGATTCAAGGCACCGATGGAGTTGTGGCATGGCTCTGTCCTGGGCGGCTGGTGGGTGTTAAGATGATGGCATTCTGGGATGTTCCTTCCTAGTGCCTGTGCTGGGTTCTTGCTGTGGGGAGGCTTTGGCCCACTTGGGTCCTGCTTGTCTCTTCCCAATGGGGCACTTTAACCCAGGAGAGCAGCAAAGCCAAGCCTGTGCTCCAAATGGGCGCAAGGCCTTTGCTCTACCTGCTGTCCCACCTCAGTGCTGGGGGGGGAGAGCAGATCAATAAGTTAATTGCCTATTGCTATGAAACCATCACGGCCCTGTGATCTGTGTAACCTCATCTGGTGCAAGCTGGTGGAATGGTGGTATTTCTCCCGTTTTACCAGGGACTGCTCTGAGCTGTGCTCTGAGATATTTGGGATCCATCGGAGCCCCAACAGCTCTATAGGACAAGTAGCTCTTTAGTGCTGGAGTGCCAATGGTGGCTGGTTTGCAGCGTGGGTGTACCACCGCAACAGGAAAGGGAGGTGAGATCCCCACTAAGTCCTTACTGGATGTACAACTTCCTGCTCAATGCAGGTCTCGGCGCAGGTGGAACATTCATGTTGCTTGTTTGTCCAACTGTGTGTGTTTCTGAAGAATAAAATTAGGATTCCCCTTGATTAGAACCAATCCCAAATGAACCATGCCATGACCTCTCGGGAGAGTCATGCTCCTAAACTGTGAAATTCTACTTGAAGAATCCACTGGTTTGGGAGCTCAATGGCACAGATCCTCATCTGTCTGTCTTGGTCGCACTTTCACAGGCAGCAAAGCTACAACATTGACCCTGCTGATTCACCAGAGAAGTCCTCAGTTCTGGTTTCTCTCCCTTTAGACTTTTTCCCCTCCCTCTTTTTAGCTTGAGGTAGTTAAAAATAAAAAATGCTGCGTTTTGTTTTGTCACAGTCCTCTGGAAAATTTGTCGTGGGGACCATATAAGTTTCATCAGTACCTTTATGCTAGGGCCCATGCTAATGACCAGCCTCTGGTGGTTGGTGACAATGCAAATAAATAACAACACTTGGATGGAAAATTCCGCAGATGAACTGAAATGGTTTCTCAAATTCCTTTCGAAGTGAGAAAACAACTGTACCTCAGCGGAGAGCCTGCAGTGAGGGGATCCATCATGCAAAGAGGAGTAGAGCAAAGGGAACATCTGTGAGTGCTTAATTCAGATGCTGAGGGTCCAGAAACTTGGTGAGCAAGATTGTATTTCATATGATCTGGAAGTGTACCAAAGAGTAATGGAACTACATAGGAAGCAAAAGACATGCTGTATGTGGCTGCTTACCCTTTATGGCACCTGAATTTCCTGGGCAACTCAACTCATCACAAAATGTCAGCATCAGAAATTAGATATACTCGCATATGAATCCTGGCTGTTGCTGTTACTGCCAAATGTTATGCGGATGCTGCAGAGGAGAAAAAACTACTTTCCGTACAAAGAAATATGCACCATAATTGAAATACATTTGTTTTTTTCAAAACACGATTAGCAATCCACCAGAGCTTTCCTCATTTTTGTGTCCATCTGGGGATTGCCACCTACATCCTTGCTTTTTCATTATATGAGGATATAATAGATTTCATATGGTGAGAGAATGAAATTACCTCATAGGCCTTCTCTGACACATGTGGCAGATCGTACCTTCTCCCTCGGTGACAGAGTGAGTCATTTTGGAGTAAACTTGGCTGGTTTGTAATAAAATGAGCAGGGAATATTTCTTTGAAGCAGTCTGAAAATGGGCTCAAATTAAAAAGTAAAAAAAAAAAAAGAAGAGTTCAGCTGTTTGCATCATGGCTTGTTGCTGTTCTATGACTGTTCTAGCAAATCCATCTGGCAGCTCCCAGCCCCAGCTTGCTGACCAGTGCTTTAGACCATCCATGCTCCTGCTGGTGCTGTGTTGGGCTGGGCAAGTGACCACTTGCTGGGCTCGGGAGCCTTGTGATCAAGGCCTGCCCGTAAATCTGGGCTCGCCCCAGGAAACTGCTCTTAAAAATTGCAGCCGAACAATGGAGGGACTGAACCAATCCCATGTGAACCATGCCACAGACCTTCAGAAGTGCTTACACACCAGGCTCGTCATGGTTTCAATTCAGTTATTTTCCTGCTTACTTTTAATCGCTACATTGAACAAACTTGCCAAAAAAAAAAAAAAGTGGTGAGATGAAAGCAATCATAAAAATTGCTGGCACTGTGTCACTATGTTGTGATTTCTGCCCTTGAGCATAGCCCCAGACTTCACTCAAACGGGACAGGTAATTGCAGTAAGATCCTTGTGGCCATGTTTTCAAGCTTCTTCTTGAAGTCCATGAAGGTGGTATTAAGGTGCTTCAAAACACCTCCAACCCAGTACAGTCTTCACTGTGATACTTGTCAAGGGTTTGGAGCCAGCACTACATGCCTTTTTGAGAGCTCTACAAAATATAATTATAGATTTAGGTGCCCAGATTTCCACTTCTCTTTATTTTCTAGAACTTGCTTTCATTGTAGAATTCTCTGGAAAACCTTAGGCACCAAGATGTCCAGTATCTAAACTCCCAGCCCATCTCCTTCATCTCCACCGGCACATTTGACATGAAGTCTATCAAATAAAAAAAACCACCACAGCTTTCATAAAGTTATTGAATACTGTAAGGCCTTTTGATCAGTGAAGACTAATGCTTCTTAATACAGGCCGGGCTGGGTGCTAGAGTCTGCTTTGCTTTTGCTGCCTGATCCTGAGCAAATTCCTTCCATGTAACGGCCTCATTTTTAATTCCCTCCTCCTGTAAAAGCGAGGGATGCTGAGCATCACCTGTAGTGGGGGGCTCTGATGTCACAGGAGTCAAAGTCTTAAGAGAGTTTCTTGGAGAGGAGAGGGTAAAGATAGCTGATTTGGTAATGTTCAGATACGTGCATTTTCTAAGTTTGGGTGTTTTGTTTAGAAAAAAACTTCTGTAAAGATTCATCATGAAAAAAATCCTCATAGAGTTTCAAAATAAAATATTTGGATTTTTTAATTGGAAATGTCTTGTTTTGCAATATTCTTCAATGTGACAGATATTAAAATATTCTTGAATGGCTGGAATGAAAACGTTTTGTTGTTTGGTCTTAAGCATGGTTCACTTAAACTTCTTCAACATCTAGATTTTTTTCTAGTTGGGGCTGAAATGCCATTTTGACACATTTTTCATAAGCTAAGAAATCTGCTACTGCTACAGCTCTCTCCGTAGACCCACTATCCTCAGTTTCAAAATAAAATATTTGGATTTTTTAGTCCTCATAGAGTTTCAAAATAAAATATTTGGATTTTTTAGTTGGAAATGTCTTGTTTTGCAATATTCTTCAATGTGACAGATATTAAAATATTCTTGAATGGCTGGAATGAAAACGTTTTGTTGTTTGGTCTTAAGTATGGTTCACTTAAACTTCTTCAAAGTCTTTTAAAATGAAGCTAGATTTTTTTTTCTCATTGGAGCTGAAATGCCATTTTGACACATCTTTCATAAACTAAGAAATCTGTTACTGCTACAGCTCTCTCCATAGACCCACTAGAAATATACACTTGCTGTACCATGGTTCACTTAAACTTCTTCAACATCTAGATTTTTTTCTAGTTGGGGCTGAAATGCCATTTTGACACATTTTTCATAAGCTAAGAAATCTGCTACTGCTACAGCTCTCTCCGTAGACCCACTAGAAATATACACTTGCTGTACCAAAACAATATTAAATTTACTGTAGAAATTGGCCACTTTGACTTATCTGGTCAAGCCTGTATAAAGCATGTATAAAACTGAAATCAGATCCTTTACCCTCTGGACTCCTCCAAAGATTGATCTGTGCAATCTCCAGTTTAAGGAGGCCAGGTGAACCTGGCGCTGTGGCTCCAGGTGCCTCTCTCTTAAAATATGATGCTCTGTTGTAAGTGATTAATGGTGGGGAATCTCTCACCACCTCTGTTCGCGGAGCTGGGTTTGGCTGCCATGTCCCTCTCCAGGACTGAGCTCTGGACACCGTTGTTTTTGATAAACCCTGAAATTCCCAAGCTGCTTCTCTTTTCTGCAGAGTGATGCTATCATGATTTATGGAAAAAAGTCAGCTCCTGAAGTTTGTTTTGCTTGGCATGCAGACAAAAGACTCCAAACCCATTTTTTAATAGAGAAAGGTTAGGCGGGAGGCTGTATGCTGTGCTTCTGGAGTGGAAAACTTCACCGCTAAATTGAGAATAATATTTTTCCATCTAAACTGACCTTTATGCTGATAAATCCTCTGTCATCTTGGGCTCTTTTAAACTGTACCTAACTTCCACAGGCTTATAATTGTCCTTTATCACTTGCAAAGGAGACAAAAGTACTAAGGACCTTGTCAGAGAGACACCTTCGTTACTCTTCCAAATTAAAGGGGACTGTGCTTTGGGCTCCCTCCTGGCATCACCTGTGCCACTGCCACATCTCCTCATTTGGCCGTGCTGCGCCCACCTGCTTTGTGTTTCCTGAAGGCACTTGGGGCAAAATTCTCCTCACTGGCATCTCGGCCGTGTTTTGCTTGGCCCGTTCCTTGCTTTTGGCAGAATTGGGACATTTAGCTGCTTGTCTCAGGGGGAGGGAGCTGCGGGAATAAGTGAATTTGTGATGCTGTGAAAGGGAAGATGCTTTGTGTGGTTTGGGGGAGTGGACATTTTGAAAATAATGTAATTCATAAAAAAACAATGGAAGCAGCAGTAAAATAGTGGAAGGAATTCTGAAAAGAAGTACTAATAAAAACTTGCGGAAGCATATTTTTTTAAAGTGGACTGGATCTTTCTGCCCAGTCTGAGCTTTTGGTGATGGCACAACAAGTGACAAGTATTTCCAGCTATACAGTGGCAGAGGCTCTAACCATTGTGCATTATAAACCCCATACAGGCCATAGGAGTGTATCCCTCATGCTCTAACAAGGTAAGCTGATCAGTAAGGTGGGGTTGTTCGTTTGTTTGTTTCTCAGTGGTGATACTAACGAATCAAAGACAAACAGTTTGAAACTTGCCATTTCTTTCATCACTGGAGTTGGTCCAGAAGCTTCTGACACAAGAAGCTTCTGAACTTTTTACTTTTTATTCACATCAGGAAGGGGAATTAGTTAAGATTAAAACTTTCTACAAGGCAGTCCATCACAAAAAATGGTTCTGGAATAACCAAGCATGTGTCTCCCACTTTGATTTAGCAGTAGCACAATACCCTTCTCTACTGACAGTGCTCAGCCCTGGATGGTGTTGAGTTGACAGTAGTGATGTGCTTTGGAGCAGGGACGGGGTGGGGAAGAGAATCCCCCACTCGCTGCTGTGTTGGTTGGGGTCACAGAGCACTTCTGGTGTGTGCAAACAAGTCTTAAAGGAGGGAACACGAGTGGAAACTGTGCTCTGTATGTCCTGGCATCAACTTCCCCAGCCTCTGAAACCCAACCCTTTGAAAGCAATTCCTGAGTGTTAACAGAAGTTATCTGTATTTCCTGGTAAATCACATTTTTATTTTATTTTGACATACGTTATTTTGAATTTAGCAACCCACTGTGCTTTGTTACTCACACCAAAAGACAGGGTGAAAATCTACCTCTTCTGGTGGTGTTTTAAGACTGAGCAGAGGAAAGGGTTGATGGCAATCATGTGGGCTGAGCTGTAGAAAGTGTTTCTAGTTTTACATGGTAGAAATGGCTGGGGAATCCTGAGAAGCAAAAGTTGGTCCTGCCCAAACCCAGATTAATGCCATGAGATTCAAGTGGCCAATTTCCTTTAGGTTCATTTGCGGGTCTTGCTATCCATAACCACGCTCACGGTTGTATAAGAATTTTATAAACTCCATAAAGCACTTCTGAAATAATTCATTTGTGGATCATCACCAGGCAAAAGCTCTTAGTCAATTTGTCCATTTTTTGGAAGCTTTCAAGCAGCCTTTTCCTTCTTATTTTCCCAGCACAATTCACTTTTATGAAAACTGCTTGAGATCCTCTGAGTTTTTGGCCAGAAACAGATAGAAATACAGGAAGAACAACTTTCAATTGGATTGCATCTCAGCAGGCAGTTTGCTTCTATAAGGTTAATCTGACCTGGGTTGTTCCATCAGGCAGAAATGTTTTTCTTCATAAAGGGATGTTAATCAGCCTGTGTCAGCTTTTCAGGTTGGGAGCTGACTTCTTCCAGCCTTCTCCAATGTATAGTTCACAGATAGAGAGTTTGGTTCTTTATCTTTTATATCTGAATTGCACTTATTTACATCAGCATCAATTGAGAGTGATTCATATTAAGGTAATGTAGTTTCAGTGACATGATAGTGGTTTAAAACAGGCTGAGATGTATCGCTTATTGGGGATTCACATCATGTTTGGAAATCACTTAAGGTTGGGTTTCTTAAGGTTAGCAATGTGCATCTCCTTTACTAAAAGAGACATTCCACCTTTTGGAGTTAATTTGCTCCTCCCTTTTCAACACATTTCTCTTAGCTATTGATCAAAATATTTGCACTGTCCGTGTAAATACTCCAAAAGGGCCAAATTTTTTCCTGGTGCATTTTTTCCTCACTGGCTCCTTTGGAACGGTGTCAGGAATGAACTTGTTTCATTGTTCATTTCCAGTTATTTCTGGGATCGTGCTTATAATCCCCACAGAGCCTTTCTTAATTTTTCTCATAGGTAAAATTATTTTCTTGCTTGCTGTTACACAATGTGTTATTTGCTTCAATTTTATTGAAATTATTTTGCTGGCTGTTACACATTTTATACAGTTGTTACCCTGCTCTGAAGGCTTTAACAAAGCAAATGGCTTGCAGAGCTTTCAGTAGAAGGTTGATACACTTCCCTGACAATTTTGTCACTGTTGAGCTTCACTGCTTTTCTCTGGGCCCTTGCCCGTAACGCTCTTGTAGCCCATATAGTGGTGCTGGGCCAGTGGCCCACACCGTGTTTCTTTTGGCCTTGTAGATGGCCTTGTCTGCGTAGCACTAAGTACAAGCATTTCTTTACCTTCTGCTAGTACATATGGAGAACTGTTTTTCTTCTTCTGGCTATATGAAAGAATAGACAGTACAATATGAAAGAATAGTCAGGTTTCCAGTGCCTTTCCTAAGCTCTGTCTCACTGCAGGATTTGGCTTGCTTGCCTCTGCTCAGGTCCTTTTTTTTTTTTTTCCTCGAAGCTTGCAAGGAGCGCAGTATTTCTGGGGTGCATGCTTGGGTCCAGAGGACACTTGGGCATGCATCTTTTCCTGTCTTCCCTTTCCTTTCCCTTGGTCCCTGGCAGACTTCTGATCAGTTGGAGCTAAAAATGGCTGTTGGAAAGAGATTAGGGGTCCGGGGGGGATGTGGAGCACTGCACCCCAGTAACCCAAGGCAATGCAAAGAGAACTCCATAGAGGTTTTCGTGGCGTGGGTGGACAAAGTCTTGGGTGGCTTGGTCTAGCACTGGTGATAGTGTTGCTCCAGTTGTGGGCCTGGACTAGAGACCAACAGAAGTCCCCTCCAACTGGCATTTCTGTATTTGTTTTGTTGGAAAACCAAGCAGATAATTAACCAGCGTAGCATGTAAATGAAAAGAACAGAAAAGCTGCAGTGTGAAGTAAAAGTAGAACAGAACCATGAAGGAAGAAATGTGATGGAGGAACGTCCGGATGTTTTGCAATAAATTCTGATGACGGCTTTAAGCAGAAAAGAAAGCGACCAAAGAGGGGCTTTTGAGCATGTTAAGGGAAAGAAGTTATTTATTAAACTTATTGTTGAAGTTAATAGGACTTTACAGCAAGAAAATTAACAGCAGCATCTGTCAAAAGCTGCAGTGACAGACGTGGTAGTAAAACAATAGCCAGAGAGGTGAAGGAGAAACAGAAATGTGTTATAGCTGGGGCAGTTGTAGGGTGGAATGGGTGAAACACAATGAGACAGCTGTAAAGCTTATTTTTTTTATAGTTGTTCTCCAAAAGTGATGCCTCCCCTTCAAAGAGCGGTGTCTTGGAAGACAAATCATTTTGGCTAAGGAGTTCCTGAAACGTTGCTGTGCAATAGCCAAAGAGGCAAATCCCTGATGCCGTGCCCCCTCATGGGCTGTGTGTAGACCATCTACAAGGAGGTGGCATCCCACTCTGCAGCCGAGGGTGGTGACCTCACGTGCAGACCGGCTTGTGGTGCCGGTGTGTAACACTCTGTGGGGCAGTGCTTGTGGGCACTGATTGTCTTCCAAGGACAGAAATCTCTCTCCTGAAATCGTATCGCCAGGAAAGCAGAGCAAATGTTCAACAATTATGGGTAAGGGGGAGGGGGAAGAGAGAATGACTCTTCCTCTTCCACTTGAGGGCAGAGGGTGGAGTCACTCAAGATGCATTCTTGATGTTATTTTGGACCCTGAGAAAGCTGGGTTTCTCGTCTCTTCCTCTTTTATTTATTTACTTAGTTTTGGTTGCCACATAGGAACCTGGAGGAGGGCAGGCTTCTTGCAGCCCAACCCTAGGAGCTGTTGAGTGAAAATTATGTAAATCCTGAGAAGGTTGTATGTGTGAGAGGAGCTGCTCAACAATGATCTTCCTCTGGTACGACAAGGATTCATTAAATGTAACTGCTTGGTGTCCAAGAAGGGCAAAACAACAGGTGGAGGCGCTTCAAAAAGCAGCTGGAATGTGGCAGCCGATGTCACCCGAGCCTCATTTGCTCCAATAATGAGGCACACAGTGATACAAAACCAACATGGCATTTACAGTTATGGCATGATAAACGTTCTCCTGTGCTTAGCAGTGTATCACATAGTTTTTATTCCTGTACATGGAGATTAAAATAATTTGATACGAGATCTCGTTTTTGCTCATCCCAGCAATGGCCAGGAAGTGTTGGTAATTTGGTCAAGTGCATGAGTGAACCGGCCGTTCGACAAAGCCCCTGAAGTTGCTGTCATCTGCTCAGCTGCCCTGTGTGATGAAAGGATTGGATGTAGCTATGGACACGGCATGGCAGAACAAGGATCCATGTGCACTGCGGGAAGCACAGTCCTCCTTGTTTTCTTTAAGTGGAGAGATGATCTCCTCCTGGCCAGCTGGCAGGCATAGGAAACCATATGAGATTCGTGTCCTACAAAGGGCCATGGGCAGGTGTATCGCTTCTGGGATATGGCCTTGATTATTCCTTTGCAAGAACAACAAAGTGAAAGTTATCCAAAAACCTGGTGTCCGGGAGACAGGGAGCGGTGCCCGAGTAGCTGTCTTACGGCATGTCCTCCAAAGCTAATGCTTGGACCCAATGAAGGATGTGCCATCTGTGACCGAAGAGACCAACAGCTTTTCTGAGATTATTTCCATGAAGCGTTTGTGTCCAGCACATTGTTCTATGAAGATACACTTGGAAAAGTAAATGGTTTTAAAGTTATCACAGAGTTAGAAAAGAAAAAGCATCTGGCCTTCGTGAAGGAGCAAGAAATAACCTAAGGATGATGCTGATTATACCATTGTGACTTAGTCAGTTTAATTCAGTGCCTGGTTGAGCCTTAAACCAGGCATACATTAGGGACTGTGGTTATGGTGAAAATAAACTCTTCTGGTGAAAATGCAAGGGGACAGAGTTTCACAGGCTGCCTCAAAATGTTAACATTTGCTTTTGCTCCACCTGAATTGAAAATGGCAAGTGTCTTTGCAGCAGAGCAGAACGGTATAACAGAAATAACCCCAAAAGGTATCGTGTGTGATGCTGTCTGGTCAGCTCTGTAGTGGTTGGGTATAGAAGTAAGGATTTCAATTTCCAGCAGTTAAGAAAGCACTGCTTAAAAAAAATATAAAAATTTCCCATGTCTAGACCTAAAGTAGCTGGTTTGTCAGACTAATCCCCAAACTCTTTCAGTGCCATTGTGCATTTACCCCAATATTTATTGCATCTAAGCTTTGATCATAACCACAAATGGAATAGAAGAGGAGTAAGTCTGTGGTGAATTCAGAACTGGGGAAAAAGCAAGCGAGCACCAAATATCTGTGGTTTGACATAGCAAAGGACAGTCTTTGCTCGGGGATATTCAAGTTGAGCATATTGATTTCTGAAGCAATTAACACATGGCTCTTCATGATCCATTTACCCTTTCTACCAATATTTGTTCAGGCAATGACAGTCCAAAATCAAGACTGCTCTTGCTTTTACTGTGGCAAAGGTTTCAGAGAATATAAAAATGATCATACTAATTTCAGACAGTGCAGCTAAATTAATAATCATCTCATAAAAAGTGCATTTCTCTCTTTTAGAAAGAGAGCTGGAATTTAGGGAGAATGTGTTGAATTAAAGTGTGAAGATGAGCTATGGCCAGGGAGCACAAGAGGTATACGAAGCTAATTGTTCCACCATTTTGAACAGACCTGAGTAAGAACGTCAATTAGAGTAATTTTATCCTTGAAACATTAAATGTCTTCAGTCTTCTTCCACAGGCCTGGAACCCCAAGACAAAAAGGCCAACAAAAGATTTATCTTAAAATATAGGTTTGGTGCAATGTATAGTTGTGATTATGGAGTCAGTGGTCTATAATAATATTGAAAAAATGTATTTTATTTTAACTGACCATAATATGGTCTTCCATTGGCCAGGACCTATTGAAAATTCACTGAAGTTCATTGGATTCTTTGTCTTAATGGATCCTTTTAAATTTTTTGGGTCAAGTTATTTGAAGTTTACACAGAGAGAATAACAAAGAAATGAAGACGTGTTAAGGTGTTTGTTCTGTTAAAGAAGATCTGTGTTTTCAGGTTTATGTAGCACACTATGGTGCAAATAAAATGGCAGAGGTAATTTAGACAGGAAAGGACATCTGACATCTGTGAAAGGCTCTCTACCCAGAAAAGAAGTTGTACGACCAGTAGGTTGTACTCTTTGAAGCTATATTTATAATTGCTTTTTTCCTGTGGCATGGGAGAAAAGAGACTGCGAAGGTACAAGGTCATCGTCCTCCTGCATCTCGTGTATATCAGCAGTCATCTTCCAGCAGAGAGATTTTAGGATTTGTCTGGGTCCTGCCCTCCAAACAGTCTTGGCTTCAGGCTCCTTTCAGTCCTTGGCTTTGATTTTTACTTAGGCAGTCCTTATTGTGGTGGGGGAAGGTAAACAGGAGCAAATCCTCTTATTTTCCATGGCTTTTTTCCTTTCAGCCAGCTCTATAGACTGTGAGTAACCCAGTGCATGAACCAAGAAAAGGAAGGGAGAGGGTTTAGGGAAGGAGGAGAAATAGCACAGTGAGTCACCCTGTCCACTATCTGTCTGAAGATCTATATTCTGCTCCCTTCTTAAATATAGAAATGATTTCATTCAATTATTAACTCTTGCCAACTAAACATTTGGTATAAAGGGGGCTGTTGGATGCTGATTCATAGTGATGGTTCTCTAAAGGAAAACTGGAGCAATCATGTATAGTCTCTGCAATAAATCTTGACTAAAGCAGAAGATATGTATTTAAAAATGCTTTTATTCAGTGCCTGTCACTTCTGTGTCCGTTAAGCTACGAGCAACGCTAATGACAACTGATAGGTGCTTTTCCACAGAGATTGTCTTGTGGGCTCCAGATCCCACTCAAGTGATGGGTTTTAAAGGATAACAGGACTTTCCTTTAACCTGTGGAAGCTTCCTACCATCCACATAACCTAATGGTGGTTTAATATTCCATGTGTGGAGTTCCCACAGACTACCTATGATGTCAGATGCCCTCTCACCTAGGCAATGGGGTAATAACCTCGTCTTGAAGTCAGTAGAGGCATAGCCCAAAGATATCTAACACCAGGTTTTCATTCCAATGTGGGACACCAGCTCATCTAGTTAAGTCAGTAAACAGAAACACATACTCACTGGATCTGCCTTGCAAGGATGCCTCCCCATCAAATATTTCCTTATCTGTGCACGAAGGTGTTGAGGGCACCGCTGTGTCAGTAAGGTGGTGCCAGTCAGTGAGACTTGGCTTTTAGTGGTTTATGCTTCTCTGCCATGAGATATTTTGGCAGGAGCAGTTTGAGGGCTGCATTGGAAGTTTTAGGATGGGAAAAGGTGCTGGGGAAGGCACTATCATCATACAAGTAAATTAACGCAGAGACATGAATTTGAACTAACAGATTAGCACTTTAAAGAAGAATTTCAAATATCTGAGCTGCCCTACGTTGTCATGGAAAGAGTTTTGAAACTCCAGGAAATTTCCCTACTTATTTTAGGATGTGAAAGCCAGGTGGGAGTCAGTATTTGAAAATATGTTATTCTTCCATGGGAAACAGGTGACTTGGCATCTGTCCGTCTTGTATCTCTGACCGTGGTTGAAGGTAGATACTCATTTACTGCTCTCCTTCCAGATTGATCGAGTTCTTGGTTGCAGGGTTTCTTAGATGCTGAAATCAGAAATCAAACAGTACATCCTGCATTCAGAAGCACTGTGGAAAAGTATGGTTGCACTTCAAAAAATGTATGTTAATCTTTCCTTTTATCTTGGGCAGGCCAATGATACCTTTTTCATCTTGGTTTTCAAAAATTGCTAGCATTTGTTACACCTTGCTTGCAAAGCTTCACTGACAAGTGCAACTTTCTCCTTTTGTAGTGAACCCTTTTCCAGGATCAACTTTCTCATTGTTTTATCAGGAACTAAAATGCCGTGAAGAAGGAGAAGGGGAGTAATAGCTCTGGCACTCCTCAAACAAGAGCTGTGTGAACTTCTGTCATGCAGGTGGCCAAGTTAATCCAGGGAATTTATTCATAATCAGCTTTAATCATTTGACTTTAGCCTTGAATTGCTGGTTTGGGTTTATTACTGCTGTGTTGGAGTGGTGGTGCAGCAGACTAGAGCCCAGAGGAGACCCCCAGACTTCTTTCTTCTGGTGGCTCATCACTTCCTGCAGCTTAAGCTGAGTGCAAGCAAAAGCCATAGCAATGTTTGAATCCTCAGACCTGAAAGGGTTCACCTCAGATTCAGAGATGTCCATCCCTTGAACCAAATGCATAAGGAGTCAGGTGCTGCAGGGCTCCTTGGCTGTTTACCTGCCTCATAGTCGCTGAGATTTTTTTTACCATCAGGGGCTGTGACTGAAAGCAGGAAAGCTGCTTGGCCATCAGACCCCATCCATCCACTGTGTTTCTGTTGTAAGAGAAGAGGGTGCAAAACCTTCTGGAAGATGGAGTGGTGCAGCGCATGAGGACAACCTGCCACTGACTCCTGGGTGAGGGGCTGGGGAGGAAGAGACTTTGCTTTTTCCCTCCAATGATTCTGTTTAATCAGGGGAAATTGCTGCTGGGACACATGGGAGAAGAAAGGTAGTGAATGGCAGTAGGTGCAGCCAGAAAATGCACAAAAATTCAGACAAAGGCCTGACCCAAGGTGGGGTGCACAAGGGTGCACTCAGCAAAAGGGCTGAGCTGAGGAGGGTGGGAGTGAAGAGAAGCCATGCTCCAGAAGAAGGGCTTTAAATCTTTTGTTCCCTGAACTCTGTCAGAAAAGCAAAACAAGGTTGGAGTTTATTTACCTTCTTAGCTATTTTGAGGACTTGACCGCTTAATTCCATTCTTTCCTGCAAATGTAGCAGAATCTGCTTCTTGAGAAAGCCATTCTGAGGGCATGAGAGATGGGAGCTTGTTTGCATTCATCCTATTACTTGTGTATTACTTGTATTGTGCAGTGAGGCAATTAAGTATTGATTAGATTGCACAGCAAGGAGAAGCACCTGAGCATTTCCTCACCTAACCAGCAGCATTGACTGATCAAGTATTTCTTGTTAAGTTAACGTAGACAACAACTATAGATAACTACTGTCATTTGCACTGCAACCGCCTATTATAAAAGAGCGTTCTCAGGCAGAGAGATGAAGCCAAAAGTAATTTGATCTTTGCAAGCATCTGTTTTGGACAATTATTGCTGATTAAATTTATTAACAACCACTGGGAAGCATACAACTCACACTTTGGATGTACCTTCTGTGGGAAGAAGCGCTTTGGCAATGCTGTGTCTGAACTTGAAACGGGAAAATGAGAAAACATAAATGTGGATACCATTTGTTTCTTAGGATTCACAAAGAGTTTGTAACAAACCATGGAAGCACCAGGGCTTTTTTTAGCAACAGAAGCAGAGAAAACATTTTCAACTTGGAAGCTTCACAGCCAGCACTTGATTTTTCTCATGTTGTGGTTGTATACGGGCAGGACCTGAAGGCAGGAAAATTCTGACCCTGAAGAGGGTAATCATGAACTGTGAATGATCAGTGCAGGCTGATTCACCTACAGTATTTGTGTCTATCTGTGTAAAGATCTAAGATCATCAAATGCTACACTCACCCAATAATGCCAATTATTTGTTAAGGAGCAGATTTGTCACCGTCATTATTATTAGTACTACATTAGAAAAGCAATGTCCCAGATGAGATCAGGGTTTCCTTATCAAGATGAAACACGCAACATTGCCTACCCAAGATAGAAGAGAATAGAACAAGATACGTTTTTCAAAGAAAAAGGTGCTGGCAAAGCTCTCCAGTGACGCTGTGCTGGTGACATGAATAAAAGTCCTGCTTCATGTAGAAACTACTAGTTTGATGCCAAATCCAAAGAGGAAGCTCTTAGGCCACAGAACTCTATCCAAACAGATCAAGCAGGAAGATGGAGGTAGAAAAAATGATTTGTTCAGGCCGCGTGGTGGCTGTGGGGTGCAGTGAAGATCTTCTCTGGACCCCGTGCCTTGCTGGGACACAGGGTCTCCATTCACAAGCATGATTTCTTTCTCTGGTGCTGCAGGGATGGGCCAGCACTGTGCCACCTCCAAGGACCACAATGGGGAGGGAGCCTGGGGCTGCTGCTGCATTGGAGGCAGCACAGAGCACGCCTGGCATTCAGCAGGCACTTGGTGTGTTCCCATCACCCTGTGAGCATTAAGGGGAATATACTCTGGAATGGTGAAGTAAGAGGGATAACCACACTAACACAGCTCATCTCTGGTTTTCTAGCCTTTACGTTTGGCTTTTACCGACAGGGGAACCATTCACAAGAATGTTTTGGTTTGCCTTGTAATTTCCTATGCATCTTTTCCTTTACGTTTGGCTTTTACCGACAGTGGAACCATTCACAGGAATGTTTTGGTTTGCCTTGTAATTTCCTATCTAATGGCTTTTTTAAGAGATTTGTTAAATGGAGCAAGGTTGCCTGCTGCTTGTGGCATGCTTTGTTCTTTCTTTTATTCTTTACTTTTTAGGGCTGTTTGGTGTTTGGCTCTGGGTAATGCTGGTTTTGATTGCTCTCCTGCGTTGCTCGGTGAAAGCTTGGCAATGTTGCTGACTGTTTGGCTGCTTGCCACTTGTATTTGGTGGCATAATTGCCCCATGTCTCAGTTTCCAAATTATTGCTGGGTTGTGGAGCATCTCCGACATACTTAAAATGTTCTTAAATAAGAAATTGGATATCTCATACTCCAGACTGGCTTATCTGAGTGCTTAGGCAATATGAATATTGAACTGATATTCAACTGAAAGTTGAATGGATGGATATTCATCAGGAATATTCATATGAATATTCAACTGAAAGTTGAATTGATGAATTAAGGGCCAAACAGTCCTTTCCCTGAGCAGCTGCAATTCCCAATGCGTGTAGGAGAGGATGAGAGGGACTTAAAAGCTGGTTTTGTGCGCGGGGCAGGCTCTTCCCCAGCTGTCCTGGCAGAGCACACACCTGGAGCTGTGCCCTTCCTAGTGACTTTTCTTCTGCTTGATGACACCAGCCTGAATGTTCCCCTGGGAAAGGTCATACATTTGTATGGCACAATAAAGAAAGTGAAACTTTCTCCTTCAAAGTGATCATCTGCAGCAAAAGCTGGGAGAACTTAGCTGGAATGTTTTGTCTGCCCTGCAGTAGATGGTACAGAGTTGGTTTGCCCAGCGAGGGCATTGCTAACCTGGCAGAGCCATCACTGAGGTTAGCGAGCGTGAAGGTATTCTCCCTATGCATGTACTTGGCTAGCGTGTCCCTTAATTTATTATCTGCTAGGGTAAGCTAGTCAAATTACAAGGACATCACTATGAAAGCAGCGACATCATCAGCAGGCTTATGTGTCCTTGGTCCCACAACCGAGTTCAAGTTAAGAAGGAGCTCGGGCTGCTCTGCATGTTCCAGCTCTATATGTGGGACTGGCTTAACTGCCTGATAACCAGGCTGTCCTCTCTGCTGCCACAGACAGGACACACAGCCTTCCTGGGCCCCTTCCAGCACCCACTGCCAGAGCAGGCACCCTTATCGAGTCCTGTTTCTGTGCTTTTATTAATCCCATAGTCTAAACGATCTTCTGAAGGAAAGGCTGTGTTCATTTTCTGTAGACAAACAAACCCCTTCTCCTCCCCCAAATCTGAAAAATAAGCCTCTTCTCCTTTCCCCCAAACCCACCCTAAACCCCCTTCTTTCAAACCAGGGGGAGAATGAACTGCCTTGGGATTCAGAACTAGTTTGAATTTCAGGTTGGCCCATTAAAGACATGGAAGAATCCCCAAATCAGGGTTGGAATGAAGCCTCCATTTGTCCAGAGCGACTGAAGTTTAGGTCTGGAGTTTTGTCCGAAGTCCTTTTCAGGTGACACTAACCTGGTTACTGCAAATGTGCTTTTTTGTTCTGTGAAGGAACCAGGAATACTTGGTTTGTACTGCAGGAAAAGGGGCAGTGTTGCGTGGCTCACATCCCACCCCTTTTCAGGGAAGTTGTCCATTTGATGCAGGGCAGCCTGTAGCTTGTCACTTTTGGCGCGTGTGACCCCAGGTAGCGGAGATGAAGCCTATGAAGATGTAGATGGCAAAAGATTTGTTAAAGTATCACATGGCAAGTGTGTATTATGTGTCTCGCTATTCTGCTGGTGAAGGAGCCAGAAGATGAAGGCCTGTGGGATCAGTTACTGTACGTGTAACCCTTCTGCCAAGGCGTGACTGGCAGCAACAGGAGCCACATCCACATTTTACCCCATCCAGAGACCCTGTGCTCAACGGGCTGATTTTCCTGGCACAAACAATGGCCTGAAGAAGCAGAATTTTGTAAAGGCAGGGGAAACAGGAAAGTGCCCAAATATACCATGCCTCGTTCCTTTTTTTTTCCCCTAAAGAATGCCTAAATTAAAAAGTTTAAAGCAAGGCCCTCATTTTCCTGGTCCCCCCTCCCACAAGCCGTGTCACCTCTGTGCCCTTGTTCTGGTGGTGGTCAGGGGACCACCTCCTAACCCCACACCTCGGGGGAGCTGGATGAATGAGGCAGAGCTGACCCGCTCAGGTTTCCCTACACTACACTGACTGCAAACGGATCTTTACTTCACAATAAGGTTCTTTGTTTAAAAAAATACCACCCAAATGCAGCCCCAAAGTGGCTGGGGTGAGAAGGGGGAGAGACTTGGGGTGGCAGAGGGGAGGGACTAAGGTGGGGCTGTTAGAGCAGAGCTCTGCTGAGCCGAGATCAATCAGGAGGGAAAGGACAAAAAGTAAGGGCAGAAAGTCACAAGGACTGGGAAAAAACAGGGACATGTAAGACTGTAGGTAGGAGGTGTGGGGATGGCTTCTGGGGGGCTTTTTTGGTCCCCAGAATCCATGCCAGTGGTGAGCTCCACTGGCAGGGTGAGGCAGGCTCAGCATCAGCAGCAGAGTCCGGCCTCGGCTCCCATTTTATTTGAGGCTCTGATCATTCAGGGCTGTTCTAAAAGCGAGCAGTTCTTTAATTCATACGTTTTATTGCTGTCCTTTTTCATCTTTCAGAGATTAAGAGGAACGTTGTCAGGGAAATGAGTGTGCCTCAAGTCAGCCTTTAATTGCCCTGCGTGCGACTGCGCTTCGTGAGTTCCCTGAGTCGGGTGCTCGGTGATACCTCCTGCCCCTAGGAGATAAAGTTTGGTGGAGCGTTGTGGCTGGGTCAGGGATGTAACCCTGCAGGCATTTAACATCGTGGAATCTTGATTAACGCTGAAGTGCGTTAGCTCGCTGCCATTTCCACTTCTCCTGCATCAAATGCATGGAAACATGCCGTGAATGCACAAAGAATAATATTTAATAGCCATGATGTAATACCGTGGCGTTGGTTCGGTGGCTCTCTGGCGTTATTCAACACATCTTCCTCAGCAGAATGATGTTAGTGAAATGAGATTTTTATTAAAAGCAAGCAGCTCAGAGTATTGTTAAGCATTCAGAGAGATGTCTCCATTTCCTTTCTAGCGCCGTGGTGCTGAAAACACATTCCATTTCAAAAGCGAATGTTTAACTACAAACGCAATTTGTAAGAAAATAATTCTTTTTTTTTTCTTTTTTTTGGCTTTTTGAAATCTGCTGAAAGCATGCATATTAACACAGCAGCCTTTCTTGCAGGGTTTTTATATATTTTTTCTTTCAAAGGAGCTGCATAAGAAAGTTGTTCGAGTGATTTCTCCCCAGCTATTCTGCTGAGCGATTCCTAATTACCCTCAGCATTTGAAAGGTGAATGGTACTCTTATATAATCAACATTAATAATGCAACTTAGTCCAAGAAAGCTTATTGCAGCGAGTCCTTTGATGCCAGAAAACCTCTACTAAAGCATTCATTCTCAATTTAATTCATAAGCTCCTAATAAAGCCAGTCCAGCCAAAGTATTTTAACTTGGCTCCTACAGTTAAAAATGTAGTTGGAATTATTTCAGGTGTGCCATGGTAAATAAGTATTGTAAATTTTAGTAGAAATTTACTTTTTCATTCTTTTTCTGATCCTAAGGATTGTCTTCTTTGGGTTAACAGAAGATTCCCTTGAAATGATGTGTATGCAAACACACTGTCTCCTTCCTTTCTTTCTGTATGCCCTCCTTCTACCTGCCCTCTCTGGTGGAAATGCTGCTGTATGAAGTGATCAGCGTAAATGGAGGTGAACAGCGATGATGCTCTTTATAAAACGAGACTGAAACATCACGCAAGATTCCCAGAGTGACTTTGCATCACATTGAGCCACCACAACCTACTATTACGGAGTCAGCACAATCACTGGAAGATAATGATCTTCTGCTCTTTTATTAATGGCACCAACAGATCGGTGCTATCAAAATTGCCATGTAGAGAAACTCGAAAGAAACAGAAATACTTTACTATCCTCCATCATTTTATGACAGAGAAGACTTTCCATAGGAATGAGTTTTATCAGGTCAGTTGATGATGTGCAGGAATGTAGATGTTTACCTCAGAACAGTCCATGCCGTCTGGTATGAACAGAGATCCTATGGAAACTCTTCTTTCTTTGACACCTCTGCGCTCTCTAAGAGTAGCTACTGGAGGCAGATGAATGGAGTTCTGTCAGTCACATGTCAAAGTTTTCATGGTTTAATTTATTTCCTTCCACGCTGGCTAATTTCAAAGGGGTGAAGGTGGGCATTTGTCTTCTGGGGGCAAAAGAGAGGGTGCTGGTCATGTGGCAGGAAGGTGGAGGTACAAAATGAGATTGGCAGGAGGCTGGAGTCCCTGAAAGTCCAACTGCCCATTTTGCAGCTGGGAGCACCTCACGTGTATCTGTCTCTGAGATTCTCACTAGCTAGAGAAAGAAAAATACCCCCCTTCTTTCATTCTGTCCTTGATCATTATTACTGAGATTTTTAGAAGTTGGGAGAGTCAAGGGAGGTATTTGCCATTTGAGCACCTGCAAAAATAGGCACTCTGACTCCAACAGAAACAATGAAAAAAACATTGCAGGGAACATTTTTTAGAGGAAAACAAAAATGGTGCCTCTGCTTGAAATGCCTCATCCTGTGAATGTGTTTGTGGGAGTGCCATCATTTCTTAAAGGTATTGTAAAGCTCAGCTGTTTGAAGCACCTTTACCTTATCTGTGGAAAATGTGAGTTCTGGTGAACATTTCTTCACGCTTTCTGTTTCAAGACTCAAAATAACATACTCATAGTGACTGAGAGAAATCGTTTGTAATAGGTAGAAACAGCAGTTCTGCATTTCTCAGCTTTTCCATCTCTCAGATGGGCGTAGTATTTGCAAACCCCATTGGTGCACTGGGAAGATCACTGGGTTGGAAGGTGCTTTGATACATCAGGATGTGAGATGCTGCAGAAGAAGAAAATACTTTGATTTCTCTTTTTCACTTGTGTAATGTGTCCATGAACGTTCTTGCTTCAGTCCTAACATGGTTCTTGGAATCTGTCAGTGCTTAGAAAAAAAGGTAGTGTTTTTTCAGACTTGATGGTTTGCCTAACTTCAGAAATTTGTGATTGCAAGCCTCGGGATTGAAAAGCAGTTGACTGATATTGAGGAAATGTACTTTTTTTCCAAAGAGGGGAAAATGATCAGTGGAAATGATCATTGCAGGGAACACAGAGACAGGAGCAGTGTACAGTATCCTTGTGAGGACAGGAGTGGGTGGCACTTGAGTTTCCAGCTAAAGTGAACGGGCACAGCTTGGCACAGCTGCTGGAGTTCAGGGGGTGGTGGCCAACGTCCTGCAGATCATGTAATGCCACATATACGGTGCTGCCTGTGTCCTCCATGCACTATGCTCTCTGCTGTCACCTTAAACCCTTTGCTGGGCTTTGATGTGGATGGGTTTCCCAGCTGAACTGTTTATTTCCACCGCTCGGAAGTGGCTGTGGTGGTTTGTGTTGTCTCCGACAAGCAGAAAACCAGCTGATGAGAGGCTGGAGTTAGAGTCTCTACCTCATCAGTGACTGGCACCACTCTCCCTGCCCCAGGGAGCTTCTGGCTGAGCCAGGGTGGCGTGGTCCTGTACAGCTTTTCAGAGCTCACCTTGCACAGAAGAAAATTATTTTGAGACAAGGGAGTCCTGTCTTCTCTACACAATGAGATTCGCCTGGCCCAACTGCTTATTTTTTTCTTTTTGTTGCAATAGTTGTTAAGTTTTTGAGAGTTCATTAATTATGTTGTAGCAGTCCAGGTATTAAATATTACTGTGATTTTTTTTTTTTTTTTTTTTTTTTTAAAAGACCCTAAAAAACTTCCTTGGAAAAAAAAAAAAAAAAAAAAAAAAAGTTCTAGGAAAAATATTAAACCC
>NW_015090922.1:3159644-3330684 GCF_001431845.1 Calidris pugnax
TTTAGACGTCCACGGTTTTAAAATTTTTTTTTTTTTTTTTTTTTTTTTTTGGCTTTTAAAAGAGCCTAGAAAACTTCCTTGGAACAAAATGTTTATTATAGGCTATTTAATGGAGTTCATTTCATGTTTGTCTTATTCAGCATTATGCTTCATTAGCTGCAGGCTTCTTGTATGACGACGTGTAATCAATCAATCATGTACCATTTGTGGTTATTCTGCACATAAAGCCAGATTTCTTTGTTTTAGTGTCCAGACTGGTATGCATTTTTCTTGTGCTTTTCCAGTGCTGGACTGTAGATAAGACCAGTTGTTGGTCTCTGAGATATCTGTCTGCTCAGGAAACCGTGCGGAGAAAACAAACTGCCTCCTTAATTAGAAGGCTGTGGCTGCTCCCGACTTGAATGACTAAATATCCCTTTTCTCTCAAATTAATGTTATTACTCACATGAGAAGTCTGATTGTTGTCAGCAGGAATTACTAGTTAGTGCTGTGTGGGAGGAACCAGCAGAAAAACCTGTGGTTATCACTGGTTGTCTTTGTGAAGGAGAAGTCTTCATGGAGGCTCGGTGGCCTCAAGGGCTGCCACGCAGAGAGGGCACGGTGAGGTTTGGAGCCCTAAATCCCCTGCGCATCCAAAGGGATGGTGTTGTAAGCTTTTTTTTTTTTTTAAATGATAAAATGTTAGTCATTCCTTATAGCTGCTTCTTGTGAATGATTTATAAGTGTTATGGCTGCTGGGAAAAGAACTGCACAGCACAGATTTTGGGAGGAAAAGGGGAGGATGGTAAGTTTAGGTGGAGAAAAGATGTAAATTAGGAAAATTGCTGTTACTCCAAGAAATCCATCTGACCCATGAAAGACGTGAGATTTCTACCTACTCCTTCCCCTTGTGAATTTATTTCTCTGGGCTCATGACATATTTGAGGGCTGGAAAATATGAGCACAGATTGGGAAGGAAGCTGCGGAGTTCCCTGCAACAGTCAAAACCAAAGGTAATTGTTAGCTCTGCATGAACATGAGCTAATCTGGAGCCCCTGCTTCATACCAGTTCTTACTGGCCAAGAGCAGCTGTGAATATACAGAAATGATACAGTGCCAGTGCCCTGGCTATACGGGTAGTTAATCATCAGCTCAGAGCTTCTGCTCTTCCATGCAGCTTCATTCTTAGTGCTGCTCTTTGCAATCTTGTGACTTTCTCTTTGTGTCAAATACAGTTAATTATTTTGTTAAATCCAAGTGGAGATGCACTGAGTCCTCACTACTCAAGAGTCATATGATGTTGAGCAAAATGCCAACATTTTTGCTGCTGAAGAATGGGTCTGTGAAATACAGCATTATCATCTGAAGCACTGGTTTTCTATTTGTGTCCATGTACACATGACCTCTTTTGACTTTGAAGTGCAGTCGAAAAGAGAAATTCATTTGCTGGTATTTGAATTTCAGTCATGCCTACAGAGAGAGTCCCTTTGGGATGAACATGTAAGCAGTCATTACCTGAAACATAAAAAAGAAGTGATGGTGAAGTTGAGTGGGAACAGGTGGATAGATGGATTTTCTCAAGGTCACAGGGAAGAGGTAAAATAAGCTAGGTCTCATGAGTTATGCCTGGTAGAGTAACTGCTAGACCCTCATGCCTCCTTGACATGAGTCGCGTTTTCTGCAGTCAAGTGATAGGCTCTTTCCATCTTTGAAGACAAGCTTCTGCTTCAGATCGGATGGCAGGGACTTGAGCAGGGGTCTCACACACCTAAGGGAAGCATCCTGTGCAGTAGTCTTGGGACATAGTGGTCCTTGATCTCCTTAGCCAAGTAGCATCCAGTTTATCCATGCTCCAGCTGTTTGGTGCATTCGTTCCACACTGGTGAGCAAGACACAGGAGAATATCTCATGTACCTGGGGTAGGCAGGAGGGGGGACACAACATGGGGGATGTTCATTTACACCTTGAATCAGGGTCCCTGCTTGCTTTCTTTTTTATTCCGGTATGGTATTTACATGTGTAGATGGGTGGAAATGGCAGCTCCTTGTGTTAAGCAGCAGCTTTAGTCTGCTAGTTTTGGTAAGTCATGGGTGCCTGCAGGGACAGAGAGATGCAGAGGGAATCCTGGCACTGGTGTCCATTGGCTACCCATCTGGATAAGGGAAATGCTCCATTTTATCTGTAGCTCTATGGGTCACACAGGAATTCTGCTGTTCAAAGGGTAACTGTTGCTCCATCTGAACAAAAAAACTAGGCAAATGTTGTCTCCAGCAGGAGCATGGGCATGGTCAGGAGACCAGAAGATGTAAGAGTTAAGATGAAAAGACATCTGTGTGTGCTCACACAAATACGTGCTCACACACCATTTTTTCCCAACATTTGGCCAACTCTATTGATGTGAGCTGACCACAAGTGAATGGGACAAAATTTTTGGCTCTCCTTGTGTGTGTTTTGCTCAGCTTCACTGGAAAGGCTTCTAAGAACTATTTGCTGCACATCATTCTCAAGCAACGAATGAATGGAAAAGTATCTTACTAGAATGATTTACTGTTCAAGAGGCGTAATAGAGTTATTCACTGGCAGTCATACATCTCTGGCTAATCCTTTTGAAGGTCGATCGTACCAGCCACCAGTCTCTCATCACAGTTACTGCAGTAGGGAGCGGCGTGTCGAGGACAGGGAGTTGTTTAAAAGAGTAGGATCAGGTCCATCCACCAGTCTGGGTTTGCTCTTCAACCTGACTCCTACACCTCACATCACCCAGGACTAATCTGCTTTACAGGGAAGACCAGAAACTGATGAAAATGTAACAACACTGAATTATTAAATCATCACAGCCCAAAAGAAGAGAGCTGTCCATGTTAATTGGTCTCTAGGGAAGTCGGAGCAGAACAGTTTGTTCTGAGATGTCCTCTCATGCCTAGATATTACACCAACCAGGTTGCAGGGCATCTGCAACATCTTCCCCTTGGTGCAAAACCATCTGACTGGAGGAGAACTGGATTGCAACATATTATTAACGTTTTTATTATGTGCTACTTCAAGTTCTTCAAAAAATCCCCCATACTGAATTTTCTGTTGTAATTTCCTTCCTCAGTTCCAGAGCCAGGCAACGCCAGAGGAGAATAGCAATGTGACCTCACCCACAAGAAATGTGCAGAGAAATTAGGCTGTCACAATGACCTGGGAGGTGTATTTGGGCACTGCGTGCTCCGTGGGACTAAGAGTTTAACTGCCATACCACCCACCTCTCACAGCAGAGTCTGATGGTGACTCTCCTCCCTGCCCAAGTGGTTCTGAGCACCACAGAAAGTGCTAAATATCTACAGATCATTCCCAAGGTACTGAAAATATGCTTTATGTTTCAGCCTAAGGGAACCCAGCCTGTATCCCCTACCCAAGGGCAGACTGCATGCCAGGGGGTGGCAGAGGTCTTCAAGCCCAGGACAAGAGCTGTGGACAACAGCACCAGTGAGTAACGTGTTGTCGCAGCTTGACACGATTTTTCCCTGCTGAGGGGTCTGTGAGTCATCTGATGTCGCCAGGTGCAGAGCTGATGGGAAAGGCAAGATTTCTTTCCCATTTCCCGTCGGTGTGAGGTGATCGCACCACCCGAGAAGCAGGAAGTGATTAGAGAAAAACTGAGAAACTCGCTGTCCCAGTCTTTCTTTCTGCCTCCCTCTTTCGCTTTAGATAATTGCTCAGTTTTGGTTCATTGCTCCGGGGCCTTGTCCGGCTGCTTTGGTGTCCCTGCAAAGGCCACAGTCCTGCTGCCGTGGCTAGGTCTTGGTCTTCTGCCTTCCTCTGCCAGCTGGGGCACGTATCGATCCCTTATTCTGCAATGATCTTAATTAAAGATGCTGAATATTCCTGTTTTGACAGCAGGCCACTGTTTATATGTATCGACAAGGAGAATGGAGTAAATGGTACTTATTTTACAGCGTGCACAGTGCCTCAGTCTTCATACAGCTGCACTGACAGCGCTGCTGTTGTCTGTGGGGCCAGAAGCTCAGCCTGCTCACAAGGGTGAACCTAGAGCTCGGGGGTAGACCATCCGGCTGTAGTGATCTGCTTGTTTTCACTCGGGATTCAGAGCAAATCTAGGTGAGCAGAGGCTGCTGCTATCCATTGCAGGAGCCTCAATATACTTCCGTTCTGTACATCAGAAAGTAAATATGGGGGTGAGGGGTCTGGAGAATAAGTCTTATGAGGAGAGGCTGAGGGAACTGGGGTTACTCAGCCTGGAGAAGAGGAGGCTGAGGGGAGACCTTATTGCTCTCAACAGCTACCTGAAAGGAGGGTGTAGAGAGGTGGGGGTCGGTCTCTTCTCTCAAGTCACAGGCGACAGGACAAGAGGAAATGACCTCAAGTTGCGCCAGGGGAGGTTCAGGCTGGATATTAGGAAAAAATTTTTCACTGAAAGGGTTATCAGCCATTGGAATGGGCTGCCCAGGGAGGTGGTTGAGGCACCATCCCTGGAGGTGTTCAAAAGACGGGTTGATGAAGTGCTGGGAGGTATGGTTTAGTGATGATGCTCCTTGTTTGTTGTGCGGGTGTCTATTTTTGTCAGTTAGGTTGACGGTTGGACAAGATGATCTTTAAGGTCCCTTCTAACCTAGAAGATTCTGTGATTCTGTGTTGGCTGATGTAACTTAGGGAGGAGGATTGAGTGAGTCTACCGTGAGAGATGTAAAAAGTGTACATGCAAGAAACATCATTCTTGCAGAGGCTGTGCTTAATCCACAAAATTACTCTCTTCTGTGGGCTAAAATCAGCCCCTGTGGTATCTCCTCTCCTGGAAAAATTTCCCCAGGTACCTCCTGTGGAGGTTTCAGGCATGGGCCACACCATGGTGGTTGCTGACTTGTCCACCTTCGGCCTCTGGGACTGTGTTTGCTCTACTGGTGCATCCAAAATGCAGGCAAATTTCAAAGGACCCATGTTGCTGCTCTGCAGCAAAGCCAGCAGAGGATTTATTTTTGGCAGGCTGTTAATAAATAAAAGGACATTGAAAATACGGGTCACAGAGTACAGCAGTATCCACTCCTGCTCTTCTCCGCTGGGCTCAATGGACTGATACTAATCCAGACCTTTTCTCCTTTCTTTGCAGCTTCCCATTTCAGAACCAGATTTGCGTGCACTCAGGTTGTGGGGAGGTGGGAGTTCAGCAGTTTGGCAGCTCTGATCCTGAGCTCCCCCCTTCAGACCCTGAACTGGAACCCCCTTCTCTTTCCTCCCACACACCCCTGATTTCAGCTGTGAGGAACAAACCTGTGTGCACATTTTCATTTTTTTCTCTTTTGCTTACAAAAAAAGACACCTTCCCTGCCCTGAAAGTCCCAGGGATACTAAAACCAACCAAGGAGCTCAATGCTGGGAGTCCTGCTACACACAGACATTGGGTGTGATGCCAGCCAAGCTGATGGCTGCAGCTGGGCTTCAGAGGCTTGGCTTGGCGTTATCAGGGTCCAGCAGGCAAACAGCACCCCCAGCTTGGCTGCTGCTCAGCTCCAGCTCTGCAGTCCTCTTTCTCACCTCTCTCCAAGTTAAAACAATGCAAGCCTCCTGTTAGGATTGCAGGTGGGTGTAACCTGTAAGTGGAGGAGATAAGAAGTTTGGAAGTAGGCTAGACTGTTTCTTCTTGTAATGCCTAATTGCCCTCTCGTTGAGTTAAGTCCCATCACTGTTGTGCAGCTTTCCCATGGCACCTGGTTTATCCTTCTGCTTCAGTAGCACCGTCCTTTCTTCCTCTCCTCTTGGCACACCATGACATTGCTGCTTTGTTTGCCATCATCAATCCATCTAGCTGTGCCACTGGTGGGTTTCCCTTGTCAGGTCATACCAGCTTTCCTCATGTATCCTCAAATATCCCAGTTACACTACTGGGGCTTGCTTTTGTTTCAGACCTTTGGCAATCGGAGTCTTTGTGATGCTCTGATGGAAGGGAAGAAAGATGTAGATGTAGAAATAGGGCTGCTTTGCCCATCTTTCCCTTCTTCCCAACATCTGCTTAACCTCAGCCTGACAGACTGGCCCAGACATTTCCCGTTCTTCTGGCCATTGCCTCTCCCTCTTAAAAAACATAATCACATGGTATTTTATTATATGATACAGTAAGAGAGGAGGCAAGGGGAAGGAAAGAGTGAATTTTGTCAGCATTGTATCAAACTTCAGGAGGAAGGGGTCATGGCAGGAGCCCAGGTGGAAGGAAAGCATAGGACAAAGGGACAGAGAGAGGGGCAAAGTAATTGTAACCTGCCACAGCAGTGACAGATAGCAAAATCAAGTAGAATCGGCCTTACAGCACAGCCAATTATTCTGCCAGTAAAGATATGAGAGCAACTAATATCTTCTCTTGCCCCAGGGTTTATTTCTCCTTATTTATAACACCATTCCGAGAGAGACACATCATTGCAGGGTAACTGCTTGCTTCGTTTCAGGAGCAGGGAATGGCGAGTTTCTCTGAGGAGGAGGGAAGGACCTTGAAGTGGGAAAAAAAGAAAAAAAAAAGGGTTTTTTTTTTAGCCTGAGTGGAGGAAAAATGTGATTGAAAGAATCTGAAGTGCACACAACAACTAATTCAAGATAATGATGTTGAAAGAGGCACTTTCTCCGTGTGATTTCCGTAACGAGGGAAGCAAATCCATTCCCAGCCCTGGAATCTCTTACTTAGAAACCTTCTAAATCATCAATTACTGACAATATTCTTGTTTTTTCTTATTTTAACGAGGCATCTCCCACTGAATGGTTGGGGTTTGTTTTATTTCCTTCTTTTTTTGGGTGTCTATTTTTGTCAGTTAGGTTGACGGTTGGACAAGGTGATCTTTAAGGTCCCTTCTAACCTAGAAGATTCTGTGATTCTGTGTTGGCTGATGTAACTTAGGGAGGAGGATTGAGTGAGTCTACCGTGAGAGATGTAAAAAGTGTACATGCAAGAAACATCATTCTTGCAGAGGCTGTGCTTAATCCACAAAATTACTCTCTTCTGTGGGCTAAAATCAGCCCCTGTGGTATCTCCTCTCCTGGAAAAATTTCCCCAGGTACCTCCTGTGGAGGTTTCAGGCATGGGCCACACCATGGTGGTTGCTGACTTGTCCACCTCCGGCCTCTGGGACTGTGTTTGCTCTACTGGTGCATCCAAAATGCAGGCAAATTTCAAAGGACCCATGTTGCTGCTCTGCAGCAAAGCCAGCAGAGGATTTATTTTTGGCAGGCTGTTAATAAATAAAAGGACATTGAAAATACGGGTCACAGAGTACAGCAGTATCCACTCCTGCTCTTCTCTGCTGGGCTCAATGGACTGATACTAATCCAGACCTTTTCTCCTTTCTTTGCAGCTTCCCATTTCAGAACCAGATTTGCGTGCACTCAGGTTGTGGGGAGGTGGGAGTTCAGCAGTTTGGCAGCTCTGATCCTGAGCTCCCCCCTTCAGACCCTGAACTGGAACCCCCTTCTCTTTCCTCCCACACACCCCTGATTTCAGCTGTGAGGAACAAACCTGTGTGCACATTTTCATTTTTTTCTCTTTTGCTTACAAAAAAAGACACCTTCTCTGCCCTGAAAGTCCCAGGGATACTAAAACCAACCAAGGAGCTCAATGCTGGGAGTCCTGCTACACACAGACATTGGGTGTGATGCCAGCCAAGCTGATGGCTGCAGCTGGGCTTCAGAGGCTTGGCTTGGCGTTATCAGGGTCCAGCAGGGAAACAGCACCCCCAGCTTGGCTGCTGCTCAGCTCCAGCTCTGCAGTCCTCTTTCTCACCTCTCTCCAAGTTAAAACAATGCAAGCCTCCTGTTAGGATTGCAGGTGCGTGTAACCTGTAAGTGGAGGAGATAAGAAGTTTGGAAGTAGGCTAGACTGTTTCTTCTTGTAATGCCTAATTGCCCTCTCATTGAGTTAAATCCCATCACTGTTGTGCAGCTTTCCCATGGCACCTGGTTTATCCTTCTGCTTCAGTAGCACCGTCCTTTCTTCCTCTCCTCTTGGCACACCATGACATTGCTGCTTTGTTTGCCATCATCAATCCATCTAGCCCACCCACTGGTGGGTTTCCCTTGTCAGGTCATACCAGCTTTCCTCATGTATCCTCAAATATCCCAGTTACACTACTGGGGCTTGCTTTTGTTTCAGACCTTTGGCAATCGGAGTCTTTGTGATGCTCTGATGGAAGGGAAGAAAGATGTAGATGTAGAAATAGGGCTGCTTTGCCCATCTTTCCCTTCTTCCCAACATCTGCTTAACCTCAGCCTGACAGACTGGCCCAGACATTTCCCGTTCTTCTGGCCATTGCCTCTCCCTCTTAAAAAACATAATCACATGGTATTTTATTATATGATACAGTAAGAGAGGAGGCAAGGGGAAGGAAAGAGTGAATTTTGTCAGCATTGTATCAAACTTCAGGAGGAAGGGGTCATGGCAGGAGCCCAGGTGGAAGGAAAGCATAGGACAAAGGGACAGAGAGAGGGGCAAAGTAATTGTAACCTGCCACAGCAGTGACAGATAGCAAAATCAAGTAGAATCGGCCTTACAGCACAGCCAATTATTCTGCCAGTAAAGATATGAGAGCAACTAATATCTTCTCTTGCCCCAGGGTTTATTTCTCCTTATTTATAACACCATTCCGAGAGAGACACATCATTGCAGGGTAACTGCTTGCTTCGTTTCAGGAGCAGGGAATGGCGAGTTTCTCTGAGGAGGAGGGAAGGACCTTGAAGTGGGAAAAAAAGAAAAAAAAAAGGGTTTTTTTTTTAGCCTGAGTGGAGGAAAAATGTGATTGAAAGAATCTGAAGTGCACACAACAACTAATTCAAGATAATGATGTTGAAAGAGGCACTTTCTCCGTGTGATTTCCGTAACGAGGGAAGCAAATCCATTCCCAGCCCTGGAATCTCTTACTTAGAAACCTTCTAAATCATCAATTACTGACAATATTCTTGTTTTTTCTTATTTTAACGAGGCATCTCCCACTGAATGGTTGGGGTTTGTTTTATTTCCTTCTTTTTTTTTTCATGGCAGAGTGATCTAGATTTCCCATACAGTGGGAAAATTATTATTTACTTAACATCATTAAAGAAATTCCTCTGAAAATTTCAGAGCTGAGAGCCTCTGATTTCTGTTGTGAACAGGGAGGAGTCAAGAATATCCCACATATTCCTCAGCCTCCAGGCAGGATAAAACGCCAGATTAACAATGTACTGGGGATGCTAATGGAGGAGCTGGAGAGTGAAGACAAGCCTTGTGCTCATTTCTAACACTGTTTGGGCATTTATGAAACGCTTTGTGCAAATGTGAATTCCTCTAGGATGTCGTAGCCAGTGTCGTTCTTACTAGAGGCTGGATCTGTTGACCACATGAGGCCATGGGGCAGCTGGACCACCCATGACTCTATGTCATTTTCAATCATTTTATTATTTACCAGAGGGTAAATTTTACCCTACCAGCATGTAGGAAGTTCGTTCTTCTTTAGACAAATTTACAGCTGTCTCTTTACAGAAATGGTACTGGCTCTCAAGTTCAGATTTGAAGTGATACTCTAAGAGCATTTTATCAGGAATTTCATCGGCTCAACATGCAGTGGCTGATAAACCTAAGTCAGAACAAACTCACTTGTAAATTAGGGCTTGATAGAAAACCCGAGAGCATACAAGAGAACAAGTTCTACCAGGTATCTCCTGTGCTGTAGAGAGGATGCTTGTCTTCCCCAGATTTTCAAGTGTGTGTCCAGTTTGGGGCTTTCTTAGATATCCAGCCTGAAACTTGATTTTTGCAAATGCTGAGCCTCAGAAGCTCTGGTGGACCTGAAGGCCAGGCAGAGCGTATTGGGAAATGAGGTACTCTTTTTCTCAACACTTTCCAAAGTTATGACATCTGGTTTTAATGCTCAAGCTTTTAAGTACTTTTCATGAAAGAGTGCGAGAGACCACCCAGAATATCGACTAGCCCAGGGGTTAGGAAACTCATCTGGTTCTTCTGGTGTGACTTTTTCACTGTTTCTGGTTTTGAGAAGAAATTCAGCCTGGAGCTGGAAGAATTTCATCCAATCCTATTGTGACGAACCGAATTGCATACCAAACGTTGACACAAGAAGGGGCATCCCAAGTTATAATGATGGTGATGAGATCAGTATGTTGCTTTTTGTGCAAGGATTGCAAAAGTCAAGGATTGCATCGTAATTTTGCTGCAAGAGATGGTATGTAAATGTATTGCAGCCATATTATAGATCAATAAACTCACTGCCGGATGTTAGTAACCTCTTTTTTGGAAACAGTTGCTTCTGGAAATTGAGCCACCTGCAAGATGACTGAATTCATATAATGAATCAGCAGTGGAGAGAGAAAGAGAAAGTCAATCCCTGAGGTATGAGACGGGACAATCAGGCATGAGCCTCCTCATGCATGTTGCTCCTTCATGATGGAACAGGAAGAGGAATTTACATTAACGTTATGCTCGAGTGCAGCTTTACGATCTGTGGTCCCCTATAGTGGGGGAAATCAACTGGCATGGACCATTACCAGGACCTGTGAGGAGCAGCCATGCCTTGTGATGGAGATGAGCTGGACTGGTCCCTGCATGGTTCTTCCCTTTCTCTCTCTACCTCCCCTTCCCCTAAATCCCTCCTGCACGCATTTACACCTACCCAACACATACGGAAATAATTAAACAGCTTTGGAGAGGAAGTGTTTCCTGTGATAAACCAATTCTCTCTTGGTACTTAGGCGCTGCAGAAACAACAAATTGATTCTGGCAGGATGAGGAGTTCCTGGTGAGGGATTGTGTGGAATCTAGAGATGCCTGCAGCACTCCCCCCGTGCCAGCCCCTCACGCTGCTGCTTGTCTGCCCGTTTCCTCATGCGAAGCAGCGTGAAAGCAGCTCTGCGAAACACAGTAATCATCGTGCCAGGCTGGAAGCACTTGCCATGCACCAGCCAGTGTCCTCGGTTGCTGGGCCAGTGCGGGGCAAGATGCTGGCCCCTGTTGCTGGGCAGGAATAGTGCTTTTGCTGTCTAACTGAAAAAATGCCATTGGGTTGTGCTTTCTACACCCATAGCAGTGACAAAGGGTGTTGGGAACCTGGGTGTAACAGTGGATGAAAACCAGTAGAACTGTGTGCAGGAAGAACATCTAAATTCCTCAAGGTACTAGCCTCTAGGCCCTGCTTTATGTACTTGTGTTCGGGTTTCTTCCACCAGCTGTGCTGGATTTTGGTTTTTAAGCCTTTCCCCCATTCACTCCTCAAATGCTGAACTCTCATAGACCAATACCCCACTGCTCGTGTTGGATGTGTTTCCTTTATGCAATGAGACAGGCTGTAACAGCATTTGTTAGACTGCATTATAGACTGGTAGTTTTGAGTTCATGTAGCCAAGCAAGAGCTGGAAGGCACTGGCACTATCTACAGCTTAATGGCAGCCACCTAATCGTTGGCCAGGGAAATAAGGGTTCACCACTGGTCTGTGTCACAGCTGTGGGGAGCCAAGGTGCTCAGCCCTGCCTATTGGCATCATCTCATGTTGCGGCTTGTGACCATGGGTAGCAAGCAATTGGATCTGACTAAAACTTACTGCTGGTACCAAGTAAGATTCTGCATGTTCTGGGCTTGTTTTGATCCTGAAGTTTGCAAAGCTGCTGGTACATCCAGGCTGGCTTATCCTGGGAGAGAAAGCCCAGTGAAATGCCTCTGTCCTCTGCAGGGCTTATCTCAAACCAAACTCTGCTGATTTTGGCAAGGTTTGAGCTCTGTGTTTGCAGCTGAAGGGGTCCTTGAATGCCATCATGGCTGTGGGGGGAGTGGGGGTGTCTTTCCTGGAGTCCGTTTGGAGCTGGGACTGGCAACGTGATGTGGAAGCAGTTACTGCGTGTGATGGCTTTGAGATATAAGGCCCTGTTACAAACCATTTTCTACTTGCATTACAGTTTTTAAAGGCTTAAAGCTATAAAAGCTTAAGGCTTGTTGCTGTTACGTTTAACTGGACACAGGGCTAATCTCTTACAAAGCTGGGGAATAAAATTACATCTGTAGAGACTTCACCTGCTGAACCTGTGTTTTAGATGTTTAGTGTTAACTACTGGGCCTTTGTTTTCTTTCAACAGTGTGCCAGACTAATGCCTTTGAGTGTGCTACGTATGAGCGGTGCTCATTTACTTCTGCCAAACTGCTCTTTGTTTCTGTGGGATAATGCCATTTGTACTGACACCAAATGAAGCTTTAGTGAGTTCAAAAGATTCTGCCAAAAATCTGTTGTTGTGAATTACAAGCTTGTGGCCTTATGGTCAAACTTTCAATTAAAACAGCACAGATTTTTGAGAGTGTTTGGCATCTTAAAGTCCTTGTGTCTGGAGGAGGAAGATGTGGACCAGGACAGCCCAAGCATTCAGGTCAATTCATCATGTAGTTCTTGCTTCTCTTCCCAAAACAGAGATTGGAAAACTGACAACACTTTAATATTTGCAAAGTGTTCTGGTTTTGTTTTTCTTGCTTTGAAATTAAACGTTTGATACAACTTAAAAGAGTCAACTTGTCTGCAGTAAAACTTTCATTTGGGGGTTTTGTAAACCCTTCATTTAACTGGAGATTACAATTTCTGTTTAAATAGCCTTATCAGAGAAATTAGACTGTTGGTTGGGTGTATCTGTGTCTTGAGAAAGGAGAAATTGGATTTTTGAAACACTTTATTTCCAGTTGTCATTTTAATTGCTGGCAAATTCTAAAATTTTTTCTCTTTCTTATTTTTTTTTAATACAGGTAGTAATATGGAAAGGGCCTGATAAGAAGGAAATTGGTCTTGACATAGACTGCTCTGACTCTCTGGGGCTGATAAGTTACTTTGCTGGACTTTGTTGCATTTTTACAAAACTGGAAAAAGCATAAACAAGAAGGCAATTAAGGTCTGTTAGCCCTGGCTTTTTAGGAGTGGTTTGGCAGGAAAGCTGATTTAGACAGAAAACACAGGGTCTGCAGTGCTGAATTCAAACGGCTTGGGTGCCACCTGCGATGGCTCGCTCTCAGTGGGCTGCTCTTCTTTAAGAGCAGTGAGCTTGGGTGATGCCCCCTTGGTATGTCCCTTGGTTATGGCAGTGGCAGAGCTGGTCATGGTCAGAGCATGTTACAAAGCCCATGGGTTATTTGACCAGGGAGTGTCTTACAGCCTCTTGGGAAGCTGTCTGTCCTGCATGCAGGGCACTGGAGAAAGGGTGCATAGGTGAACAGGAGCCCTGGAGAAAAAGGTCTGTGTGCATCAAGCTCTGGCCTCAAATAAAATATCCTCCTCCTTTTGTTAAAGTTCTCTTGTGTGATGTGGGTGTCCTTCATCAGCAAGGAAACTGTCCACCATAAACCTCACATAATCCCAGTTTCAGCTGGTGGTAGGTGCTGAAAGCTAGTGGAGATGTCAGAAACAGCCATTCTGTCCTCTGGCATGGCTGTGTGGGGGCCAGTTAGCTCTCAGTCAAGAAGAATCAAATTAGATTGTAAAATACCAAATCAAATAAACTGAGTTTATAGAGCTTTTCCCTGAAATGAGCTTTCCTGTGCCTTATAGTGCCCTTCTCCCATCTACCTGCTGAAGAATCCCTTTCCACTGGGGCCCAGCCATCAGTGCTGTGAGTGATGGACCTGGACACCCATCAGCAGTCCATCGCCTCTTCACAGGCTGTTAGCTGCCTTGGAATTCCCAGGCTCGGGCTGTTCTTCCCCATACAGCAACGAACAGCTGTAAGCAAGGCCTGACCTTAAATCATAACCAGAAAGTTCATCTCAGCTTAAAGCCAGTCATAAGGGGAAAGGGCTGGGTGATGGATCCGTCCTCCGCCACCAAGCTGGGGCTTCTGTCCTCTGCATTTCAATTAGTGCCTCTGTGTGTGCTGTGTAACGAGATGCTAATGCACTACTAGAGATTACAGGAGGGTGGTAGCTCTGCTGGGTGGAAAAACATGTCATTAAAACAGGCTGACAGCAGCCAGTGACAGACCATGGCAGGCGGTGTATTTAGCAACCTGGGCTTCCTGCTGTGCGAAGAGGTTGGGAGGAAGGAGAGAGATCATTCATAAAAGAGCAAGAAGGTCTTGCTTACTGGTAAGTCATTTCTGTCACGCCGCGTCACACGGAGCGTGCTGGGGAGCAAACCCAGACCGCAGTGGAAACAATCAATGAGCGTGTGTGACTGCGCAGACCAGGTCAGGATTACTCTCTCTTCCTCTCCCTGCTTAGCTGTGTTTCTGAGGAACACACATCTAGTAACGCTTAATGCAATTAATAACTTTATTTTTACTAGTTAATTGTATTAAGCGCCAATGATATACAGTGAATGAGTTTTCTAGTATTCCATTTATTTGAGCAGGGATTTAAGTTTTTTTCCAGCAAGGCCGTAGTTATCAGCTGTATTTGAGATTACAGCACAAACCTGGGAGGAAAATTTTCAGTCCCATTCCTCTGTCTGCTTCTTCTCTCCCCTGTCTCTTAAGTCACAGCCTTCACCTACTCTATAGTTATCCATTTGCATTCACACTCATTTATACCCTGTGCTTTCAGTAAAATGGGTGCCCCAGGTGGTGAGGCAGAGGTGACAGAAGCTCCATTGAAGCAACTCTGTCAGTGGCTGTAGCATTTGAGGCTCAAACCCGTAATTGTCATGGCCAGAGCCCAGCCTGGAGTGCTCTGTGCAGCGAGGGTGGTTAGAAACCTCTCTCTCAGGATGTGCATTATGATTATGTTGAACCACCTGATGAATGGTGCTTCAGGGATGAGTCAGGGTGAGTTCCCTGTGTGGGTCCCTCTGTGGTGAACGGGATGGGACGTTACAGGCCAAAAAACCCCTACAACACCCACCAGAAGGCTCTTGAAGATACCTCAGAGAGCAAGTTAGGAAGTGGCATGTTGCTTAGCAAAAAGCTGAAAGTGTGGTAAGGATGCTTCCGTTCGGGTGAACAAAAAGTCTTCGTGGTTGTGAAGGCAGAGGCTGGTGTTGGAAGAACATTTGCAGTTCTGCCCTCTGCCCATGGGATAAAGTCCCTCCCTAGCACTTGAGGAAGACTTTGGGCAGGCGGCAGCCAGCCCCGATAGTGCCACCCCCCCCCAGTATGGACATATTTGTGGTTCGGGCTTCTTCTGTTACCCTCATTCTCAGTGTTCACACCACAGTTGGCATCTTTACTTCTGCTTCCAGTGCCTTTGTGGTTTGTTGTGGGGTTTTTTTCCCCCTCTGCTTACACTCCCCTTGGTCCTGCCCTGAGTTCGCCTCCCTCGCAGTGGAGATTTGTCCTTGGGTATTGCGTGACCTGCTTTGCAAGGTGTTTATCTCCTGCAATGCAGATACCAAACTTCTCCCTTTAATGTTTCCCCAGGCAGTTTGTTGGCAGAGGCAGCGCCTGGGCAGGTTCCTTGGGGAAGTGCCTTTGCCTTCCCTGACCGCTCCAGAAATTTGGAGAGGAAGTCAAGGGGTGCAGAAAACTGGACCTGGAGGTGTGTGGAGAGGGGAGAAACAAGCAGGTTCTGCACTAGCCTCAGGCCCTGCAGCTGCCTGCTGCTTTGGCTTGATGAGAATTCAAGTGGATATTTATTACTGATGAAAAGAAAGCCAAAAAGGACTTGATTTTTCTGCTCTTGGGTGGAAAAGTTCCGTGGCGACTTAGAAGAAATTGAATCATTTGCATCCAGTGCTGACATTGAACGGGAGCCTCTTATTTCATGGAGTGTGAAAGCATTTTATAGGCAGCCGTCAGCTCCTTGCAGGAGCCTTTAACTCTACGCCACAGATCTACCCCCCTGCGCACAACATCGCTTCTCCTCATGGAGAAAGGTTACAGGGAAATGATAGTAAATGATACAGCGTGACTGCAAATTACTGGTTTGAGGGGAAGCTGTTTCCATGCCGGTTGGTGCTCCATCAATCAGCACTCGCGGTGCATAATTCCTGTTTCATTTTGCTGCTGCTGAAGACAGGGGAGCTTGGACCAGCAGCCGAGGCCGGTGCCAAGAGCATCTCATCAAATGCAGCCATGCAGGTCCCTGTCCACAAGGCGGGCAAACTGCAGAGCGCTTCAGGGCTGCAGCAAAACCAGGCTCACCCCCCTCTTACGGGGTTTAACAGCAGCTGGAAGGAATGGTGCCCCAGATGCATTGCCTCTGCTGGAACACCACCCCCTCTGCCCACAGTTAACAGTGATGACCCCAGCACAACACCTGGGAGTGACAAGCTGCTGGCTGGGAAGAGAACGATGCCCTTCAAGAGGGAGAAATAATAAAGGGATTGAAAGAAATGGCTTGCTGGGGTGGGTATGTTGAGGCTGGGGAGCTGGAACCAAATCCACCCTTCCCACAGGGATGCTCTTACCTTCAAAACAGTGTTCTGGCTTACACTGGTTTGTTGTACACGAGTGGAAGGTGCTTTGACTCCACTGAATTAATTTTGGCTTCTGTAGAAGTAGCAGAGGACCTGTGCCCCTGGGTTGTGTGCAGGCAACCGTGCTTGTGTTTGAGGATGAACAGCTTCAGGGTGCCAGGCACCGACAGACAAACACAGCCCCTTCTCCAAGCAAAGTGCCACAGGAAAAACCTACTGCCGTAGATTACAGCTGCTGGAGAGCTGTCTACAGACTGTATGTGGAGGAGAAGCTACCACCCTGCCGGCCTCAGTGTGTCACACAGCTTCCCAGATGCTGGAGGTGTGGTGTGTGGGTACCGTATCTCACCTCCGACAGAAAGCACACCTGGAGCAAGGTGTAACTGCCAGGCTGCCATAGGAAGTATGCTCATCCCATCCATGATGATGCTTGAAAATATTTCTACATGCAAAACGCTTATGACCTTGTGCCTGCAGATAAATATGCCTTAAAGCATAAAACTTATGTTAAAGATATGTACTTTTAGAGGAATAATTTGGCATGCATTTTAAAGCCATAAATGTAAGAGCCTTCAGACAAAGTCCATGAGCCCGTGCTCTCTGCCTCGGCATTCCTATCTCCCCCATCTGCTTCATGTTGCCGAAGTTGTTTGTTGCCTTTTGCTGTCAGTGGAGATAAACCAGCGCTAATTTAGTCCACAATATTTTTTCTGTCTTGTGCTATGGAGCCAAATGCTCCACTGAGATAAATCAGCACCTGCCTTAGTCACTGGCCTGGGCAGCCGTGGAATAAGCTGGCCGCTGCTGTGCTAGGGAATTAGGGCTGTCCTGCACCCAGGACACCTTTGGCCCCTGAAATTAGAAAGTGAGGCATGAAATTAGCAGCTGCTGCAATTATTGCTCATTCTGCTGACAACAGTGTTGTCTGAAATGAGTGTAGGTGTTTCCTTCAGCCCAGTGTGGGAACCTGCAGGCTGGTTTCCATTCCGGTTTAGCATTTAGGGTTAGGAAACCAAACTGTAAAAGCACCCCAAAACAACAAAAAACCACAATCTTGCATATGCCTTTTCTGTGTCTCCACACAGCGGCAAAGCACAGGTTTCGTTAATTGCAAATTTGAAAAAAATAATTTTTAACGTGAAATTCCTTTGCTGTGGAAAACTATTTCAGTCTATCCGTCGTTTTCTTCAGTGGAGTGTGTACTGCTAAGGAACACCCCTGAGAGGTGGAGAATGATTTCCATCCCATGAAGATGAGATATGGAGGCTGGAGCACGGGGGAGAGGGAGCTGCCTTTCTCTGGAAAATAGACCCAGGCCTCTTGAATTCTGTTTTCTTGACCGTTCTGGTTTGGTGTTCTCTGCCGGTTTCTGATGGTTACCGCCCAGTCCTGCCATTTCAACAGACCTAACGTTTTAAAAGCTGGAATAAAAAGGAGATGGGGAAGGCGTTAAAGATGTTGGGTGGAGTCATCCATGTCCTCCTTGCAGTTCAGAGATGGTGTAGGAAGAAACTCTCGTTCTTCTGGTTTTGGGCCATTGATCTATTTTGCCTGTGGGTATAAGAGGGTGGCTGAGGTTGGGTGAGCCTGTGGAGGAGGCGGTGGCTCTCACAGCCACACACAGGGATGTGTTTAGTTGCAAGAGCAATGGGCTTCATCCCATTTCTGCTCAAAACACACCCGGTTCGTCAGCTCTTTCCAGCGCAGTTCAAATGAAAATGGTGTAGCTGGAAACAGGCATCCACCCTGATGTGTCTCTGACAGGTCTCAGCAGTGGGTGTGTGAACTGGGATGAGATTCCCGGCAGCAGGATTTCCCCCAGTTTGGGAATACATGTGTAGTGACTGCACACTTGTCCTAAGCTGGCTCCTGCTGGCATCCCAGGGATGGGGACCGAAATACATCTGGGTGGCAATTTGTGTGACCAGTTACTCATTTAAAAACAAAAAACCACACCAAACCAAAAAGCAAGAAACTGGCTTTCCACTCCCCCCCAACACCAACTGGGGGGAGTGGAAAGCCACTTTCAGGTCAAACAGATGACTTTGCTAGTCAAATGTGACCTGTCTGAGTGAAGTTTCTCTTGGGAAAGTTCAAGCCTTTTATTTCAAACTTTAAAGCAAAACTCTATTGTTTCTGAATGGCTTTTGTTCAACAGTTGAACTAATTGCAATTACAAATGTAAAAAAAAAAAGAAAAGGGTGACTGGTGGGGATGGAGAGGAATGAAAGCAAATTCACTGAGCTTGAAGCAAAGTGAGTGTGGAGGGGCTGGTGAGAGCAATGATATTTTAGGTCGGGAGTGATATAAGTTGGGGTCTTTCCTTCAGGTTTGCTTGTTTTCTGGCTCTTCCACCAAGTTAAAAAAAAATGCCTTATTTTGCATGAGTATAAACTGTAGCAATCTTGTTTCAGAGATGATTTGTACAGGCTAGTGTTCGTCAGAGGAAAATGAGAAAAGCTATGGCATCCCTGACTTATGCTCAGGCTTCGCCTGACTGCCAGCGTGGAAGATGATGGATGTTTCTTCCTGTAGTTTCTTCGAGATGAATTTTCCACCACCTGCCTCATATCTGATGAGGTCTCTGATGTGATATAAGAACATGGATTTCAGGTTCTTAATTAAATGTTCAGGCTGGGCAAATATTGCTGGTTAAGGGCATAGATAGTCATATATAATTTTAAAAGTTCCCCTCTCAGACAAGGGAAACTCCTACTTTTGCCTTTGATTCATTTTGAATGCATGGCAGAGACATCCAGGAGTCACTGAGGTGCTTACTTCTCAGATCAGTAAGCAGATAAATGGATCATGTCCTCTTTGCTCTCATATTTTTGAAATTGGTTTGCAAAATTCCGCTTTCTAATCTGCCCCCTTAATCCGAGCTCATCCCTCTGTTTCAGGCTGGCTCCTGATTCTTTGAATGATCAAGTAGGCTTCCTCTCTTTGTTCCCCTGCTAAAAATACAAACCGTTCAACAAAGCTGTAATTAATATTTTCCTGTCATCATGTCCTCTTCTTTATCAAGCCTTCAGATCAAGTGTGGGTATTCAGATGGGAAGAAGGCATTGCTTCATGATTTTACCCTTTCGCCTTGCTGGCAGTTCGATAGAAAAAGAAGTCAGTCTGCAAAAAGGAAAAACTCAATAGTGACATAATGTTAGCAAATCTTTTAATTTTATAATGTGGTTTTTTTGGGCTGTGTTTAATGAGAAAACTGAAATTCTGGAGGCTTTTATTTCTGAGGATGATGAAAATTAGCCCTCTGGGAAACGATTCCTCCTCAGTGCAGCTCTTTAATTTGCCTGTCTGAGCCCTTTAATGATGTTACTGCATCCTAATTGGAAGTCACTTGAAGGCAGACTAGGTTTTGATTGTGATTGATTTAATAGATCCTCATTGTAGCTGGTCTGGAGATGCCTGTCTTGCCTCGGACTGAACTTATTAATAGGCTCTGCTGTTTATTGCTGATTCTCAGCCCGTGTGGAGGTACAGTCCTTACGATTTAATTTTGCACCCTTGTATCTTCTGATGATTCATTCTGCAAATTGGGTGCCTAACTGGGGTGTGCCTGATGGTAGTCCTGCTGGGACCCTCTGAAGGTGCCTTTCTGGATGTATTTGGCTGATATTCCCCCCACACCAACCCCTGGCCTTTTTGCACTATGGATTTCCCTGGGACAGCTTCCACCCGCAGCAGCGAGGCTGGGTCTAAAACAACATAGAAAGGGACAGAATTTGGCCGTCTCTCTATATATGTAGAACTAAAGAAAGAGTTACTTGGCTTCCCTTTCTTCACACCCTGCTGGAGCACAAAGAGCTCCTGCTCACTGGCTCAGTTAAGCTACAGCCTGGTGCTGAACTGCATTAATTTTAGTTTAACTGGAGCCTGAACACCGGCCAGAGCCATAACGTGCTCTCTCCGACAGGCTCACATTTTGAAGCATGAGACCAAGGCATCTTTTCAGCAACTCCATTACTGATTCAAGAGCGATGGATATTAAAATGTCAGTCAGTTTCTTTTAATTATGCCTGTAGCAACCTGGGAGAGCTGCAGATTTCATTTTGGGAGCGCTGTCACTTTTTGACAGGTCAGAGAGAAGCCTGACCAGCAAAAGCACCAGGGTGAGGGCAGGCTCGTTGGAATAAAACTGGCCTTTACCCAGCTGTAGCTTATTTCATTTTCCAAGCAAGTGGGCTTTGGTTTCTCATGATGTAAGAGCAAACAAGTTGTGTGAGGATCCTGGCTCTTCCCTACAGCGGGCGTTAGGGGACGTGTCCTGGTCCACCCCTGACTTCAGCGGGTGTGAGGTTCTGTGCCTGAGCTCTGACGTGCTTTGTGCTGGCAGACATGGGGAGGTTTCCCTCACACACATGATGAATTTACACTGCTTGGCTACACATCACTGGGACTCATTCCTCTTCCAGCTGTCACCGAGCTCTCGTGCTGTGCCAGCGGTACCAGCTCGTCAGTGTACTTCTCCATCCTCCCTATTGAGGGGCTCGCCTCTGTCTCCCCCCACCTCTCCGCTGGCTCTTGTCGTGTTTGTAACTGGCACTAAATGAAAAATGCAGAGTGCTGAGTCACGGGGTAGCGATAACAAAAATGTCGTTTGTGCTGGACAAATTAGTACTGTGTTGCCTGTAGCATGATGACTGACCTCCTGTTCAAAGGTCTGTCAAAGACAGTAAGTGTTCTGCTTGCTGGTGTTGTCTCCGTCCCCTAACTACTACTAACAACTACTTGCTGGTGTTGTCCTCTTCCCCTATTAGGAAGAAATTCTTCACGAGACACTGGCCCAGGTTGCCCAGAGAAGCTGTGGGTGCCCCATCCCTGGAGGTGTTCCAAGGCCAGGCTGGATGGGGCTTTGAGCAACCTGGTCTGGTGGGAGGTGTCCCTGCCCATGGCAGGGGGGTTGGACCTAGATGATCTTTAAGGTCCCTTCCAACCCAAACCATTCTATGATTCTATGATTCTATGATTCTATGATTCTATGATTCTATGATTCTATGATTCTATGATTCTATGATTCTAAAGCATGTCCTGTGGCATCAGCTTCCTGCCCGTCTGTCCGAAGTGGCACTTGCTCAGCTCTCTGGAACGGTCCTGACACCTCTGCCACATCCATGCTGCCATCTCTGCTGTATCTGTGCTGCCCTCCATCCCAGAGAGGTGTCTCGGTGGTCTCTGCTGCCCCGGAGTTGAGTTGCAGGGGGAATTGCAGGACTTTGTGCTCGTTCTTCTGGGTGGATGCAGGGGGATGGTGGAAAGATGCTGCAAGATTGCCAGCAGCGTTATGGTTTGGTTTCTGCGAAAGCAGTGGCTGGCTTCAGATGTTTGTGCTTGGTGCAGATGCAGAGTGTCTCAAACCATTGATCTCAGTGTCCTTGGGGGTGGGGGCAGTGTCACCTCTAGTCCGGCTTGTTCCCTGGTTCTAGATAATCGGATGACTCATGATGGAGAGCTGATTCTACAGCCGGAGGGCCAGGATACTCAGCTGTGGACCATTCTATACTTCCACAGCTTCTCCAGAGCTCCAGCTGCTTGCTCAGAGCCAGGGTGAGTCAGTCAGCATGTACTGATCATGCAGCAGAGCCAGCAGCCCCTCTGCCTCTGTATGACACGTGTGTCCACAGAGACACTTGGGGTGCAAGGCTGTGGGGATGCAGAGAGCGAGGGGAGAGGGAAGGTTGGGACACGAGCTCTGGGTGTTTGCTGTAAGCAGTCTGGGAGCAGGTGGAGAAGGTCAGGACTAGGGTGGTGTGTGCTTCTCTTGCCAAGAGGCAAATCCTAAAGACACACCAGGGTAGGGCAGGCAGCTGGGTGAATGCAGTGGCTACCCCCAGGACCTCTGGGGTTAGGTGTGACGTGGAGAGCTCTTGGGAGCACATTGCAGCAGGGTTGAGAGTGAAGCAGCGGGGTGTGCTGCTGATCCTGGTGGCTTCTCCCTTTCTGTGGGTCTCCTCTATGCTTGTTTAGCTGATGGGTTTAGAAAGTCTCCTCCACAGTTGGGAGGTGGACTGGTGAAAGAACCATTGCTGGGGTCACTTGCCTTAGCGAGGAGCAGACTGTGACCACTGAGTCACCTTCAGTGAGCTCAGGTGAGCTGCCCAGTGGGTTTGCTGTCTCCATCTGTACTGGAAACCCAGGCTAGGCTTTGAAGCTCATGCAAACAGTAACATAGAAACACCTCACATAGGTTTTCATACACAGAAAAAACATTAGCAAGAAGCTTCTGCTAAAGGTCTGACTGCCAAAATGTTTGCATGAACCAGCAGAGGTTTAAGGCAGACTGCAATGAAGAGCTTGTGCTTCTTATACTTGCTTGACTCATGTAACAATTCTCTAAATCTAAGGTTACTGCCTTTATATTGTATTTTTGCCAGCAACAAACCCCAAATATCTAGCTTCTCCTAGTTAAGCAAGGAGTCAAACCGCTTTTGCTTTTCCAAGCTTTAGCCTCCCTTGCCAGGGACACCCTTCACATGCTGGGTCACTGCCACATGCTGTGCAAGCACCTGAGCTTCAGGAGCATCCTCTGTTCCCAAAGCCTTTAAGGATGTAAAATCCCTGAAGGTCTTTCGGTCAAACCTTTTTGTTTGTTTGTTTGGTTGGTTTTTGTTGTTGTTCTGTAGGCTTACTTTGCAGTTACAGGCTGTGACTTTCAGCATGGCTGTGCCCTGGATTGCCCAGTGCTGGGGGGAGGTTTTCTACATGAATTGCTCCGTATAAATAAACCAATGACAACAGTGATGAAAAATGCAGGCTTTTGCTGTAAAAGTACATCAACTACTTCTTATTCTTAAAGAATTCTTCCATCAAATCACCACAAATCGTCATTCCTTCCTCATTGCTGTGTTGTCTGACAATAATATTTGTCATAGAGACAAAAAGAAGATGCACAGAAAAAAAGCAATAACTATATAGGATTCTAAAAGTCTGTTGGGTAATTGCCCCCCGGAAAAAAGAGCTTTACAGTGTATGCATGTGAGTTTTAACTCTTGGCTGCCATTTAAACTAAGTTAGTGTATCTGGGATCACTCTGGCTTTTTTTGCCGAGTTCTAGGATGCTGCAGATCTGCTTTTATGTCCCCACGGTGTACATCAGTGCCAGAGGGGAGGCTGAGGATGGAGGGTGTTGGGCTGAGGCCAGAAATGAAGGTTGCGCTGGTCAAGCCTCCAGGCTCAGAGTTAGATGTGGAGCAGGGTCCTGGTGCAAAGGTAAACACCCAGCGGGCAAAGAGGGTCTCCATGACCTTGGGCTGGGTGAGGGGGAAATGGCTTCAGCTGGGTAACCCTTCTGTAGCAGGTTTGGCACATCCAAGCAGCTGGGTGAGGGTTTGGTATTGCCCGTGTATGTAGCACATGGGCATCTTTCACTGCTGAGGGTCTGAGACTGCTTTATGGGCACTTGGCAAGAGGTGTTTATGCCTTGCCTCCTGGCCTTACCTTCAGCATCCTTCATCAGCCCTGTCTCAGCGCCTGGAGGATGCTATCACAGCTCGCACAGAGCTGCACAGCTCTTCTCTTCGAGCTGCTGCAAGATTTACTAGCGCTCCAGCTGCTGTTAATAACGACGCATTTGTCATGTGCTGTTTAATTAGCGTGGAGTATGAATCACAATAAAGGAGCGGGAGAGAACCAAGGTAAATGTCAGCTGATACACCAACAATGTGGCTGTGAACATAAAGTACCCCCGTGTACCGGCCACACAATACCCAGATCCTTATTAACGTGGTGTATGGCTGAATGAGCACGGGGAGAGCAGGGCTGCCCTGACTCTGCCTTTTCCCCGTGGGCACAAGGACCGATGGATGACCTGACCTTGGAGGGACAGCTTTTTTATTTTCCCCTCCAAACTTGACACCCGCACAGCATTTGATACCTGTTACCTCAGAAAAGCAAATAGCACGTTGCCTTTCTTGCAGAAGCCAGGCCAAGGGCAGAGCCTGCCATCATCTTCACTGATGTGCGTTGGCAGTGTTTGGCGCTGGCTGGATTAGGTTGTTTGATGTGCTAACCCTGTGGAAATGACTTAATGCCGATGTGCTCGTTATTCTGAAGTGTTGGTTGGGGATACGGCTGCTCTGAGGGGTCCACACTATACCTGTGTCAGCCATGGGGCTTGCTGCTGGGCACATGTGTGGTCAGAGAAGGTCCCTGCCTGTTGCTTTTCAGGCAAAGACGAGCAAACGTTACATCTGTGCCTTTCAGAGATGATGGGATGAGCCAAGCACCCTGATTGTCATATGGCAGATATGGCGGCTGCCTCCCGAATCCCAGGTGGGCCCTGTGGTTATTTTCTGCCCAGACACCTGGCACACCAAGTGATATCTTGTGGCTTCTACTTTGACTTGTCACCGTGCCCAGAGCCTCACAGCCTTCCCTCTGGCCGCACACAGTGCCCTGTACTCCTGCCTGCGGATCCCTTTCCAGAATGACAGGGCTACCACGGGAGAAAAACCCCTGGACTCAGCAGCTGGAGAGCCTAGTGCCCCATGAACTTTGTGTTGGGATGTGTCAAGTCAATACTAAAAAAAAAAACAGCCAAACTTACCCAAGAAATGTTGAGGTAAGAGTTGTGTCGAGGGTCTTTTCAGTGCCGCCAACCCGAGCGTTAGCTGGCTGCCTGCAGGTTTGCCTGCATATGAAAATATTAGGGTTTGCACAGAGGCTGAATTTGCATATGAAGAGAGAGTAATGTTGGTGCTGCCTCGCTGCATGTTTTAAAGGGCATTAGGAAGTGTTGCTTTTTAAAATGACTGGCAAATAGTAAGCTAGCAGCATTTCAGAAAGGCGCCTGTCTGAGTAAATGTTTTTCAGAGTATCCGACTGTGCCAGTCTTCTCTCATAATTAGCACACCGTTTTACTTCAGGCACAGTAGTAAATTGACAGAGGCTTAATCTTGCCTTTTCGAGGAGTCAGTAGGCCAAATCCTGCCCTTCTGTCTTAGCTCTAATACTGCAGCTCCTTACCTCAGTGCAGTTATTCCCTGGTTCAGCTTTGAGCTGTGTGGTTGGAGACTTCTGTGCTGTGCCACTACCTCAGTGAGAAGTTAGGAGAGACTTCACTGGATACTCACCGTGGGACTCCATGCACTGCCCTTTTTAGCAGGTCAGTATGGACTACCCACTGAGCAGACCCATGCTTGTTTTCTGGCTCTCTCAGCAAAAGAATAGCATGCTGAGGTTATTTTTCTGATTGTTTAGCCTGGCTCAAGACCTTAAGCTTATTCTGGTGTAAATTTGGAGCCTGTGTTAATTGTTTGCCCTTGAAGGCACCCACTTTCTGTCAGATCTGACTGAAGGAACTGGTGGGGAAGTAGAAGTTGTTCATAAATGCGTTGCTTACATGGAGTATGATGGCAAAAAACTCTTGTGTCTTACAAAACCAGGTGGCACCACGTGTGAAGGAAGGTGACACCACCCACCCTGCTCTCTGTGCACCCAGGTCCCTCGTGGGCATGTGGAAATCTGTCCCAATTCAGTTATTCAAAACAAACCAGCATGATTCCATAGGCACTATGTGGTTGTCCCAGCCTTGGACTGCGTTCCTCCTGTGCTACTGTGTCCTGAGCACAGGCAGAGCCTCTGCCCAAGGCCCTCCAAAGGAGCACCCATGACTTGTGGGCTGCTCAGGGAAGCTGATTTGTCTGTCCTCTGGTGGTGTGCATGAACTTCACGGTTCATTTTCCTCATTTTGGGACTTGATGTCCTGCCAGCTGTGGCTGGGGAGCTCAGCAGGTAGGGCTGGGATGAGGCTCCTGGCACAGCTCCCACCCTGCCACACGAGGTCCTGCCTTCTTGCTGTGGTGCCAACGGGACGCCCGATGCTTTGAGATGATGTTCTTTGCAGGCTGTCGTGGTGGTAAACATTGAATGGAACAATCCAAGTGCTGTAGCTGTAGCACACTGCAAAGCACTTGAAAGATGACATCGCATGAAAAACAGCGGCCAAACTGGGAAAGTTAGGCTTCGCTTTTGGCAGGCAGAGAAGGCACTGAGACGAAGCACAGAAATGAGCTTTTAAAGAATTTTCTAAGCAAGACTGGCTGGGCAGCCAATTTGCCAGGGATCCTTTCATATGCTTCCACTTGGAGTATTAAATAATCTGATTTTAGGGTGAAGTTGCTTGCTTTTCTGCATCATATTCTATTCTGGACCTTGTAATGCCATCAGTAGTGGAAGAAGAAAAAAGCTCCATCCCAAGTTCTTCATCCAGGCTGCCTGGTCTCCTCTGCAGGGGCTGGCTGGCACTGTCCTGCCGCCTGGTCTGTGCTCGGGTAATGACTTGCTGAAGGATGTCACAAATGAGCTCTCTTCACAGCTCCCTTAGGGCTGCTAATTACCACCCCTGAGGACCCCACCGAGGGCCAGAATTACCAGCAAGTAGGTGGCTGACAGCCTCCTCTGGCCTCTGTTTCTCCAGTCAGCACTCAACAGGGAGCCAGAAGAAGACACAAGCCATCCTTCTCTTCAAAGAGAAAGTTTTCTATTATTTATACTGCATTTTTCATGCTTTGTCTCTCATGCGGAAGAAGTTTGGATATATTTTTTCAAAAAGCTTTCTTTATAAGCGTCTGTGGTATCAATCAGGCACAATGACAAAGCTTCCAGAGAGAAGCAGTGGACGGGAGGGTGGGAGATGGTATGCCCTTTGGGGTGACACAAATGCTTGGCCCCTGGCGCTGGGTGGCTGGGTGATCATGTTTGGTGGTGGCACATTGCTTTCTTGGCAATTGTGATTTTCATGTGCTTTCTTTTCCTACCTACTTCTAGTTAACTATCATTATTCATACACAGCATGTGCATATGCAAGCTGCACAATGGACTTTGTTGAACAATACCAGGCATAGGGCTAAATGCTTGTATTTTGTCATTGCCACGACCCCTTTCCCTCCAGTTCTTCCACCACACAACTTTTTTTTTTTCTCTTTTCTCCTATGTGAGAGATTTGGAGCAGAGAGTGGATGTGCTTTTTCTGCTTCAGGAGCCACCTAGCACGTTAGCAGATACTGAAGAACAGTTGATGCCCGGTGATGTGTAACAAGGGTTGTTGGGGCCCTGAGGACCATGGAAGTGTTTGGCCTCAGCCTCTCCTCTCCCGTGGGAGCAGTCACTTGTGACAGGTCTTTCCAAGGCTGAAGCACATCCCTCTGTTGCAGAGAGCACAGCCACACGGAAGGAGAAGCAGGGGGTGAAAAATCACTTCTTTACTTACATGGACTGTAAATTGTAACTGAACTCCAGTGAAAAGAAGACTCTGAGCTGTGTGAAGACCCATGAGTGGGCTGGGGGCACAAACCACCGAGTCTGTAATAATACTGCCGTGGGACGGTGTGAGGGGGGTTATTCCTTTGCAGGGGAGGAGGACTGCAGGATTTGGTGGATCTCGTTCCGGAGAGGCCCATGCAAAAGTTAACGCTTTGCTAAGTAGGTGTTTATATGCTGAGGGGTTGTACTTGGGATCTGTTGCTGTTAAAAATGAAACAACCCCCAACGACACTGGAAAAAATATCAAAACCAAACAAAGCCCCCCTCTTTTGTCATCAAAATTACACTCCCTCCTTTTGTTGCTGTGTTTTGTGCTGCCGAGAGCTGCTGCGTGACTCACGCCCATCCCCTTGGGAACAGCTCGAGTGCATACGTGACGTCTGATAAAGCTACCGTGAGAAGGTACATGGGGTGGTGTGTGATAAGAGATGTGGTGACCCCTCATCTCTTATGCTGGTCCCAGTTTGCCATGCAGCGTGAGACGCGAGCTCCAGATTGTCCTTGGTTTCTTGGGAGTCCCTCAGGACTGGCCCTACATCCTCCTGGGGTGTTTAAGCACCCGTGGGTGGATGAAGGGAGAAGTCCGACAAGGATATAAGTTACTGCGGGGGAAAACGTTATGGGACAAAATTAGTGCTACAGTCAGGCATCCCAGAAGGGTTTCACAAATTCAAGTGACTGTTCCCACTCTGCAGGCTCTCTCTAGCTTGTGATCACAGGCGTGGTGAGTGAGAAGGGCTGTATTTATAGCGGTTGTGGCCACTCTGCCATCTCTAGTGCTACAATTAAGGCTTGAAAGGCAAATAACTTACTGATGTGTCTCACAAACGGCACATCTGTTGAGCGATTCTCGTTCTTAAGCTGAAAATGTAAACACTTTATTAAAGGGACATAAAGAGAAGTACATAGATGTTGAAAGAGTTGAGCATCCACCCTCTCTATGAGCATGACTTACGTTCTCACTTTTTTTGCTGGGGCTTTGCATCAAGCAGGCAGTCTTGAGCTTAAAGACTGCTGAAGTCACTGACGTGTTCCCCGTACTCCTCCTCTCCCAGGCTCTCTCTTCAAGCCTGTTCTTTCATCCCAGGTGCAAAATAAAGTAGATATTCAGAGGCTGAAGAAGGTACGCTGTGGCAGGGCACAGTGGTGAGGAAAACCCACACCTCCTCCTCCTTCAGGCGGTGGTGATAAGAGAGAGAGCGTCTCCTTTATCTCACCCTCTGCCACCTTGCCAGCAGCACTGCCTTTTTATAAAATAGTTTAAAACAGTTTGTAGTCTGCATGAAAAAGAAATGGAAAATATTGTGAATTCGGGGACTGTAATCTTACACATTTCTTTGGGTTTATGAAAATACCCGTGAAAGAACCCATCCTACAGTGCATCAAAGACTGTCCTTTCATCCTGGGCAGTTTCTTACACCATAACAGAGATTCCATTAGGAGGTGTCTTCTTGGGGAGCAGGTGTCCTCTTGTAAGGACTTCTCGGGCAACTCTCCTCTTAAAAGAAAGAAACAAACAAACCCCATCCTTTTCCTTCATGTTACAGGGAGGTGAGGGGAAAGGACAGATTCCCAGCTGATTTTGAGGATGCTGGAACTGTAGGAAAGAGCGTTTGTGCTTCCTTATCTGTTACTCTGGTGCTCTCCTTACACAAGTGGGACTGCCCTTGAAGACAGCAGATCACATTTTTATGGCAATGCCATCATGTTTAAAAATAAGGTGTAAAATTGTGCGTTGAACTTCAGAGCTGAGGCTTATTCTGTTTTTATATAGCTTTTTGCTTTTTATGATTTCATGGACCATATAGCAAATTTAGTTTGACTACCTAGTAAACATAAGTAGGCCTGTAGGAATTGTACTATTTGGCAGTGGTAATTATATTTCAGTATTTCAGAGAGACTTTTGAAAATAATCTGCTTTGGCCTAACGTGGTTCCTGCTGACGTCAGCAGCAGAAGCCCCGTCTGGATTTCAGCAGCAAAGGAGAAGGGACACTTCAGTGCTTTTGCAAATCCTGTCTTTAAAACATTGATGGAGAGTAAATATCCACAAATATTCTTGAACTGATGCTTTCCTAATGTGTGTGCCATGACTACATTGCAGCTCGTTTGCAAGACCTTGCAGCCAAGTGCTCCCATTCTCCAGACTGTTCTCCCTAGGTGTTTTAGATCTATCTTTCTTCCCCCCCCCACCTTAACCCATATCTTGTTTCTTTTCTTTCAAACTCAGTTTTCTGCACGCCACGTAGCTGCCATACTGGTTGGTTGACTTTCTGTTTTTCGAATTTGCTCCAATGACTTCAGAGGTTGAACAGCTGCCACCTCATACGTGGCGCTACCTTGCCAGGTATTGCACAATAAATAAAAATGTGGCTCAGAGGTCGAGGTGAGGTTTTAGTGGCTTAAATCAATAGACCTTAGAGGGTATGTGGCACGTGTTATAACTCTCCAGAATCCTTTACTTCTACTTCATGAATTTCTGAGCAATATCGGTAGAAATAATTTTAGAGATTTCCTTTCTCTTCCCAAGTCAGGGTAATACCATTTGAGTCACAACATTGCACATCTCAGCAACAGGTTTTAAAAGGGAGTGGGTGTAGATTTGGGGGATATTTCTGAGTTAGGACAAAGGTATTTTTTTATGTTATCCTGTAGAAATATTTACACCAGCCTTAAAAGGACCCTTCTTCCAGCTTACAACTTGCATGTAGAAAAGCAGCCTAACTTTTTTGCCTCGGTGGTGTGGCTGGCCCAGCTTGGCCAGTGGGGTCTTGCTGGCCAGCGTGACTGGCTGAGTGCTCTGAGCACCTCAGAGCGATGCTGGGCACCAGGTGGAGGTCCCACTGTGGAGGTGGTGTTAGGTCAGGCTGGCCTTCCAGGGTTCAGGACCAGCTCCCTGATGTTCACTTGTGATGTGCTTGAGATAGTTACCTGTTGCTCCAGGCTGTTCTCTGGGTGAAATCCGCTGCTGCCCAACCTGAGTGGATGCACCCTTGAGGCACGCCAGGATGGACAGTCCCATGGAGCTCTATAGTCTGCACTGTTACGTGGTCTGGACTGCTGGGCAAGCCTGGAGCTCTTGTGGAGAAGACTGAGAGCACTGTGGCTGGATGGGAACTGGCTCCGTTTCTCCAGCTGATCTGCTTGCAGGTGGACACAGGAGCTTCTGTCCCTTCTGGGGACCATCTAGCCTGGCATTTGGTTTCTCACAGCAACAATAGGAAAGGCTGTGTAGGGAGAAAAGGAGTTTGGTTGCTGTTTGCGTTCCCAGCCCTTGTACCCTCCCAACACTCACAATTGTTGGGTTAGAGCTATTGAGCCTATTGATGCCTTTAGGACCTAATACCAGTTTCTTGGCTATGTGAAGGGAGCTTCAGTTACCTGGGGCAACACAGGCACCTTTCTGCTCAGTCACACCTTGAGCAGCTTGTCTTGAGCTGTTTGCTTATATGCTTGGCATCCAGGACAAAGTTTTAGGTGAACAAACTATGATTTGATCAGGACTTGAGTCCTGGCTGCTCCTCGTGGACCCTGTGTGTGGAACTCTTCAAGCAGAGCTGAAACATACCTGTGCCTTGGGCTGTGTTAGGGACTCTTTGGAGCTCAAACAGTAGGTTAAACTGTGTGTGCAGATACAGCCTTTCTACATACTGTTCTTGTCAAACCAACAGCGACCAGAAATAGTAGCATGTCCTTTTTGTAATTCTTGGATATTTGTTTCCTTAATCTTCTTTATTCAGGCCTGATTGGAAGGACTATTTTAGGCTGCCTTTGGCTGCTTTTGGGTTCCCTCTGTAACACTCCCGCTGTGCAGTGGGGACCAAAGGGTGCATGGGATCCACGAATGTGCTGAGGGCCCCACTGTGCACATATGGATGAACACATAGTGAAAGGCCATCAGAAGCTCCAAAAGCTAATGATTGAAATGGATAGCTCTGGGAATCCTGTTACCCTTCCCTGGCTGAGAGCGAGCTGTGATGCCAGCACGCACAGAGGTCTGTGACAAAGCTGTGGCTGAGCCCTAGTTATCCCGAACCTCATCTTCATTTGGAGAAGATTATTTTTCAAATTGACAGCTGTTACTGCCTGCAGCAACTAACTCCATGGGGTGTCTGTTTGGGCTCTCACATCCTGAATGACTACCTTTGCATGTCCTGCTCAAGTCCAGCTCGCCTTTGTCTGTCTAAAAGCAGTAGAGGAGGGTTTCTCATCAGTACTCCTTAGCAAATCATGTTTTCTGCTTCAGGGTGACTTGCTGTTGCTGATCAAGTGGCAAAAGAGAGGAAATATGCCAAGGAAAGAGGGAATGGAGAAAGGGAGAGGAAAAGAGGGAATGGAGAAAGGGAGGAAAAATACTTCCAAAACACCTACTAAAAACAAATTACCAAGTCAGTTTTTCTGCCCCACAGAATATGCCTCCACTGGAAGCAATGATGAGGGACTTGTTATTCATGGCCTTGTCTGATCCTTGTTCCACCCCCTATGTGGTAGGGTTATGTGTGTCAAAATACATGCCTGATTAGCTTCTGTGTTCAAACCAGGAGAACTTGGAACCACTCTGAATAGTCTTTTATTTGAAAAGAAGAAGTAAGCTGCTGTCAGTTCTGTTTTCTTCCCTGAATATCGAGATACTGGTAAAGCTGACACAAAGCATCACTGAAAAATATACTAATTTATATCAGTGCAGAATATAAGCCTAAGCATTCTCATACTGAGTATACTGAAATCCAATATCAGGCAATGTAACTGACTCCACTTTCAGGAGTATTAACAAGGAGACATAACCAGAAGGGTAAACAGAAACAAATAGTGCAATGTTTCCCACTCTGGAAACAAGAATCATCACTTGCTGATGGTCCACAGAGTTGGCTGAGCTTCTTGAGTTGGCTCAGCTCCTTGTCTCTGGCTCCTAAACTACATTCAAAACAGGTTAAAAAGACATTGGAGATGTTCCTTAAGTTACTCTTGGTATAAATAATGGCTTTTCCAGTTTGCTAGTGAGAAACTGCAGATGAGACAAAGATGGGTGGAGGGACAAGTGATGGAGCTCTGGAGAAAGGTGATCTCCTTTCAGCGAGGACTTGGACTTCAAAGTTGGGTTTTGTTGTAGGTTTGAGGAGTTGGAATGTCTTAATTTTGAATGAAATTCATAACTTTTTTACGTTTCCCACACAGAAAGGCAGGGGTGAAGACCCCTGGAAGCCCTTTGGCTCCCATTTCTACAATATTGTGCCTGGTTTCTGTTACAACTTTGTTGAAATCAAACTGTTTTCCCAAAACATTTGAGTTAGGGAAACTCCAAGGGAAATTCCAGTTCAACACTTTTTTTTTTTTTCTGACTAGCACTGGGTGAATTATCCAGAGGGTTTTTCACTATATTGGGCAGAGTGAAGTACTTTCTTAGTGTGCCCAAATCAAACAAAGTATGTTTTACAGCCATTTGCAAGGTAATGAACGTGGGGAAATGCAAACAAGCATTATGGAACAAATAATAATAATATTGTGGAAAGTAGCAATCCTTAAAAAGGATTTAGGGGTAAATGAACACCAGCTCCAATAACATAGCAGAAAGTTGAATGAGGCTTGTGAACATATAGACAGGGAGGTTAAAGAGTGGAGTGGAGAGCAGTGACTTATGGTACCAATGGGCACAAGAGTGAAACAGTCTGATTCTGTTGATCTCCTTTAAAGAAAGTGTGTGGAAAAAGATGGGCAGAAAAATGCCTAGAAAATGGTTCTTGCACTTGGAGAAATGCTGCCCAGAGTGAGTTTGAATAGCTCATTACACTTCACTTGTCAAAAAATAAGATCAAGAGGTTCCTTGGTTGTGATGTATAAATCCAATACACAGGGAATATAGCAGGTATTGAAGCTAAACAGATACTGAATCTAGTGGAAAAAACCTCTAACAGAACCATTGGCTGAGAGCTGAGGCCATTTAAACTAAAAGTTTAGAAAATTATTTTGCTGGTCTGTGTTAATCAGTCACCGGGAAAACTGCTAATGGCAGCAGTGGATTCTCATCTCTCATCTTCATAACAAGACAGGCTGTCTTTTAGGGAACAAATACGTACCAGTTGTTCATATGGATTAGTGGGTTCAGCAGAAGAATAAATATCTGAATCGGAAGGAGCTGTGATAGTTTACAAGCTAGTTTAAATGGTCAGATGGTTTCATTAGTCTTAAATTCTAACATTATGAGATGGGACCATGAATGGTAGAGAAAGTGTCTGAGGCACCACTCCAGCTTGTCATGACATCACTTGCCATTACAATATCAGATAGAAATCACACTGGAAAGTAGAACAGTAGAGAAATAATATAAAATCTTTGCCTAAGAGCAAGGATCAGGGAGAAATTCCCTGACTTTGGAGTCCTGTTTCCTTTGAAGGCTGGCAGATGATGGGACCCAAGCTCTTGCCTGCCCCAGGAATGGCAGAACCTGATGTTGCCTGGTTCTGGGCAGCCTCGTGTCAGCACCACAACAGGAAGGGCTGCTTCTAAAGCCTTAGGAACATCCCTTGGTTTTGCGTAGCCTCGGTACACACCAGGCGTGCTTTTGCTGATGAGCTTCCATGCTCTGAGCATGGGCTTCCGCCACTGCTGGGTAAACAGGAACAGCAGGACAAATCAGGGGTGGACAGTAACGGGTGATGGAGGTTTAGCCACTGTGACCTTCAGACTTGCAAATGAGCTCTCACAAAGAGTCAGGAAAAGTGCTTCTGCCTCTTGGGGAAAGGATATAGATGGCATTGTTTTATGTCTCTTGATAACTTGCCAATAAGTTTTATTAACACTGGCCTCACAACGAGGTCAATCAATCCATCAATCTCCATATTTGCAGCATATTTATAAGAAATGCCTTAAAGCACTTTCCAAAAATACAGATGTCCCTGTGACATCTTTAAATAAACAAGAGAGCTGGAGAGGGAGGAATCAATACAATTTAAACTTATGTATTGATATTTCATATTATATATTTTCTGCAAATGGATAGTCAGATTTTATATAATATCTTTTATATAACCTTATTAAAAAAATCCAGTTGTGATGCAGTCCTCTACCTGCCCTTTTTTTCCCCATCTGTTAAAAGGTCATTGTGTAAATGCTGGTCTGCACAAATCACGCTTCCTCCTGGCTGGAGAAAGCAGTGGAGCATTTTCTCCTCAAACCTCCTGATAACGATGCATTGAAACAGCTCTTAAGTCTTTAAAAATGCTAGTTAGATGGACAAACCAAGGCATCATGGAGTGGTTCTATGGTAGGTCTTTAACCAAGGCAACAGTATTTGGGGAAATTGGCCAACTGGGTCTTGCAATAATTCAGATTCTTAAGACGGAGAACTATCCTACAGGAGTGACACAAGAAACCAAAGGAAGCGCAGTGGGTTCAGGCACAGTGTGACTCTGTTTCTTGTGAGGTCTCAGGGATATCTATCATTGTGCATATCCAGGTTTGTGAAAGAGGCAAGAGATGATAACTGAGCCATATATAATAGTAGCAGGGAGTTGAATAATAAATTCTATGCTCAGTCAAGCATTGCTTGGTTTCTGTCTGGGTTTCATTTCCAGCAATTACTAGACAGTCAAGATTGAACTCCAGACAAGCAGAGGTAGGACCTGGATTGCATCAAGAATTATGTGTTAGTCATGAGAATTACAGCGTGATCTATTATTAGTGCATCAGAAAATAGCCCTGTGAAGTAAGGGAGAGGCTGAAAAGAATAGAAACAAGGTCTGAGAGGGATCTCACTGTGTCAGAATTAAAGGAAAATAGCAATCTTCCCTTGTGACAAATAAATTTTTAGGGACGTGGCTTAGAGGTGGACTTGGCAGTGTTAGGTTTACAGTTGAACTCGATGATCTTAAAGGTCTTTTCCAACCTAAATGATCCTATGATTCTATTCTATGAAGAGCTGGCTCCCTTACAAACAGAAAGGCTGTCCTGTATCCAGATGTCTCTGGATTGCCTGCCTCCTCCTGAGGGTGTGAGCTTCCTCCTCTCCAACTGGGTTGGCGGCAGGTTAGTTCCCTACGTCCTGGGGTGAGCTGGAAGCCTCAGCAGCCTTTGCCTGAGAGTTCTTCCTTAGCCTGCTCCTGCCCTTGGTCCTGCCTGACCAGCTGCCCTGTTGATTTGGGGCCAGATCCTGACCCCCATACTGAACTTTATAGCTCAACCTCAGAGCTGCCTTGTCACTATAGATTGACTTGGTGGTCTGGACTCTCTGCAGACCCTGGTTACAACTTCTGAATAATAGCTGGCGAGGTGGAGGTCCCAGGCTTGTTGTCCTGGTGCTGTTGGTCTCACAGGATGTGTGGCTCTGGGATCCTGTGGCACCATGACATGTACAACAGCGGCAATGAATCAGGACATGTTGGGCTTGCTGTGAAACCACCAGCTCTGCCAACACTTGTTGCCAACACTTGACTACCTTGGTGGACAAGGGGAAAGCAGTAAAAGTTTGGTTGTGTTTTTTTACTGTGTGGGTGGTCAAACACTGGTGCAGGTCACCCACAGGATGACCCACCCTGATTATCCTTTGAGATACTCAAAACCCAACTGGACACAGTCTTGGGCAGCCATCTCCAGCTGGTCCTGATGGAGCTGGGGTTTGAACTAGATATGTCAAGAGGTCTCTTTCACCCTAAAGAATTCCGGGTGAATTTATACACCCCGTGTAGATTTTGTGACTGAAGAATCTCTCAATCCATATTGCACCATTCAGCAGCAATGATGAATTAAATAAAAAAAGGTCGTTTTCTAAAGCTGTGATGCAAATTGCATTGAAGTCATTAAAAAGTCCCATTGATTTCAAAGGGCTTTGGCTTGGTTCCAATACTCCTTATTTAAATAACTATCTAAATGGCCTGATTTTCACAAATATAGGGAATGCAGCTGCTCCAGAGGGCTTCACTTGGCTTTGATCAGGCTCTAATTAGTTGTACTTGTTTAAAATGTTTCTAAAAAGTTTGAAAATTTGGTATTTTTTTTTCCTTCTCACAGTCAACAAACTCAGTAATTCCTGGAGGGCTATGGTTTAAACTTTCCCCAGAGCTCAACCTTTTACATAAAATAACTTTAGACAAAATATTACTATAAAATACGACTTTGAAAATTCAGCAGAATTTTAAAGAGATGGTTCTGTAATCATAGAAACAGGCCAAGGGGTTTGGTGTCTCAGGTTTGTAAGGGCAAAATTCTGGGGCAAAGAGTGTTGGAAGGTGTTACCCAACCAATGTGTACCCTGTCAGAAATCAGAGATGGGAGTGATTGGAGACTAGGAAAGACGCACTGGATCCCCATTTCCTACAAGTGGGATCTGTGTGGGAGACAGTAACTCCAGTGATGGATGGTTTTTGCCTTCTGCTTAGTCAGTAGGTGCAGGATGTGTGAATAATGATGTTTCTGAAAAAGACTGGTAATATAATATCCTAGGCTGGCTAGAGAGCTGAGGTTCATTATTGAAAAACTCAAATGGGAATGCTGAAACTGTTCTGTGAACGCTGGAAAGCTGAGACACCGGAGGGAAAGTGATAGCAGTGACATTCTGGTGAAATGTTCATCAGCTATTGTCATCCTTTATTAAAATCAATGAATTAAATACCCTCGACAATTATGCCAGTTGTTAACAGCCTATGGATGTGTAAATCTCATTCTTAAAGAAGGTCACCTGGGCAATGTTTCCTATTCTGCTACGAAAATGTGTGAAACCTTTATAAATTATTTTGCATTTTCTACAACTGAAATTATCAGTTGGTGAAATGATTGTAATAAAACCCAGACCTTTAGCTTACTGTCATTAGCTATACTGTACATAAGTACAAGATGCTCTTACTCTTTTTTTTTTTTTTAATGCTTTATAAGCCTATGTTCTTCTATTTCAAATTATTACCACATCTTAAGGTTGATGTAGCCAGACCTTCTTGTGTGGTGTATATTTCTTCTTTGGAAGTGTTGATAAGCGTGGCTTCATCTATATTTCTTCCCTGTCTGCTGCAAAAGCAAGAAAAAAAGCTCTGATTGATGCATATGACTATGGAGAAAGACAAAGGGGAAGTATCCAGCCTGGTTAAGTGCACTCTAGAAATATCAAAGCAGACAGCTGGCTAAGCAGACAGGCAGATAAAAAAGATAGGGATGACCACAGAAATACAGAGAGAATTATAGCTGGCTCAGCTGGGGAAAGGCACTGAAGAAGACAAGAAGTAGCATGAGATAAATGATGGAAAGGGACACCTGCCCACTGTCACCTGTTTTAATCTCCTAGTCAAAATTCAGCATATAAAGATAACCTTAAAATAAATACTTGTGTTCTTCTGCTGTAATAACAGTAAGTGGAAGTATTAACAAGTGCCAGGAGAGGAAAATGTTGGTTCTTTACATGGTCAAGCCAGACTCTGACTGTGAGCAGAGGGGACTGGCCACAAGGGTCATGAGCGACAGCAAATGCTTCTCCTTCCCCAGAGGCCACTGTCACTGCAGAGCTGGGCCATTAGCCCAGAGCCAGTCCCTTGCCCGCAGCCCACCCTGAGCCCGTGCACAGTTCAACTCAAGGTAGTTGGCTGGCATCAACCAAGTCTGAAAAATTACCCCTGAGCCTCCCCAAGTGAAAGCATATGATTCTGTGAAACAATTCGTTCTTCTTGAATGAAAAAGACAAAATTCCAGCATTCATCATTTCCACCGTTGTAAAGCTATAGATGTTTCAAATTTACATGAATGTAAAAGAGGGAAAGATTCAGACCATGAACCTCACATTTTTGGCTCACAGGCTTTAGGGTTGTTCAGAAGGCGCAGATGCAATGACTGATAAAGCTGAAGCCTACGCTTTCTTGCTTTGCTGTGCAGGAGAGGAAGTGGGTTTTCATCTAAAATGTGATACCACAAAGAACTAACTTTTTCCATGTCTGAGTTATACAATGTTCTTTGTAGCTAGATTCTTGGCACCCATCAAAATGTGACTAATAAAAAGACTGCACTTGAAGAGATATGTGCAGGATCCAGCTACTAAAATGAAGTCACCTTCATCTTCGTGTGGGCATTCCTTGTCAGAGTGCTTCTGGGTTTCTCAATGTGAAGGGTCCTTCATCCCCAACTTGTCCTTAACTGCTGATGTGGAGCAGAAGCGAGGTACTACCATGCAAGCAGTAGTCAGTGCCTTCAGCTGCCATGAAGGCCTGAACCCATGGGACACCTATATGCTGCTGTGTATGTCCATACTTCATCGCACCCCTTCACCCCAGTGGAAGGGTTGGTTGTAACTGGTGGCCTCCCTTTTCAAGAGCAACTGGGAAGTCTTGTGGGGTGGAGCTATTGGATTGAAGGAGAAGGTGGATGCTTTGCCAGATGGTTTTGTTGTGATCCTGTGCCTGAAGATAAGAGCACAGAGGAAAATTTCCCAAGGAGGATGGACTCTGGGATGTGGTCAAAGGCTTTCTCTCTGCCCTTTGGCTTCAGGAAAGGGTTGGAGGGGTGTGCAATTTGGGAAGGGGATCGCAGAGCAGGGATTGCAGGGGATCTTCTCATCACACTCAGAACAAGTGTGTTTCACCTTGACTGCTTATAGCAATCCCAAACTGCCTTGTGTTCCTGCTTCTCATTCTCCTCGAGTGATGTCCTCTTGCCACGTATCATGATGGACTGAAGAAATAGTGCTCTTTCAGCTTCTGGTCTGGCACGGCAGCTTATAGGGGCTGTGACTAAGCTTTAGGACAGAAATGCTGTGCAGGTACCGGTGGCTGTGGCTGAAGCTTCTGGCCCACACGATTGTTTTTCTTTCACACACAAACCAAGCTGTTGAGAGGGGGAGGATGAGAAAATCCTATGTACCTGGGCCCCTGGTAGAATGGAGGTGGGTCATATATACAAGGTCCCAGGTCCTGCAGTTTAGGTGAGGCCAAAGGGTAACTAATATTTAAGTCTTTCATTTAGTTTTATTTAGTTACTGAAAACCTGTTAGGCCTAATTTTAATTGCAGTAAGGCGTCATTGCACTAACCTGAAGGCGTAAAGGTACCTCTTAATGGTATAAATTAATTAGTTTCAATTTTAAAGCACTGCTTTAATTCATTCTTTGGTGTTGAAGACTGAAGAATAATTGCACTGGCTGCTTGTTATCACTGCTTTCTGTATTCAGCCCATCCCTGGGTGTGCTGGCCTATCTTGGTGATGGCTGGAGAGCATCAGTGCGGGCAGCAGAGCTGTGGAGCTGACCTGAGGTTTCCAGAGGGTACCAGAATTAGGGTTTTGTCTCTGAACGTCATTTAAAGTATCTTTTAATCGATGTTTTAAAAGAGAAAGTTTTGAAAGATGCAAGCGGAAACTCTCTAAAAGCAGAAATCCCCTGTGGCCCCACATGCTGTTTCTCAGGATGCCGAGAGAGTTTCTTGCTCTTACACCATCCTCCTGAAACAAAGGCATTTGAAGAGCTCTCTGAGTTTCCCTTGACTGCCCCAGCTCTTACGTGGCTCTGGTGACGTTTGGTATTTCAAAGTGCTTTAAGATCTCTGATAAAAGGTGCTGTATAAATGCACCTTTTTTACAAAGTAAGAATAGAGTCTGCCAGGACTGTGTATTTGTGTATGGATCTGTCTTATTCTCGTGCCCTGGCTCTCATCTAGGATGTAACAAAACATGTTTTTCCCTCTGTGCCACTGGGCAGGGCTGGGAGAGCAGGTAGAGTCATATTGCCCAGCTGTCTGTACAACGCAAAAAACCTCTTTACAAACAGCACAAAAAACCCCCCAAACTTCTTCCAAGATGCAAGGTTTGTGCATACAGGTGACTTCCCATGCTCCAGCCAGGTGAAAATGAAGGACTGACAGTAGCTGGATTGCAGCAGTCTGGTACCTGGTCTATTCCTTTACGATGTGCTGCTGTCTGCTTCATCGCTGTCTCAATGCCAGGGGTGACCCCTGCCTTGGGTGGTGGTGTGTCTGCATGTCAGTAGCTGGTACTGCCATGTAATCAGTGGTTCTTCCAGCTGTATGAAAAAATGTGTGGAAATGGCAGATATTCAAGACACACAATGCTAGCTGGAAACAGCTCAATGGGGTAACCACTGCTGGCCAGACAGCCCTGCTCCGTGCATCAGGCCTTCACGTGTCAGAGAGTGATCATGAGGTGATGGAGAAAGGCCAAGCACTGGGGGACAGGTCTGCTGATTTTTGGCTTTGAGGAAGTCAGGGTAGTGGGATGTATAAGCTGAGTAGGTTTCTTCTCATTTAGTGTGCCCAAACCACCATGGAAAATGCACGCTCCAAGGGCATAAAGGGTTTAAAATACAGCTATTTACATGTAAGAGGTTTCTCATCAGGCTCTGTCTCTGTCCCCCAGATTTCAGATGACTGTAGGAAGGAAGCCATCAGGCCTAGATTATCTTCTTGCAGGGAAAGAGTACACACAGGTTTAGGAGGCAGACTGCACTAGGGTTAACCACATCAGCGAGTGAAAAGTCCCCTTGCTTCTATTAACAGCAGGATTGTGCTTTAGCATTCTAGTTCATAGAATCATAGAATGGTTAGAGTTGGAAGGGACCTTAAAGATCATCCAGTTGCACCCCTCCTGCCATGGGCAGGGACACCTCCCACCAGACCAGGTTGCTCAAAGCCCCATCCAGCCTGGCCTTGAACACCTTCAGGGATGGGGTATCCACAGCTTCTCTGGTGCAACCTGTTCCAGTGTCTCACCACCCTCAGAATGAAGAATTTCTTTCTGGTATCTAATCTAAATGTCTCTTCAGATATCAGAAGGCTACTATAAGGTCTCCCCGGAACCTTCTCTTCTCCAGGCTGAACAACCCCAGCTCTCTCAGCCTGTCTTCATAGGAGAGGTGCTCCATCCCTCTGATCATCTTCGTGGCCCTCTGCTGTGCTTTTTAGTTGATAAAGCACACTTCACTAAGCACAGTGTTTTCTGTTTCAGTCTTTACAAAAGCTGCAGGGCCTCAAATACGCCACTGGAGAAGTCCCATCCTGCTGCTGCTGCAGTCCTTGGGCCCCTTCAGACCGGGTGGGAAGCACAGTGTGGGCCTGGTTCTCCTGGGAGCTGCTGGACCATGAGTTCTCCAGAGTCCCTTGGCTTTGGGTGCCCTTATAGCTGTGCTGTTTGCTAACTTTTATGTCAACACAATAGTCTTTATAATATCTGGCGTGTGTGATGTGCTGTACCTAGGATGCAGGAACCGTTGGCATTTCTGCGCTGGCAGCCTTCCCTGAGGATGGAGGGGCTGTTATTTAACAGCCCGTGGAAACACATACAGCAGCTGGGAAAGGAGTAAATAAGGGAACAGGAAGCAAAGCTTTTTCAAGAACTGAAGAGGCAGGACTGTTATTTAACACTTGGGGATGCTCTCTATCCGGCAGGGCTCTCCCACGGGCTCTTCGGAAACTGGGCCACCCTTTCTGTTCATTTTAACAAAGGCTGGATGGGCTCTGACACAGTTAAGTTCTCAAGACGGTTGACAAGGGCCACCCAGGCATGTCAAGAGGGAGATGGCAAAATGGCATTTTTAGCTGTAGTGCCTCATTTCCTTCAGGCTGGCACCACACCTGTATGATGGAAAGGGAATCAGGCAGGCAGCTAAACTCGTACTTCCTTCTGATATATCAATAGATTTTGTTAGAAACAATCAGTCGCTTATAATCCTGACACAACAGCTGCAGTTTCTTCTCTCAGCCTTGCACACTGTGCCATTATAAATAGATTGTCATATTCCTTGCGGCACTAAATTGCTTTCTGCATTCCCGGTCCCTGGGTGGACTGATTGACTTGGGAAATCTGCCATTTTGGTAGCCCTCCAGAAAAAGCGATTACTTATTTATACATCTGTTGCCAAACCTGTATAAGTATGTTACCATTAAAAACATCGGTATTTAACCACAATTGCCATAGAGGGGTATTTGATATGACAGTTGTTTCCTGCTGTGTTATGTTTCTCTGTACACAAAGAGCAAATGGATGCTTTTCATTAGAGGAGGAGGGCCTCCCTAGCAATATCTACACTGCTTTGAACACAAAATACATTCTTGTTGCTTTAACAAATAAAGTGATGAAGAATTTAAAAGTGCAGCCCACAAAGACGCCCCACCCAGAAGTATACCTGTCACAGGGAGCCCACAAGTAGAGAGAAATATTTGGGTGTATGGAATGACACCTCCTGCAAGTAAACATTAAATGCCCAAGGGTGATGCTGGAACTAGAATGGTCTTGTGGCTGTGGGATGCTTTACTGGAATAACAACGATATTCATAGTGTTTGCCTGTCCTGTGGCCTGTCCTCTCAGCTGCCTGGTTCTTAGTGAGGCAATGACTCTTTCATTGTAGTACCATCTTCTTAGTCATTGGTCCAGATCAGAGCTCCTTCAGTGGCTGTTTAGACACTTAACATTGAGTGCTCATCGATTAAAACCCAAACGCAACCTTAGGAGCAGGGATCAGTCCATCCTGACAGGACTCCAGACTCCTCTCCACGCTCATTCCCTCCCTCTTTCTTTGTAGGGCCATGAATGGTGAATTTTTTACTGCATATTGACAGAGCTCCAAGGGGAGAGGTGAAGAGCTGTTCTTGTCTGTTTCCCTTCTTCATCAGCTCTCTTCCTAACCTGGAATGCGTTTGGGCAATTACATGCCCCAGAAGAAGGCAGGAGATGGGCTGAGAAAGGTGATGAATGTCCCCTTCCCTGTCAGCTGCTATAAAAATGTGGTTAATATACAAAGGCTAGGGGAGCACGTGAGTTGGTTTCATTTGGTTTCATTTTTGAGAAATGATGACCATAGGAGAGGGCCTGCTGGATTCATCCCTTGAGGAGAGCGGAAGATGGAGGAGACATATAGATTATAGCTGAGGTTAGGGTGAATATTACCACGTTCCCCTGGGGTAGCTCTCATCATGCAGAGGATTTCTGATGAACCTGGTAAACTTGCAGTCCAACAGGGATCTCACAAACTTAGGTTCCTTCAGGGATTGGTAGCAGGTAGAGACTCCATTTTGTGTCACAGCTTTAAACTTGGATGCTTTGCCTCTGCTGAAATATATTACTAAAACAAAACCTAAATCCAGAGACGTCAACGTGCTTTTTGGAATGGGTAAATATAATTATTTCATGGGTTTGGATGAGGGCAGGATTTCTAAAGATGGCTGTATGTCTAGCATCAGGAAAGGGTATTTTTCCCCACAGTGATTAAATGGGTAGGTGCTGCAGGGTTTCAGTGAGGATTAACCTGAATCCCACTGAGTATTTATCTGTACCTGGAAGTATCTGAGCAGTCTGAAAATACAGCCTTGGGGGATTTGCTGGGAGCCCACCAGGAGGCAGGTTTTGGGTCTGATAACAGAATATGGCTTTCCTGCTCTGCTGCTCACTCCTTGGGCACCGATGGGCTTCTGCTCCGCTGCTTCTCGCCCGCTCTCTCATGAGGGGTCCTGTTTGATCTGTGTTTCAGTATTGGGTTATAGACAACAGGCTTAGGCTTTGTGACAGAAGGTAGAGAGATAAGGGGCAGAAATCTTCCATAGGAGGTACTTAAAAAGAGGTATAGATATACATGCTTCGATTGCTTTGGTATAAATAAGAATTTAAAGTTACTAAATGGGCTGTCTAAATGGCATTTTACATCTGGCCTGTGGAGTAATTTAGCAGGCTTGGTCTATTTAGATTGAGGAGATACTTATTGCATACTAATCAGAAAATGTACTGATTTAGCACATTTAATGTTTTTCATCTAGCTAATAGGAATTTCTTTAGTTGTTCTTTTCCTCCATAAATCCTTTTGGTAATGTCCAGTGCTCTTTATTAATATGCAAATCCTCTCTCTTGAATCTGAAGGGCAAGATTAGATAGGATGCTTAGGATATCACGTATAAATAAATAGCAGTACACCATTAAAAGCAGCTGGCTAGTGAGAACTGTAAAATCAGCATCTTTTTGTACTTTCAACCAGAGCATAAATGAGCTTCATGGCTTGATGTACCATCAAATCCAGGTCTGGGATAATATAAGCGTGGAGATCCTAGACCTTGTTCCAAACCCAAGGAAAATAAAAGATCTCACCCCATTACGTACATATCTACTGTATTTTTCCTGCAATACCTTATTGCTGAGCTGCAGCTCCTTATCAGCACTTCCTCCTGTCACTGCCTATCGCCAGACACCTACAAAATGCCTGCCAAGCCTTCGACATGAAGTAGGAAAGATGATGCCTGTCTCCAAGTTATGAAGATTGTTTACAATCCAAATATTTGAAGATGTTGCTAGTTATACGGTAACCAGAACCCGTGTAACTCAGTGCTTTAATTAAAGGTTTCTGTTGACTGAAGCATGGATCATAGCTGATTTGAAAGCTATTGCTGCAGCTGGGTTTTATCTACCTCTAAAGCCCACACCAGAAAACACGTAATTCAGAGTAAATATAAATTAAAAAGGCTAGTTGCTGGCTGGTTGCTGTGCACACGCGATCAGCTATTGGTATTCTGGCAGGATGGGAGGAGTATCTCTGGTGGGTAAACTGCACCCTCCAGGAAAGGCTGCTTCTGGCATTTCCTTTCATTTTGTGACTCTCAATGGTTTTTTAGTCTCCCCCGGGACTTGCTGTCCACAGAAAATGCCATCCCAACAACTTTCTGTGGGCTCTTCGTAGCTTCTGACCTCCTCTGTGGTTTGGCCAACATTGCTGCTCGTGGTCTTGGAGCCTCAGTTATTTGTGGTAGTGAGAATAAGCGTGGGCGAAACAGGTAACGAAGGGCTTGGGTTGGCAGCGCGAGGGAATGAGCTCAAACCTTGCCATCTTTCTTGTTCCCAATAAATGTGATCTGAAACCTCCCCTGGGGGGGAATTTTAAGAAGGCATCAGCTGCTCTGGAGATGCGTCCAAACCTCTGGACCTTTTGAGGTTTGCCCATTGCTTCTTACCATCAGGAAAGAAATGCATGACTCTGTGGGGAAGGTATTTTAAGCTTATTTTCTTTAATCTTCTGGGTTCTGTGGTTGTGACTCCCCTGAGGTCACACAGATATTTTTAAATGAATTCTCACTGCTTGAATAACAGGGAAGTAATGTCTTGGTTTTCAACTTCTGTATTCTCCAGCTTCAGAACTTTGGGCACTCCTCAAAAAGTCGTTGAGCTGTTTCAAGCGTCCTTTTGTATTTACATTAATAACAAGCCTTCCCTCTGGAAGAACATTAGCCATACTCCAAATGTTTATTGCTCGGCTGGGCCAGCTCACAGCTGTACTGAGCGAAGCCCCGTGTGACCACCAGTGTGTTCCTGGGCGATGATGGTGTAACTGCCAGCAACTGTTCTGTGTGTATGTTGCAGCAGTATCCACACCACCCAAAGCACAGCTATGGGGAAAGAAAAAGCCCTTGCAATCCGAGTATGAAATTGCTTCATAGAGATAGAAAAAGCAAGGAGGAGGTTGTTTTGACCCTGGTAAAGTGTCTTCTGTTTCTTCGTGTGCTGAGTTTGTACCTGTTTTCTGGCAGCTGGTGCGTTGCGTGTTCCTCAGCATGGGGGTTTTGGGGCTCTTTTCCCCCGGGATGGCTCAGAGCTTTTCTCTAAGCCACATCTGCATCAGAAGACCAGGAAATGGAGTCTGTCAACACGGAGAGGTGTTGTGGGAGCGCAGCTGCATTCCTGGGGTGGTAGGAGGAGACTCACAGTCACTTCGACGTCCTTGGTTTGTTCCCATCGGGGCCAGATGGATTTGACAAGACGAAGGCATTTTGTTTCCACCTACAATCCTCCAATTGCTATTTACATTGAAGGGAATGCGAATATTAAAACTCATCAGAGGCAGCAGAGCTTTATATTATGATATGGCTTTAGAAGTGAATTGTTGTTTTTTTTTAAAAGAATTTCTAGCTCCGCTGTCACCCCACAGCGGGCAGCAGAGGAGCATCACCTGGAGGGGAGGAAGGCACAGTTTGTCTCCTCCTTTCTTCCTCATTACCTGCCTCTGCCACAGTGAAGATGAAGGTGTTGGAGCAGACCGGTTGTTTATTATTCTCCTTTATTACTTTTTTTTTTCTTTATTACTCTCTCTATTCTTTATTATTTTCCTAATAACAGACATTTTTAAAATCATCCATGGTGTTTAGAATCCTGGCCTGCCATGAGCTACTGTCTTACTAACGTCACCTAACATACAGGCACACAGGGAAGAATGAATTACCACTGCTTGTGAATAAAAATAGTGGGATTGTTTCAATGATGTTCCGTTCAGATGGATTTCTGCGTTAAGAACAATGTTTCTTCCTTACCCCAAAATCTTCTAAAACAAAAGAAAGGGCAGCATAGCTATTGATTGTCTTTTAGCAGTTTCTGAATAAGGAAGGAAATGATATTCTGGCATGCTTTGTAAATCGATTGGGAAATCTCACCTGGACTGGGCTGACAAAGAGCCCTCTGCTTTGTGAGTCCTCTGCGGCTGTTTCTCCTCAGCCAGACAAATAGTGATCTCAAACGGGGATTAAACTGACAACTGGCTGCTTGTAAAATGTCTTTTTTTTTTTTTTTTTTTTAATGTCTGTAGGAGAATGAGTGTTTCCAGCAAGTCAGCACAATGTTACAGGGAAATTGGAACTGAAATTAGCTCCTCCTGATTAACTTCCATGCAGTGGGCTATTGCAGTGCCACCTAGATTCTTCCTGTGAATAAGGCTTATTTAAGGGGCAGAATAATGACAGTCTTGCAAAATACCGGCTTTTGCAAGATTTTCAGTGTAATTGTGATGACTCAAAATAGTCAGATATGATTCTGTAGAATTAAGCATAGTCAGTGACTGCTATGATATCTCTGTAGAATATTAGAGATTTTAAACATTTTCACAGTAATGTTATTGTTAGTCAATGGGAATTAAGTCTCTGCAGGCTGTCACACTGGGCAGGGTTGTCACACAAACACAGAAATTTGGTGTAGGTTTGGGTTTCCTTTTTTTCTGGTCACAAAGCACAAAAGAAAATGCCACTAAAAGAATGTTTTAGTTCCTTTAACATTAAAAAAGGTTTCCATTTGGAGAGAATAATTTCTCCAAACCCTAGATTATACCATGCCTAATCATCTCAAAGAACTGGTTTTGTTTGGGAGCAGTTACCTCAGGTCAGGTTCTTTGGGACCCCTGATTTAAGTGGAGCTCCTTTTGATGCCTTTTTTTTTTTTTTCTTTTAATTTTTTTTTGACCTAAAGTGGTGAGTTGGGAGGACATTTTCTCTGGGACAGTGGGGAACGAGGTACAATTTTCCCCTGAGTTGCTTTCCTCTCCTGTTACTATCTGGGGTTAATTAGCCCGGAAGGTTCAAAGGGATGGCAGTTTGTGTTTCCCAGGGGGGCAGGATGCAGCCCCTGATGGCAGGGAGGTGGCTGCAGAGCAGGGAGCGAAGAGATGGAAACGTCTGTGAGCTGAAAATGAATCTACAGGCCCTTTGAAAGAGTGGAAGAAAGATTTCAGGCCCTTCCCTGACCGCGAGATGGTGTGGATATAAATTAATCCATCAGGCCTTTGGCTGGAGTGAGAAAAAGTTGTGACTTGGAGAAAATGCTCCGTTGCCGCAGAGCCATGCGATGCCCCCGGTCCCAGCCCCAGGGAAGGGAGCGAGGATGCTTCTGATGGTGCCTGATGTCCAGCAGGACACCCCGGCACATCCTCCCCGAGGCTGCTACAGGGGGTGGGCACAGCTGAAGCGGGATCTCGACTCGGTGCTGGACCTTGCCCCACGGGTACTGTATCCTGTGTACATTTTCTGTCTGTAATATCCAGGGGGAAGCGTGGCACGGTGATGGGAACCGGCTGAGAATGAGGTGGCTAAATCTGCTCGGACCTGCAATGTATTTCAACTCTGACCTTTGATATCTCTGGCTGCCGCTATCTTGTGTCTTCCTTTATCAGGGGCTTCCAGTCTCATGTCAATTTTAAGATACGGGCTGTGGGCCTTGGGCAAATATTCACTGGAGATTAGGAGGAGGCTTTAATGAATGCAGTGCAGCAGAAGCGCTCACACGACAGCAGCTTTTGAAAAACCTTTCCCAGGGCAGTTGCAGCAAATCTGGGGCACGCCATGATTTGGTTCACTTGAGATGCCAGCTGCGAGGCATGTCGCTCCACGTGGATTTTCTTTTTGCATTTCACCCGCTCGAAATGTCGGCTCTGCGGCTGCTGGGGGCTTGAAATGAATTTGGGAATGTGGCCAAAAAAAAACCAAAACAAAACCAAAAAAAAAACGGTGGGTGGGTATGTTTTGTGGGTGAAGGCTGGCGGATGAAAATCCCTGTCAAACGAGGGGCTGAGAAGCAAAGACCATGCCGGTGCGTACCCCAGGCAGAGCCAGGACAGGGGCAGGGATGGAGGATCCATTTCCACGGGGTGCAGCAGGATGCTGACCCAGATTGGTGGTGCCGCGGAGGTGGGGTTTAGGCAGCGCTGGGAGAGCAGCAGCTCGGCAGGAAGCAGCCTGTGCAGCAGGAACATTTCATTGCATCCCTCCTGGGGTGGGGGATGGACCACCTGGAAGCCTCTGCAGCTTGGCGGCTGGACTGGGAGTTGCCTCCCCCCTCCCTCCCTTCTTCTTCCCCCCTGTAATTACCAAAACTCTGTAGGAAAGCTGAGTGGTGGTGTCTGGCTTCCAGGTTACCAGCCCTGCTGTGAGCAGGTGGTTGCACCAGTGACCCTCAGAGGTCCCCCCTGAATCACCAACATCAGTGGGGTTGTGATGGTGGTACCAGTCAGACCCCTGGGGACTTTTACCCACATCCTGATTAGTTGTGAAATGGCCAATCTTAGTGTTTCCCCACTGTCAGCCATGTAAAACCATCAGTATTATTTTATGCCTGGTACAGCTCTGTTAAAGAAAACGGTGCTATTCAAGGACCCACGTGATGCAGAATTTGGTCTGGCCTAGAGCTTATTTAATAAAAGCTTTATCTGCCGAGTGTTAAGTTTCCTCTTTCTGCTCGAGTTACAGGACCACAACCTCCTTTCATTTTTGCTTACCTTGAGAGCTCCAAGCTCAGGTGTGTAGGAAGCACCAGAGAAAAGACAAAGGCTGGACTTGCTGCTAAGGCTGGTCTAAGGTCTAACTCAGGCCTGCTGAGACCCATTTCCACTGTCATGGACTTACACTTCCGTTTCTGTCCCCTTTTCACCACCTAGACAGTGGGAATGATTATGCTGGCCTATCTTATCAAAGTATTAAATAGCTCAAGGGGTTGTGGCTTAGAAAGAGCTCAGAGAGCAGCAGACAATATATGGCAGCATCATGTGGTCCTTGAGGGGGTTGTGTTGGCTCCATCACACAGCATGGCCATGGGAAGTTCATGGCCATGTGGCTCCCTGCTGAGGCCTCCTCCCCAGGATCTGACCGACCTCAGCCACTCGCGAGCCCTCAGGGCTGCAGACCTGACCGCACGTGGCCATGGGGCAGCAGTTGGTGGGATACTTCAGGTTTTTCCAGTTTCCATTCCTGAGGAGGTAGCAAGAGAAGAGATGGTGGTGTGGCTTTGTGTAGTGGACCACAGAAATGCCACTGCTCCTCCAGTTTTGGCAAACATGTCATGACCGATAATGTCCTAAGTGAGAATTGCTTCTCCTGATATCCTGATGGGAAGGCTTCCTGTGGATCCCTTTCTGTAGTGACTTGGCCAAGGAGGAGTTGGGGCCCTCACCTCAGGCTGGCAGCATGGACCTGATTTTGGCACCACACTGGGCCCCCCCTCCATGCATGAGGTCACATCACTTTAACCCTTTGTGAGGGGCGGAGGTGGCTCTCCTCGCTGCTGAAGGCCAGCAGGTTACTGCTGCCTGGTGCCAGCCACGTGCCTGCCCTCAAACACGTTCCTCATGGCTGCCAGCATCGATTTCACTGAAGGGAAGCCCTCAGTTTATCAGGCCAAGCTCTTTTTGGTGCCAAGATCTGCTTGGCACAGGGGAGAGGGATGTTTGTCAGGGATTGCAGCTATCCCTGAGGTTACTGGTGGTTTTTAAAGCTGCTACAATCTGTGAATGGCCATGGCATTCACTTGGTGGCTGCAGCTACCGGGTCACCCAGGAGGACTTGGTCACCCCAGGCCTTGGAGAGCTGCTGGGCTGCTCCTTCCAGCCAGCCCAGTGGGATGAGGGAGTGATCCTGCCAGTGCCGTGCTGGTTAAGGCCATCTCTCCATGGCAGAGCACTTAGCATGGTCCCCATGGCCAGGTTACGTCCCCTCAGCCTGACCTGGGCTGCAGAAGGGCCAGGAGCACGGGGAAGAGCTGCGATTCTCTCACCTGCTGCCTCTTTAATCTGATCTCCCCCCTGCCCCTGGTAGGACAATAAATGCCAAGGGAGCTATGTCTAATTCTTCCCCCAGCCTGTACTTATTTCCTTATTGGAGTGGCCAAAAATAACCTCTGCCGCCTCCTCTCCTTCCAGACATTGTTCATGCAAGATTGGTCTTGTGGTACCCACACAGGAGAATAAAGCACACAGCTTGGGTTTTGTCCATAAACAGAAGGGACTGAATGGCAACCAGTGGGGGATTTCCAGAGGCGGGGTCTATCTGCAGCTATTGGGGATTTTCCAAGGAGGACCATCCCAAGTGGAGGCCTTGCGTAGACCTCATGGCATCTATTTGATTAGGTTGCATTGCGTGACCTGTGCATCACAAGGCATTGTGGGGAAAAGTGAATGTTCTGAATTCAGCTGATTGCATAAAGACACAACTAGAGTACGTGAGGAATGCTTTTTTCTTTTTTTCTCTTTTGTGATAGATTTCCCTTTATTGCCCTCTTATTTGGATGTGCTTGCTCATGATTGCTTGATGCTGGCATGAAGAAGCTGACTGAAGCGCTGGTGTAGAAATGCCATGTGTGAAAACAGAGACCTTGATATGGGTAAACAGAAAGGGATCGAATCCTCACCAGAAGATAAATGGGTGCAGAGCCTCTGCCTACAAATGCAGCCATCCCTGTTTATACTGCACTAAGGACCTGCCTTGAAGGAAGTCAGCTGAGCTAGGGAGCTAGGGAAAGTATGATGAGAGATGTGTCTGCCTGTCCCTACCACCTCCCACTTGCTTTTTTGACTAAGTTGACTCTTTCTCTGGGGTGGAGGATGTGTGATGGACTGGGATGTTGTTCCCCTCCAAATGTGAACCTTCCCCAAGGCAACTGTTGAGATCGGGGAGGCTCAGGCATGGGATGTCCCATGGCCATGAGTGCTCTGGAGAGGGGTTTTACTCTGGCCAGGGCTCTGAATGGAAGGGGGATGATGTGGCAAGAGTCTGCAGGATGTGAGTGCCGCACGTCTCTTGCACATCTGGGGAAAATTCTTGAGCTTTTCAGACAAGCTTTATTCAAATCTCCCAGATAAGGATGGTCGTGGTTTCAGGTAAAGCTCACTCCTCCGGGTGACCAGGAGCTCTTGTCGCAATTTCTGATTCATGTTAGCTGTAGCTGAAAGCTGAGGTGGGACAGAGGTGCCACTTGTGCTGGGTCTCTGCACAGTTCTGTGAGTCTGAAAGGTCCACATTGGCCAGCCGCATGTGGAAGGTGGAGGGGGATGTGGAGGAGTGTGTGAAATGAATATTTGTCCGGTTTGAGCTTTAAGCATTCAAGGAAACTTTGCAATTAAAAAAGAACAAAGCCCTCAGCTCTCCACTCTGTTAGTTTCTGTGCATCCGTGCATGTGTATCTCTATATAAAGAGTTATTTTAGAAGGCTGTTGGGTCATCTCCCATCCTCCATCTCTCATCAGTGGGACACAGAGTAATGGGAGAGCTGAGCTGTGTCAGAGCTGGTCCCTTGCTTCTGTGGGGCAACAAAATATTAACCATTCGGTCCAGCAGAAATGCTCGAGGTATGTGCTTGTGTGGAGTGAAGTCTTCAATCAGCAGCAATTGTTACTACTGACTCTGGTCCTAACGGCAAAACATCTGCCCTGCTCTTGGGATTAGTAAAGGGATTTCTTAACGGCGTCCACTATCCCTTTGTAATTACGGGCATCAGCCTCAAGTGGCATAAAAAGGCAAAACTCCCTTGGTGTCATTGGAGCTGTTCTGGCTGTCCTGAGAGGGGACATTGGCCTCATTGTTGCCGTTGGCCTTGCTTACTCATTTTTTCAGGTTTCCACTCAGAATTACTCATAGCAGTTTTTCATATGGGATATGCGTGGTGACTAAACTGGGTTGGATGAGTCTAACATAGTTCATTATATCTTATGCTAACATGAGTTGTTGTTATTTTTAATGTACTGATTTAGGAAAACTATATATATTGAGGGAGAATGAGTATTTTACTATATACGGAGATCTCCCCTTGTAGTACCGCGTCAACTTTCAGGCAGCCAGTTTTTACTATTTTGCATGCAGCTATACTGAATTGGATTTAATGCTCCTCAGGGCTATGCGAAACGGTGCACCAAGGGAACTGGGAGGCAAAAAGGCTTTTAAATGCACTGTATATTTAGCTCCCGATGTTTGTGCAAAAGGGGCAGTCACTATATTACATTAACGATGAGTTATTGTGCTCCTCCAACTCCGCGAGACCGAGAATACCAGTGCCTGGTGTTACACCCTTGGTGGTATCTGCTCTCTGGTATCCAGCCTGCAAGCCTGGAAAAAATTGTCCATCAGCATAGAAAAAGTGTGTGAATCTGTTGTTTTTCTGCCAACAAAGAGGTATCTTCAGGGGAAAACAGAAATAAAGTGGCTGATTTGGTCAAGTAGGTCGGAGCCAAAAAGTTAAGAGACCTATTTCCTGCCTGGGAATGTATATTTATGCCTAAAGATTCTCTGTAGGCAGCGGGTAATGGAGCTGCAGTACTGCACCACCAAGATGGCGTTTTGCAGCCTGAAGGTGCTTGTTCTTGAAACCTCTCGAATCCCATGCAGCGCCCATGGGGTACGGCCGTGTTTTATAGCACGTCCACCCCACTGCTGTGAAACTGTGGCACCGTGAAACCCTCGGACACTTGTTACACCCCCTCTACTTGGGGTGGCATTTCAGCCAAACCTCTCTTCTGCCAGCCACGAGGGTTACACAAAAACACCCTCGCAAAAGAGAATCCTCTCTCTTGGGCCTGGCAGGGTGTGAGCTGGATGCGAGTCGGAGGGGAGCTGCCGAAATTATCCCCTTCTTTTTTATACGCTGTGCCATCTTTCCAGTGTAATTACCACCTCTGTGTCAGTTTTGATTTCTAAATGCGTAGAGATCATGAATCACTTTTTGTTTCCCTTTTCCATGGCTTGATAACGAATGCTTTTCCTTTAACGTGTTTCCTGTACTGTGAATGTCTGACCGTGACTGGGTGACTCCAGTCATCACCATCCTGAACGACTGCAAATTGTGAAACGCTGTCCCTTGATGAAGACGAATGAGCTCATCCTTGGGACCTGAACGTGACTCTTCTCTCAGGCATTTTTTTCAAGTCACAGAGGCACGGGAAGGCTGCCGTGATGGGGAAAGATCAAACCCAGAGATTAGGGAATGGCTCACTGAAACCTCCTGAGATGATTGTCACAGCCCTTCTCGCTCAGCTCACAAGCACGTGAGTTGGGCAAGTGAGGTCACCGAATCCTTGTGGTGCCTCTCGCAGCGGGGGAGCATCCCAGGGAAATTCAGAGGCAGCAGATGTGCAAGGAGTAATAACACTGTTTTACACAGGGCATAATTAACACGTGGAAATTCCTTCTGGGAACAGTCTGGAGGCCAAGAGGCAGGCGGGATTAGAGAGTGAATGAAACACCGAGAGGGCTAATGAGACAGCTCCTAACGACGCTGTTAGAAGGAAGCAAAATTGTTAACGAGTCTCATCTTGGGGAGCGTTTGCCAAGGCTTGGATGTTGTAGCTGTTCCTCGGTTGTCCACTGAGGGGTTCATTCTGTCTTTCCCTGTGTCTCTTTGCCCCCAGTATCAGAGTAGGTGGGTCACTGGGGTTGGCCCCCGTGCCAGTTTGTTTGTATAGCACGGAAAGGAACCACCAAAAGCATTGTATGTGTGTGTGTAAATATACCTGTGCACACTGTGTAACTATTTAGTGAATATAATGTAAATATTTAATGAAACTATTTAACACGCATAGTTGTTGAGACCTCTCTAAGCTTTGTGGCTAAAAAATCTGAAGGCATGACATTGTCAAGGAGAAAAGTTGTATTTATCACCTTTTTGCTTGCAGGCTCCATTTTATATACTGACCTCAGCAAATGTAGCGATGAAGACAGCAATATCAAGGAAAAAAATCAAAACAAAGCCTCCCAGCTGCTTACCCATGCATGTTCCCAATCCTGCACTGAGCTAGGTCTGAATTTTGCAAATCATTTCCTTTATAACGGGCTGAACAAGCAACCAGGTTAAAAGAATCTCCTTTTCCCTTTCTCTCCTCACTCCCTTTCCAAATCTGCACTGTGTGATATCCTCACACCAAAGTTTGCAGTTTAAACTAAAATTTCTGAGCTCTTCCTGATATCTGGGTTTCTTTGGAATACCTTAGTGGAATGCACATGTCCCAGCCCTTGGAGTAGTGGCTCGAGGTCCCTGCTGTTCCCACGGGCCAGGCTGCAGGACACCAATCCAGCAGGGATGACCGAATGCTTGGAAGCCCCTAGCGCTCTCTTGAGCCCAAGCTGAAGTTTTATTTATGCAAAGTTTGCCAGAAAAGCTTTAGTCATGAATGAAATATCCATAAGAGCACACAACTGTCCTCCTAAGCTTTAATTTCATTCTGAAAGGATGTATAATTTTGTGATACAATGCAGTCTTTTAAGAGATTCTGTGGATGAGAGATGACTTATATTTGCAGTGACGAATGGAACAGATGAAGAGACCTGTTGTTTATCGTCCGTGGTGGCCGTTGCATGCGTCCTTCGCCTGATGAAGCAATTCCTTATTTGTGTATCGAGCGCTAATTGTGTGTGCTCTGTGTTTAACACAGAGGACGTGGCTCACTTCTGTGGCATGCTGATCACAGGCAGTGCAGTCATAGGTGGTATCTAAGTCAAAAGCCGAAGGGGTGTTGATTTTATTAGATTTATAGATGGGAACATGGCTGTTTCCTTCACCAGAAGCAAAGTTGGTCCCTGTGGCCTGTGCCCTGCACTGTCACAGCCCCTCCTGGGCACGGAGCTGTGAGTCAGGAATGGGGCGGGCAGGGGGTAGGGGCAAAAATGGCACGTCTGGGAACTGTGGGACCCCCCTTCCCTTCTGGATTTGACACCTCGAGGAGGGAGCAGCAGGAGGAGGGCAGAGGAGGAGCAGTCCTCGAGCTGCGCTTGGGGTTAGAAATGCATTCCCTGGCAGGGAAAGCTTTGGTGATTCATTATCGGAGCCTCTGTGGGTCTGAAACAATTTTGCTGCGCATTTCTCAATCCCTGTTTTGCTCATCCTGCAGATAACAACAGGCAAAGAGTCTTTTTGAGAGAAAAAAAGCCTCTTAGAAGTGAGCAGCAGCATGGCAGCCGCAGCCGGCAAAGCTGCTGCAGATAAGGGCTCGCGGCGGTTTCCATTACCCTGTTGTTTGAGTGCTTATGGTTCAGCCATTAAAGTTAGTTTGGAGCTAAAAACTGACGTTGAGTTGCTCGTCACTAACACTGAACACACACAGAAGGAATGTTTTTCATAGCGTAGGTTCCCCATCCTTGGCAGAATTTATAGTAAGTGGATTTTCCCCCATCTGTTAGCTGCAAGCACAGACTTACACGTGCGGTTTGCAGGTACGAGACAGAGCTACAAGGGTGGCTTGTAGGTAAAAAAAGAGTCATGAAACTCCAGTTCTTGTCCCTTTCTGTCCTCCAACAGCACCTGTGCAGGGCTGCTGCTGCTGCTATTGCTGAATCGTGATATAAGGCTGCCCTTGAGGGCAGGGAAGTAGATATTAAGGAACATTACAGAGTGCTTATTTCAGAAGAGGTCATTCTGCACTGTAGGAAGCAAAGAACCAGAGAAGATAAATCTTCCTGAACGTGTGTTGTGTTGTGCCTGTATAGACACGCAGGGATCTAGTAGCTGCTGTTGTCAATGCGTATGTCCACTGCGGTGCCTCTGGAAATACCTCCTGGAACAATTCTTCTTCCTTAGTGATTTTCTGTGGTGTTTCCGAAACACCACACGTGCCTGACCACTGCTTAGTGGGTTGATTTTCCTTGGCTAGGCCATGAAGCAGAATGGGGCCAGGATGTGGAGGGGAACTGGGATATCTTATACCAGATGAAGGGTCTAATTCACTCTTTGGGAAGGGGAAGAGCCAACCAAAAGGCATCAGGGAGATGGTGAGAGAGGGTTTTCTCTCCTGCAGGGTAAGTGCAGGGCTGCTAACTGCCCCTTGCTGAACATTAATCCCATGATGGCCATGGGCTGAGCAGACCTACCTGTGTTGCCCCACCTGAAGACCATAATCTCCTCACAGCTCCCACAGGGGTTGTGTGACCGTGACTTAATTAACACTCATCAAGAAAGAATCTTTCACTTCATTATGTCATCACTTTTTATTTTTACACTCCTTCGATAAAAACCTGAGCAATTACTCGCCCTGTTGACTTTGGCATCTCCCCTTAGATCTCCTGTGATAAGCAGTGGACAAGGGGGGTGACTCAGAGCTTCAGAGCCGTCTGGGGGTGGCATCTAATTTAGGCAGAAATGGTTGGCTGCCTCCTCTGGGTGGTTTGGGTGCCTCTTCCAGGTGGTTTGGGTGCCTCCTCTGGGTGGCATTGGCTGCCTAGAAAGGAAGAGGACTAAAACCCTGAAAGAAAGTCCCTTGACGGGACTCAGAGCAGACAGACGTGATACCTGGAGCGACAGTGTTTGCTGTCGTCCTGCTGCGTCTGATGGGGAGAAAACATGCTGTTATTTACTTTCTTGCTGGCCAGATGGGATTAGTCATATCTGAAAACTACTTTAATCAGACTAATAGTAAATGCAGTTGCTCAGCGAGGAAAAAGCCTTTGCATTTTTGAGGAAATCCACTTGATTTGTCTGATGCAGCACAAACGCTTGGCACAGCTCAGAAATACTCGCACAGTGCTCTGTCCCGGTGCACAGGTGATTGTTTTAGTATCAAAACCTTTCTCTTCTGCTGGGTTACAGCCCCTTACACTGTCTTCTGCAGCATTTTAAGGCTGAGTCACCACCTCATAAATAACATACAAAGCCCTGCAAGTTTACTGTATCTTTATTATTAGATCTCTGTAATTAATGCCCTTATTTTGGAGAAGAAGGAGGGGAAACAGTATTTTTTGAGGGTGTTTACAAAAGTAAAATTGAGCAGGGCTTTAGGAAAAAGAGCAGAATTTGGAAACAATGGGGAAAGACACCCAGGCATTGTTTGTGCCATCAGCTTGTGTCAGTGTGTTGCTGCCAACACAGGATTCACATAGAACTGAAATTCTGATGTGTGGCCTGGCATGCTCTTAGAGGCTTGATCTTGGGGCTGAGAGACATCTGCCCTGGATTTTTCCTTCTGTGTCTGCTCCTTACCTTTTTATGTTCTGACCAGTCTGGTTTTAAGTCACCTGGGATCTCTAAGCTACTATGAACATCTCACTAAGAGGTGTCTTTCCAATGCATTGCAGCTTCTGTGGGGCAGGGTGCTCCTGGGATCTGGAACCAGCGCCGCCGCTTGCTGGTAGGGATTGCTGGTAGGTAGCCATCTGGCTGCCCAGTGAGAACAGGATAATTATAAAGACTGAAGGAGCTCATTAGAGGTCAGGAGAACTATAGGAACTGGAATGGAATAAGAAAAAAGGCTGGTTGGCTGTTGGCTGCAGGCTGAATTGCTTTCAGTGGGTAACAGGAGGAAAAATTATTACTGGTCCAACCAACAACTGAATCTCTCGAGGAGGTATCTGAGTAGATGGTAGGTGTGGTGATAATCCTGAGTGGGCTGGGAAAACAGTCCCGTAGTGTGTAATCTCCACTGCTGACATCTGCTGTGTGAGTCCCTGCACTGTGGTTTCACAATCCATTAGCTGCAGGATCATCAGCGTGGGAAAACAGAAGTTGTAAGAAATGCCTGGGATATTAATATTAACCCTAAATAAACGTGGTTTTATTTTTTGTACCTTGCTATATAAGAGAAGGGCACTGCCATTTCCTTATAGGAGCAGCCAGGCTAACCCAGGTGTGCGTAATCTACCTTCTAAGCAAGAATAAGCCTTTTGCACAAGATCTACATTTACGGCCCAATCCTGCTTGCTGTACTCTCACAAGTGGGCACGAGTGAGCCAGCTGCTTCTTCTTCCTCAATTACATCATGTTGTTTTCATTCTACCAAGAGCAATACAAGTCCCTCAGGAAGTCCCTTAATCCCACGAGTCAACTGAGCAGGATTTGCCTTAAAATTTGTATCAATTGCAAGAATTGATTGTACTGATTAGTCTATTACGCTGTCCTGCTGCTCTGGTACGTGAATGCCCTGCACTGATTTATGTGGGAAGAGCACAGTCTGCCTGCATCAAGTTTGGTCACAAGGATGGACCACAGAGACAGGCTAGCCTGGTAAGAGCCAAACTCATCTGTCATTTTCTCTGACCAGCTTTAACCCTTGATGTCTTTCCCTCATCTCCTGGTGGCTTTAATATATTCACCTCACAAAGGAAGACACCTGAACCACAGCGAGAGAAGGTGCTGTTCCCCTTGGAATAATGTCCTTTTCAGGGGCTCGGCAAGGCCAGCACTTCATGCTAAGATAAGAGCAGGGTGACCTCCCGAGGAAAGAACTTCATACCAGCAAGCTGTGAGCTGGTGTCCCCCATGGCATTGTCTGGTCTTGCCTCACCTGCGGGGATTGGCCTCCTGCATTCCCCCTGGGAAGTCCCAGGAGCCCCCAGCGTTGTGGTCAACGGGCTAAAATTAAGGGGGATCATAGGCATATTGTGGGACCTGTCTGGCAGCTGTGGGAGCAGGAGGAAGGGAGAAGTGGTTTTCTGGTGCAAAAGTGGCTCTGTGGAGGCAGGAGATGCTTTTGATGAAACTGTCATCCCTTTCAAAGGGAAAATCTCTTCAATGAAAGCTGCATAAACCTGCATGGGGCTCATTGGCCTTTGGTACAACAGACTGGTGAGGGAAGCAACCTCTGTAGTTAAACTGGTTTGTCATATCAGCCTAGGGAAGATGGTGAGCTTAATTATGGCTCACTGCCTCAGGGAAGCAGAGGAGGAGGAAAACAAGCTCGTCCTGTGACAAAGAGCACTTTGCTCATTGACCAGTGAGATGAAAGTTTGGAGCCCATTAATACAAATTCCACTTTCCCTGTTGCCTGATTTTGGCATCACGAGGGTGACTGCTGGTGGCTCCCCCATGGTGGGAGGTGTGGGGTTTGTGGAGCAGATGGAGGATGCCAAGGAGACTCTCCTGGACCTGCTCGCCCTGCGCTGGTGACAAAGCAAGCTGTGGTTTGCGCTGTGGTAGTCATAAGTAGAACAAGGTCAACTGCCTATTTCAGTCAACATGACAGAAATAGAGTTGATCTCAATAAGATCCCAGCTCTTTCTTCCTGTTAACTTCTCAGTTCCAATTTTAGGATTGCTGTAATCAAGCTGAGGAAGAAGCTGTTTATCCCATGGAAGGGAAGTTGCTTGAAGCCCAAGCAGGAGGAGAGGAATCGCTTGAAAATGTATTTTAAGAAAGGAATCTCTGGCCCATGGGGAGGGTCCATGCAGTTCAGGAGTTGTTCCTGTCCGGTCACTGGTGTGGCCACGCAGTAGATCCATAGGTCAAAAGAGGACCTGTTCTTCCTCCCCTCTGGCAGCAGCCGCACCAAAGGAGAGAGGTGGTTGGGCTGAACCATCTAGTCTGGCTGAGCATCTGCCAGCAGCCACACCAAAGGAGAGAGGTAGTTGGGCTGAACCATCTAGTCTGGCTGAGCAGAAGTTTCCAGGTTTGCAAGTCCACACATCCATTAAACAATTAAACCCCTGGCTTTGTGCAGAGCCTCCCCTGCCTGCTGCCAAGGAACATTGATGCTCTTTTCTTTGGAGGCGAGATGTTGACAGCTCTGTCTAATGCAGACGGAAACAGGGTGGGGTGGAAACTGGCACTGAGTGCTCATCTAAATGAGCAGCAACTCACAACACAAAGGCTTCACCATAAGCAAATCAGTTAGGATGTGCTCTCGGGACAAACATTCCCACAGTGCTTTTATGATAGTTCAATTAATTTCCTCCGAAACACCTGCGAATGCAGGAGCAGCAGCTGGAGGTGACACAGGCACAAAATGCTGGGTTAAAAAGTTTCTTGCTAACGAGGACTGCTCGTGGCAGTTACCTGGGCTGCGATTTGCTTCCCCGTTGTCAGGTCGCTCAGAGCAGTGTGTGGGGCTGGTGAGAGCCCAGCTCTGCTGTAGACACACATCTGCTGTCTAGCGAGGCTTCATCTGGCCTTGTGCTTTTCACACCCCTGCCCTTAGAGCCTGGCTGGTGCTTACAGCTGAGCAGGACCAAAACTGCTGTCTAGGTGGAAGGTCTGATGGGGAAGCTTGTTATGGAAGGTGAGAACCTCCTCGCCTAAGACAGGAGCTGCCCTTCCTGAAGAGGGGTTGTACAGGGGCTGCTGCTGAAGCAGCTACAGCAGCAGTTGAATCAAGCGTCTCTGAAGATCCGTTCTGGTATGCTTCCAAGTACAGATAAGCCATAAAGGTCATATTCCTGTCCTGCTTCCCCTTTTGTTAAGGGGGGTGGAGGGGAAAATGTGCAAGACAGAGAAATGCTCGCTCCTGTGGCTCAGGAGAGAGAATCCACATTGGCCGGTGAAAGCATAACCGGGAGGGAGAGCACCCAAAAGGCAAGAGCTGTCACTCCTGGCAGGCAGGTGGTTGTCCTTGGCACAAGGAGGAAGGGCTTGGCCTTACCTGGCTTTGGGAAGGGGCACCAGGGCTCAGGTTTGCCTGGGAGAGCACCTACAGCATCTCTCAGCCTGGAAGGACTCCCAAAAGTTCCGTGTCCCATGATGTGAGCTGCAGCATGCCCTCCCCTACCCCGTGCATGTCCGTCTGCAGCTCCCAGGCTGCCGGGACGGGACAATCAGATATTTGCCTCAGGGAAGGAGACCTTGTTCCAGCTCAGGGAAAGACAGAGCTTGATCTGTCTGGATCGATAGGTTGGTGTGGGTGCGATGGGGAACGGGATCTGGCCCAGCTGGCTGTCAATAGCTCTTTGGTTTTCTCAGCTTATAGCTATTGTCAGGGCAGCAACTAGTCATGCACTTACTTTCCGATAGAGCTGATTTGAATAATTCACCTTCTCTGATCTCTTTTTGAAGCCAGGAGGAACTAGCCTTTATGACCCCAAACTGCTGAACAGAGCTGTAGGAGTGACTCCAGCTGGACTTTCTCCAGTCCTTTTGCTTCCTAGCTCTGGTCCCCATCACTGCTGTGTTCCCCTTTGGCTCTCCTAAGGAGAAGCAGAGCGAGGGACCCAATCTCTAAGAAAAGGAAGTAAGATCATGTCTGGCCTGAAAGCAATTTGTAAATAAGGACCTTCAGAAAGCAGTTCCCTTTTTATGCTCTCTTACTCCATCTGTCCCTGGCCCTTGTGTCCCCTCGTGTGTGGCCCCGTGGGGAGGTCAGTCACTGTATGCTCACCCAAACAGCCACTGCTTCAGCAGGGAAATCGTAATGACAAAAGGACTGTTACAAAAATACTATCTCTGTCTGTTCCGCTGAGGCTCCTGGCCAAGCTGCAGCCAGAGGTGTTTGGAGAAGCTTAAATACAAATGAGCGAGTTGGACCCAGGCAGGTTTGAAAAACTATCTGACTTTAGTAAAGCAAACTCTTATTTAATCATTCCGCTGTTGCTTTAAAGGTGGCATATGCTGCCAGGTAAGTGGAAATAAGTTTGTTTTGAAGCTCTGGGTAAATGTCCTGTAGAGGAATGAAAATGTCAATCTGTAGCTGCATTTGTTTAATGACGTTGTATAAACAAGGCTGTGAGCACAGATCATCTTCTCACTTAAGCACCGCGTCTTAAAGGTGTCGAACTGCATCCCGCTCCTCCCAGTGCCCAGCCGTCCCTGTGCTCTGCTGGCAGAACGGCTGCGGGGATGCTCGGGAGGCTGCGGGGCTCAAATCTCCCCAGCTTGGCTTGTCCCCTCCTCCAGCTGCTGTTCAACCCAATCCAAAACTCCTGCAGCAGCTCAGGGTACTTGTAGGGTGTCTCCAGCCTGGATCTGCCACCAAGCACCAGGAAGGCAAGGATGGCTGCCAGGTAGGCGTCCCACCACAGCCCCACGGCTGCCCCCAGGAGCCGAGCTGGGGCAGGCATGGAGGTCTTCACCTCTCTGAGTGCCTGCTTTGTCACTGTGTTTAAGTGATGCTGCTCACCACCATCACCTCCTTGCCCGAATGGTCCTGTGGTGTGCCCCAGCGAAGGGCCACCTGGCATCACCCCAGGCTTACCAAACCCATGCAGCCTGCTGGCTGCAGAGCATCCACGTGGAGTAACAGGGCTGGAGCAATTACAGTTTAATTTCTCACCTGGGTCACTTAAGCAGCATCCCCACTGGGGATAAGACACAAAAAGCGAGCAGAGGTACAAGGATCGACTTTGTGCTTACTACTGGATCTCTTCTCCCTTATAAACTCATTTTGGACCCAGTTTTAAACCCATCCCCTTGCTTAGAAGGTGAACTGTTTGTCTAAAAGGGTTTTGTTTCCTCTCATACTAGAGGATCAGTTAAGAGGGAAGTTTATATTTTACTGAGGAAGGTGGCTTCAAAACAGTCCAAAAAAAAAAAAAAACCAAAAGAAGAAAAAGGGGGTATCCTTTTGTTGCAAAAGTCTAACAGGAACTAAACCAAGTGATTTCTCAGCTTTGCCTGTGTGGTCAACTGACATTCCTAATGAGAACAAATGAAGACACAGTGCGGTGCGTTAAAACCTATCAAGAATCAAAGAGTGCTTAAAGAACCAAACGGGCAAACCAAAGTAGCAAACACCCAGAAGTTCAGCCTGGCCCCAGGGAGATCTGCTTTTGGCCAGTTCATGCGGTACCTGCTGAAGTGCAAGACACTGGTTTGCAATTTAAGTCCGGTGGTGGTTAGCACCTTCGCTTTCCCCAGGTTTCTCTATTTTCTGCTCCGTGGTGGTGAGCTGTTGTGTAGCTTTGGGCAAGTCATTCAACCTCTTGCTTCCCATTTCTACTGGTAAAAATGGGAACTCTCTTTGCTCTGTTTACATCCCAGTCCCAAGTGGGCCAGGCGACTCTTCTTTACTGTCTTAACACAGCCGTTTACGGTGAACACCTACCTGTGGATGTTAAAATTGAAATAACACTGGGAGGGTGGCACTGAGAGCAGTGGCCACAGGGGAGCCCGGTCCTGTCATCGTACAGAGCACAGAGCACGGGGTGGTCGCGGTGGAGGGATGTACCCTCTCCCACATCAAGTCAAATCCTTTCCTCACCCATCATTTCAGAGGAGACCTGAATGTTACGGGGGGAACAGGACCTTCCTCTCCACTTGGACACAGGGCGGGTGCTCTACATGACTGTGCTGGCAAAGGTAATTATTTTTTTTTTAATCCCAAACAAGATAAAAGGTCCCTGATTGTAGAGTGGAAGATAAGAATGGTTTGATGTGGAAGAAATCTTTCAATAACAAAGGACTTTTTAGTTTGAGAGCACTTATGAGGTGTTGGTGTTATTGGCGAGATATTTGACGGCTTCTTTTTCACATCTGCTCAATATTCAGGCTGTGTTCTTAGCAATCTTTACCCTTTTTGTGAGGTTGAACGGGTTTGATTGGATTTTATGCAATTAGTATACGGCGAGAGTTTGTGAGGATTTGCTTCAATTCCGAGATGATTTCTCTTTGTCTGCTTGTGGTTTTCTGCAAATATGTGAGCAACTGCACCGTGATGGCAAAAGCGTTTGAGGAAAATGAATGTCAAGATCCCGTGTGCTGCTACTGCCGGAAGAGGGAATTTAGCTAAGATCTGCCAGCTTTCATAGTAAGAATTCTTGTGTGCTTTTCAGAAAATAGAAATGTAGTTGTTAGGGGATAGATAAGTCGTGTCTCTTACGGGTGTTGAATTACAGAAAGCAAAAGCATTTGGGAAGCTGTTCATTGAATATGCACAGAAAAAAAAAAAAAAAAGAAAATCACAGCGGGTTGTGGTTTCTGAGAGCAGGAAAAAGGCCAATCTTATGTCATAGGCTAATAAAATATATTAAGGATGAAGTCAGTAAAAGTTCTGTAGGAAGTCCTCTGAAACCAGGGACGAATAGCAACTTATAGTCAACATTCTTAGGAAAATACAAAGTTAAGTCAAATATGAGACAGAATTACATTTGGCCTCACTTGGTGTTGTAAGAAGACTTGGCAAAGGCTGGGTTCCCTTCAGGAGGGAGCAGTGCTCGCTGTGGGTAAGCTCTTCACGGTTCTTCTGCCAGGTGAGCTCCTCCATAAGTCACGAGACATTGCCTCGGTTCATGTTGTTAGTACTGAGAAACTCGGTCAGAAAGAAAAGATGGCTAATTCGGTGATTCCAAGTGTCTTGCTCTGGGAGGATTTCCACTTTGAGGGTGATGAGACCCTGGCCTAGGTTGCCCAGAGAAGCTGGGGCTGCCTCATCCCTGGAGGTGTTCCAGGCCAGGCTGGACGGGGCTTGGAGCTACCGGCTCCGGTGGGAGGTGTCAAGTGGAACTTGGTGATCTTTAAGTCCCTTCCAACCATTCTGTGATTCTGTGATGCCCAAACACAGAAACACCATTTCCAGTTTCCCTGGTTGGAAGGACCATTTCAGGCGAGTTGAGCACAAGCCCATGGGGGACTCCTTCCCCAGGCCCAAGTGTGACTTGAAAGGGCAGTTTTTAGGGGAGCATGAGCTAACCCCCCTTCTGCAGCGAACCTGGTGCCAACCAACGCGAGCCGTGGCCAAAGGGGAGTAGAGAACATGAAAAAGACACAGGGGTGTCTCACTGGCTTCTGAAACCTTGCTACCTGTTTCCATTGGTTGTTTTTTTTTTTACTCTAAATCGCTGAATGCTGATATTACTGCATTTTAAACTGGTTTTGGTAATTTTCCTGCTTTGATCGGTAGTCGCAGATTGAAAATCCCATTCTCCATGATCACCCCAGCACCAAAATCTTTGGGGGCTACTTTAGGTTCAGCGTTGTCACACTGAGAACACCTTATCTGCTTTAACCTTGCCCTTCCTGCTCTGGCTTGAAGGGTTCTCATTCCCAGCTGTGGGTGAAGCTCCCCAGCCTTCCCTCCATCGGGGAGGACGTGCCGGGGGGATACACCATTCTGGCGACTCCACGTTTGCCATGGTGGATTGATGAGACATGACGAGAGTTGGTCGCTGAACCAGGAGATGCTTGAATGGATTTCGGGGGAAGGAAGGGGTGTGAGAATCTCCCGCTGCTGCCAGCTTCCCTCCCAGTGTGTGACCGGTGGATCCGTCCGGCTTGAAAATCAATTCTCACCTTTTGCCTTCTAGAGAGGGCGAGAGCTCGTTATCTCACCCCGTGCCCAGGTTGGATGGAAAGGACGGAAGGGATTCATACTTGTCCTCCTAACTGGTCCCTAGAACCTTGTCCTCGGGACAGTATGGCTTTCCTTTTTCCCCGGGGAGAGCCCCGTGGGACTCCCAAGAACCCCTGATCTTTGCGGGAGGAGGATGGGGTGGTGCCCAACGCGGAGCAACTGGGTCCATCCTTTAACACAGAGAGAGAGACCCCGCCGCCCCAAACCTCGGGACTGGGGGGGACTTTGGTCTCCCTGCCCAACGTGGATGGCGGCCAGTCGGTGGGTGGGCGGCCTGGCAGGCCCTTCCCGTCTCCGCCGGTGGAAACGGTGCGGTGCTTTCCTCCCCTCCCTCCCGCAGCGCCGGTACCGGGGCCGCCTGCGCGCAGCCCGTCCTGCAGGGGGCGCTGCGGCGGGACGGGGATGGGAATGGGGGGGGAACGCTCCTCCGCCTGTCAACGGGGAGCAGCTGCTGCCCCGGGGCTGGCACCGCGCCCTCCCCATTGGCTGCCGATGACATCACCGCCCCGCCGCTCTCCAGCTCGGCACCGCCTCCGGCCCCGCCCCCGCCGCTTTGCCATTGGCCGTCGTGCCCGCCCGTCGCCGCCTGCCCCGCCCCTCCCGCGCCGTACATTTACGCGGTAGCCAAAAGAGAAAGTAACGAGGATGGTGCGGGCGGCGCGCGCGGGGCAGCGGGGCTGGGCGGCGCGCGGGGCAGCGGGCGCGAGAGGCAACGGCGGCCGCGCGGGGCCGCGACGCACCGCACCGGGCCGGAACGCGCCGCGCCGGTGAGTGCGGGAGGGGGGAGGAGAGGGCGCGGAGCGGTGCGCGGTGCCGAGGCGAGCTTTCCCGGGACGCGGGGGCTGCGGGAGCCCCGGGCAGGGCTGCGGCGGAGGGGAGCAACGGCCCGGCCCCCGCTCCCTGCGCTCGGGGGTAAAACTTTAACGTCCCGCTTCTCGCGGCTTTTTTTCCCCCTCACTCTCCCTGACGGGAGGAACAGAGGCATCTCCCTCGTTTATTTGATTATTTGGGGTTTTAATTACCTCAGGCGAAGACGCGCGGGGCTTGTTAGTCGTTTTTCTAAACAGCCGAAGGGGCGAGGGGAGGTTTGGGGAGAGCGGGCGGGGAAACCTCCCGGGCCGCTCCGCTTGGCCCCGGGACCGCCGCCGGCAGCGACATCTCGCCTGGCTCCGGCGGGGTTTGCTGCGGGGCAGGCGACACGCACGGCAGCGGCCCCGGCCCCGGGAGGAGGAGGGCTGGCTCTTCGGGACGGAGCATCTCGGTGCCGCTTGCCCGCGGGCCCGGCCCGGAGCTGGCTGGGGGAGGCGATGCCGTGCTGCCGGCGCTGCCTGGGTTTTTGGGGGGATTTGGCGGAGTTGGTGAAGTTGCCGTTGGGGATGCGTTTTTCAGCGGGAGCCGCAGCTGTTCACGAAGTTGCTGGGGAAGAGGAGGCACCGACAGGGCTCTTTGAGCTTGATTTGCTCTCCTTTTCTTTCCCTCTCAATGGGAAAGGGGTTTGTGTGGTTTGGTTTTTTTGTTGGGTTTTTTTTTTTATTGTTTTCTTTTTTCCCTAATCCTACATGGTGTCTCTTAGCAAATGGCCAGCCCAGGGTTGGGCAGGCTGTGACCTTGGCTGGGGCGGAGGGGACCCCTCTTTCTAGAAGGTGTGAAATGTGCTGGGAGAAGTACTGCTGGAGAACAGCAGCCTTCCCGGCCTTGGGGGCTTAACGGGGACTGGATTCACCCCTTTCACATAGGGGGATGGAGGTGCAAGGCACGTGCTTAAAGATCTTAAGAACCTAATTGTCTTCTTTTATGCTAATTTTTTGTTTAGCTTTATGTGTTCGAGTTTGTAACCGTCTTTGAGAACTTATTCGCAAGCTGATTTTATTGTAGCTTGCTGGAAAAGTTGCGTATCGCCACTGACACATTCAGCTCCCCTGCCTTCCTCCCCAATTAGTAGAGTCAGCCCGGTAGCTGCTTCCCTTGCAGTCGGTGAGGGGGACGAAAGGACGTGCCTCTCTGTCACTAGCAGTTGCGTGCCTCGCAGCCCCGGTTTTCAGAATAGCTCAGCACCATCTGCATGTAGACAAATGCCTCCTCCTGGGTGTAGCTGCTCAGCCCGTGCCACGTGCGCGCATGCAGATAGCTGGAGTATTTGCTGCGGGGCTGGAAAAGGGGTTTTAGCACTACTCTGAGCTGGTAACTGTCAGAAGAGGTTGTTAGGTTGTTACCTGTGGGTAGTGGGTGTTGACAAAGTAAGTTGCTGGATCTGACAGGCTGAGAGAGTTGTGGGTGTTCAGCCTGGAGAAGAGAAGGCTCCGGGGAGACCTCAGAACCCATTCCAGTCCCTAAAGGGGCTCCAGGAGAGATGGGGAGGGACTCTTGATCAGGGAGGGGAGCCATAGGGTGAGGGGGAACAGTTTTAAACTGGATGAGGGGAGATTCAGATTAGATCTCAGGAAGAAATTCTTTCCTGTGAGGGTGGTGAGACACTGGAACAGGTTGCCCAGAGAAGCTGTGGCTGCCCCATCCCTGGAGGGGTTCAAGGCCAAGTTGGACAGGGCTTTGAGCAACCTGGTCTGGTGGGAGGTGTCCCTGCCCATGGCAGGGGGTTGGAACTTGATGGTCTTTGAGGTCCCTTCCAACCCAAACTGTTCCATGATTCTATGTGTAGGCTTATGTGGTTTCATGGTGCGTTTTCATAACCTTTTTCTTCTTCCCATTTCTCCCCCCCCCTTTTTTTTTTTTTCTCTTCCAGGGTGATCTTGAGTTCTTCTTAACTTGCTAGTGCTCAGCCTCCTCATGCCTCCATCTCCTTTAGACGACAGGGTAGTAGTGGCACTTTCGAGGCCAGTGAGACCTCAGGATCTCAACCTTTGTTTAGACTCTAGCTATCTTGAATCTGCTTCTTCTGCCAGCGAGAGCCACCCCAGTCTGCTCGGCGCAGCTGTTGTGTCCCTAAAGACTGCTAATCTCACGTATATGCCCTCATCCAACGGCTCTGCACGCTCCCTGAGTTGTGGATGCAGCAGTGCCAGTTGCTGCACTGTGGCAACGTACGACAAGGACACTCAGGCCCAAACTCAAGCGAGCGCCGGAGCCTCCACCGCCTGCCCCGCCAACCAAATGGTCAACAGCAATGAGAACGCCGGCAGCCTGAGCCCGCTGGGCGGCGTGGGCAGCCCCATCTCGGGCACCACCAAGCAGCTCGCTAGCATCAAAATCATTTACCCCAACGACCTGGCGAAGAAGATGACCAAATGCAGCAAGAGCCACCAACAGAACCAAGGGCCTGTCATCATCGACTGCAGGCCGTTCATGGAGTATAATAAGAGCCACATCCAAGGGGCAGTCCACATTAACTGTTCCGACAAGATCAGCCGGAGAAGGCTCCAGCAGGGCAAGATCACCGTCTTGGACTTGATCTCCTGCCGGGAAGGCAAGGACTCCTTCAAGAGGATCTTTTCCAAAGAAATAATAGTTTATGATGAGAATACCAATGAGCCAAGCAGAGTAATGCCTTCCCAGCCGCTCCACATAGTGCTGGAGTCACTCAAGCGAGAAGGCAAGGAACCCCTGGTCCTAAAAGGTAATCTTCCTATTTGCCCACCTGTAAGCTCAAGGTTTGCATTGTAGTGGGTGTCTTCTGCTGTTGGCTTGGCTGATGGCTGAGATTCCAATTTCTAGGAAGGCCTGTGTTCCTTGAGTAACCGGTGGCAAAGCAAATGTCTTCCATGAACAGGGAGATGCTTGCTGTTCTCTGACTGTTGTCCGTCGGTAGTGGAGAGGGTGGGAACTGGAAGGAGGAGGAAATGTGCTTCCTGGTGTCTGTCCGTGCAGACAAAGAATTTCCCCCAGTGCTTGCTCGGGGTATTTATAGCCCAAGGGGCAGAGGTCCAGGAGGGTATGCTTCTCTTTTAGCTCGTCAGACTGACCTTTACTTAGCAGCCTTACTTTAGTCCGTATAAAGCTGAACTCATGGGTGCTGGAGATGGACAGCGGGAGAGCAGAAGAAGGGAGAAGGAGAGATGAAGGAGGCCATTTGGTCTGAGGCGTTGTGTCATGGACCAGTTAGCAATACCTGAGGAGCAGCCAAGCCTTGTTTTGCTTGTACACGGTCAGAATAATGGACAGAGGGAGATACTTTGTCTAAAAAGTGATGTGAAAGTGTTGTGTTTACGTGCTACGTGTGTAAATGGCTTTCCTGTAAAGCCTCCTGTTCTGATGTGGTGGTTGGTCTGCCCCGTGATGCTCTAGGGGAAATGAGCCCCACCAATTAGGGCAGCATCTGAGGACACTTCCCTTTCTTTCCTTGGCTCTGTAGCTCCTGTTTATAACCATGCTGCCCTCTAGATTGAACCTCCTTTCCCCTGGGCCTTTATGCCATCCAGGGACATGTTTGGCAGAGACTGTCTGTGGCACTAGGAAACTATGGGAGGATTTGCTGCTTGGCTCATGCTGTATGTCTTTAACTCACTTGATTTTTCTGTACAGCTTAATACTTTTACTCTGCCCAACGTGGCAGGAGAATGGATTGGGTCGATAGTTTATCCTCTTTCCTGTGTTTAGTTTCAGAGCTTTATAGCAGCTAAGGGTCCTGTGAGATACTCCTCTGTGGATGTAGCTTGTGGAAGCTTAAAATTGCGCTGAACCTTCTTCTTGCTCCCAGCAAGTGTATGGTCATGCTGGGCTTAATTTGCACTTGCTATGGGTTCCCAGTATGATTTTACTGAACCTCTCAGGAGAGGAGGTGCTTTGGAGGATGAGGTTACTGCTGAAGGCCTGTGTTTCTGGCAGTAGTCATTCTGTTGTACAGCCCTTACAACTAGATGTATGGTTGTAGTCTGCAAGCCTTCCTTACCCTTAGAAAGGTGGGATGCTGAAGGTGTTTGTCCTCTGTTTCTCTGAAAACACTGAGGCTTCTGTGAACCTCAAACTAGCAGTTTTTCAGTACCTGGAGCAAGATGCCCTGGCTGTGATGGAGCTGCAGGGCTGTAGTTGGCTCCTGAGGGCAGGTTGTGGGCAGCCTCTTCTCCTACCTCCCAAGGCTGGGCGCTGCATGGGGCTTAACTGAGCGCTTGTGGGTTTGCTTGGGCTGTTTTTGGGTTCTGAGAAACATTATCATCTGCCTCGAAGATCTGCTTAGAAGAAACCCCCTCCCCAGGGTGTTCTGCCAACAGATCTGGCAGTGTGCTAGAAGACAGAGGAAGCCGAAATCCTTTGCTTTTTGGACTTAGTGATTGACTGGGCCAGAGCATACCTCACCTGGGGAGGTGTGTAGCCAGGAGCTTCTCTCCATCACCTTAGCTCCTCTCCCTGCCTTTGAAGTGGGGCTTAAACTGGGGTCAGATGGAGTTGGGCATAGGATAAAGTAGCATTTAGGAAGGCTGTGGTTAAGTTTCTGAGCTGGAGGAGCAGTGCTGGAAGGGCTTGCTACCGAGTTTCACTTGTCAGAGCATTTTTTCCATCATGCTGGAGTGCAGATGCTCCTGGGTTTGGGCACTGATATGAAATGGGGGGTAGCTGGGGAGCCCCCTCTGCCTCCGTCTGTTATTTCCAGCGATTTCTCCTGCTCGCTGCAATCCAGCCCTAATTTATTGCCGGCCCATCTGATCCCTTCTGTGTTGTGTTTGCAAACACTGGTTGCTAGCTTGGCCATCCAAGCTGATGTCCCCCTGATCCGGTGCCACCGTCTCCATGTTTGGTGCTGCCTGTCAGCCCCCCCTTCCCCCCCCCTTGCCGTTTTCGTGGGGTGAATCCAGCCGGCAAAGCCCAGGGTTGGGTTACAGCTTTGGCTTTAGTAGCCGTGTGGCCCTGCCTGCATTTGGGTTTTAGGTGCCCGAGTCTCTTTAAGCGGCCGAGAAACTCTGTGCTGTTGACAAAGGCCAGGCGGTGAGCTATAGATAAACGTATGTGTGGGGCACCTTATTAGGCTCCGGTTAAAAAGAGGTGGCCTGATTTATTTTTAATGTAGCAGAGCAATATATTAACTAGCACTGTGGCAAGGAAGCGTTGGGGTTTTATATATGCTGTGCCAGGGGGGAGGTTAGAACCTCTGTTCCTCCCTTTCTATCCATGTCTGTCTTTGCTGCTTCTTCTAACATGGAGCTTTTTTTTGGTCGTGAATGTAAGACTTGCATAATTTTGATTTAACCTCTTTAGAAGCAAAGATTTGCTTATTTCTTTGCCCACAAGACACAGCTGCACTTGAGACAGGCATAAACCCCCTATCTCTTAAAAAAAAAAAAAAATTTAAAAAATCATGTACTTCAGAGTGCTGCTACAGGGGCTCTCCCAGGGCTGGAAGTGCTGCTCAGCCTGTTTGTACACAAAATGGGAAGAAGTCACATTTTCCCCCAGGCACCCACACACCTTCCTGCTAGGCCGTGGTATTGCACACTGACTGAAACCTAAAGGCCACATTTTTGGGGATGCACTTATTTTTTTAATTTTTTTTTTTTTTTGCTTAATGTGGGGAAGGAGAAGAGGAAGAGCCAGTGATGTGAGCCCAGTGTCCTTTCCATGTGAGGCCAGAGCTGTTGCTGAGTTTGGGGAGGGGGAGCACAGCAGTGCTGCCCCAGCCCTTCTCGGTGGAGTTGTGCCCCTTTTTGTCCTGCAAACCCACTGTCAAGGCATCCCTGTCCCTTCCTCCTCCGAGTGCCTTGGCTCATAGTGAAAGTGGCCCAGAGTCTTGGGGGTTTGTGTGCTCAAGTTTGTTACGAGGACCAAAAACTAGGTAGTGGGAAAATCATTTGTGTTCAGACAAAAAAATTATTATTTTTCTCAGAATGAAGTGTTTAGGTTTGGAGTTGAGCATCTCTTTTTCCAAGTTAAATTAAATCTATAGCTTAAACAAAAATGAAAAATGGAAGCATCTCTGCCAACACATTTCAGTAGCTCCTTGCAGGGGAGGTTGGATGAAATGACCTTTAAAGGCCCCTTCCAACCCAAATGGTTCTGTGATTCTCACACAAGAGGAGTTGCCTTTGTGTCTGGTGATGTTATCTTCATCCTGCCCTTCCTCCTCTGCCTTCCAGCCCCATCTGTGGGACCCTTGGGAATCTGCTGAAGTCTTGTGTTCAGTTCTTAGAGGCTTCTGTGTTTGACTGCGGGGGAATAACCAAATTCAAAGGTGCAAAGTGTAATTTGGTGAATAATCCACTTTTTCCTCACTGCACCTTGTAGACCGATGGCTGCAAGGGGGTGGGGAGGACCTGGCGAGTGGTGACAACAACTGGTTGCTTCTCTGTTCTTGTTCCCGGTCCGAGGTGCTTATTTATGCTCTGGCTTTCAATCCTTTCATTGCTCATCTAACAGGGAAATAAATGAAGTGACTCGCTCTGGTTACAGCAGGGAGTGTGAGACCTGCCAGCAGACCACTTCATGCTCTCTGCCATGGTCTAAGAATAGCTTGGGATCTCTTACCACCTTCTCTTATCGGGGAAGTTGAAACAACTGCCAAGGGAACGAGACACCTATAAAAGGAATAAGTACCTGGTTTATGTTGTCCATGTTTGTGTAAAATACTACGATCAGCTGCCTTTAGAATACTTGACCTGGTCATAATCTCATGCAAATACGTTATTAATTATTAATCACATAATTCAACAGTGCTGTTGTTACTTTAAACCCTAATTAAATTACTCTGCACAAGTGTATTTGAGAGTAAAACTTGACGCAATGTTCAACAAATCCAGCTGACCAACAGAACGCGTGCCTGGCACTTATTTCCATCGGAGATCTCCGCTGAATAATTATTAGGTCATGGTTGTAATAGGGAAATGTGTATTTTTAGGTGTTAAGTAATGTGTGTGAAGCGTCCAATGTGTTTAAAACTGAAGTGTGTTCCCTCCGTGCTGTGGAGGAAATCTGGCCCTGTCAGTTACTGGGGAAGAAACTTGTGCTGGCTCTGCCTGGCCTGAGATTTCACCCTCAGTTTTCAGGCTCTCGTTGCTGGAGCTTAAAAAAGGATGTGTCTCCACTGGAGTAGATATGGAGTTATGGAGGACCATAACACTTGAAAATTAGTTGTGTGTGCCTGTGCCTCTTGCATCTAGATAAATTGGGGCCATAGTGTGATTGGAGAGTGCAGCCTTTTCTGTGCTTTGAGGGGATGCTTCTGCGGAGGAGTGAACCTCTAAGCTTTGCCTATTCAACAGTGATGGAAAGCATAGTGTTTCCTCCCAGTTGATGGCATCTGAGAGGTCACAGTGTGGCTTGCACAGTGCCCATCATGTTTTTAGTTGTCCTGGAGGGGAAGAGAGCAATGACATTGCCTTGGAAAGAGGGGAACAGGAGGGACACTTAATTTTCTTATTTTATTTATTTTAGTTCTCCAGCTTCTCATACCTTCGTAAGAGTCAAGAAGCAAACTGTTACATTAGGGAAATATCTCTGATGCTTGTAAAGAAAAATCTGGCCCCAGCTCTGTTTAAACTGGGAGGGACATCTCCTGCTATGATCCTGGTAGGTAGATGTTGGGTTATAATGAGCTGAATGCTTTGTGTGCTGCCCTGAACCTGCTGGAGGTGAGACTACTAGTAAAATCTTCATAGAGTTGCTTTGCTGATGGGTCTTCTGGCTTTTTGTTAAAGGTGAGCACAGACTTTTTGAGAGGCTGGGGGTGGAGGAGTAGCTTTGAGTGGTAACTGCATGTTAACTAATACAGTTAGATCCCCCCCCCCCCCCCCCTTTTTTTTTTTTTTTTTGAGGATCTACATATGAGTTGTTTTCCTTCCAAAGTAGCAGCAGATGGTTTTTACTACACTTTGGAGCGCAAAAGTTTTTGGTGAATTACCTTGGCTTTACAGTGCATTTGAAGTGGGGGATCAGCCATTTGTCTTTAGGCTATGACTCTTCTTTTGTGAAAAGCCACATTATAATTATTTTTTTTTAATTTCTGCAAGCAACTCTGAAGTGAAGAAATGCCATAAATAGGAACAGCATTACACACAGTTTTAAAATTTGTCTGTTTCACATGTTCAGCAGCCCACGGGGAGGGAAATATTTCTCAAATATTCAGCGTGGGCTTGCAAGGCTATAGAAGTCACGCTGTTCAAAGAAATAGATTATGGTAATCTCTGAAGATGACCTAATGCATTGTCCCCTTGTGTATGAGATAAGATTATGTGTGGATCCTTGGCCTTGTTGGGAAGTCTCTGGTGGGCCTGGGAGATTGCTGGCTATGGAAATCACAAGGCTGACCTGAATTATCACGAGCACTTGTTTGCCTGGAGCTGTGTTTCTAGGAGCTCACCTGAATCTGTCTTCAGTGGTTTTTAAACACCTCTGTACTGTGAAAGTTAAACTTTTTTTTGAGGTTCTTGTTATTACAACAGCGTTTGGTAAGCAGGGACTTAAAGGAGAGCTGTGGATGTCATGGATGTCACCTTTCCCGGCAGAGTGAGGGCCACTCTGAGCAGGAGCCTTGGAGGGGTTCAGGGGGTTATTTCTGCAGCCAGAAAGCCCTGGGGTGCTTGCTGTGGTTTGTGTGGGGGGGGAACGATTGATGCTCCAGTAGCTTCAGTGGTGAAGCTCCAGGGTTTGGGGTTTTTTTTATGCCTTGTGACTCTTTAGTACAGGAAACTCTTTGCTTCAATTAATATCTATAATTAAGGCAACCTCATGTCTGAAAGCATCTCAGCCCACTGGAGGCTAGTTTTGGTGTGTCCTCCCCTGCTGTGGAACCTGTTGGTTCCCCAGCAGCACATGTCCCTCCAAAAGGTGTTCTGTGCCTTAGTTCTGGATCTGCACCAGCATTTTGGTCCTTGAAGGAGAGGAGGGGGGAGACAGAAATAAGTGTCTCTTCTGTGTGGGGCAGAAAGGGGGTGATTTGGCCAGAGGGATAACACTGTGCCTGGATAGCAGGGCAGTCGCAGGGCTGGGGGAGCTCTGACCAAGGTGTGCAATGGTCATTGTCCTGCTCTGTCACTAAGCACACAGGGAGGCCTTGGACAAGTGATTTTAATTGGTCTGGGTTTTCTCTTTCTGTCCTGGGCACTGCACTGAGCTCACCTCTCTAATTGCCATCAGCACTGAGTGTGGCTCACCCAGGTTCACCCACTGTCGCAGCGCTGCCCTGGAACAACACAGAAGCGCCTCTGGCAGAAAGTTGGAGAAAGGCTCGTAAGCACCCTCCTCCTCTCCTCCCTTAACAGTTATGTCTTTGCTAAAGTGATAAACTGTGGGCGCTGATTTGCCTCTAGGGGAGTTTTGTTCTTTAAAAAATTCAAGGGTCGTTTTCATGTCTTTCTCTGCTTGGGTGAGCAGGTTATTTTTATTAAAAAAAAAATAATTGGTAAAGTCATGTGAACACATTGGTTCCAACTCTTACTATGCTCTGGCTTTAAAAAGTCTATAGCATGCTCAGGTTAATTCCCACTTAATTCACCACCACAGAGAAGAACTTCCTCTAATTAAAGGTAATAATAAGAGCAACAAATGTTACTCCTTGTCCACACATGAGTTACTTATGTTTGTTGTTTGGTTGGGTTTTTTTAATGGCTTAAAGAGATTTGGAAAATAGTATGTAACTTGCAAGCTTCTGTCATATCAGTCATATTGCTTGTCTCCAGTTTATTATTATGTCAGAGTGTGATATTAAGCCTTATGTAAGCAGCTGGCCAGTAATGTTTTAAAGCAAAAGCTGCTGTTTGAACAGTTGACCTGTACTGTGTCAGTGATGGGCTCTAATTCTTCATGGTCTCTGCTAAGGTAAAGGGGGTTTATCTGTTTGGTTGATGAAAACTAAGAATAAGCTTAGGGGTTGGAGACTCAGCTTGGTTTTGATCTGGCTGAAGAGATTCCTCATTGAGCTCTGGATTCTGTAAAGATGTTCTTTTTCCCCCCTTCCATGTTGCCTTGACTTTGGAGTACATGGATGCAAGCTGGGTCAACTTTCCCTTGCCCTTTGGGGTTTCTAGGGTCTCTCTTTTACCCCCTGACCATTAGGACTGGGATATAAGTGTTGGTGCTGCAGTCTATGTCAGAGCAGGGGCTGGCTGGCACCGTGCTAGTTCCAGTAGCTCACTGCTTTTATTTTTGGGCAGAGTGGAATTGGAATATGTCAAGACAGCACCCTTTATTTTCTGAGTTTTCTTTAAGTGCATTGAAATACCTTGCTGGGAAGTGTCAAATCAGAGCCAGGTAGTAGTAGTAGTAGTATTTCTAGTCAGAAGAATAGAAATCACTTTAAAAAGAGTTTAGATCCAGCAGGAATGGATGGCACTCCCAAATATCAGCACCTTTTCTTTTTTTTTTTCCTTTTGTATTCTTACAAATGTTGCTGGTGTTTCTGGTGTGGAGGAGCAGTGGTTTGGACTGGGAAAGAGCCTGTGTTCATCCTTGGGAGAAACACAGCAGCCTGCTCTCTCGTTAGAAAGAGGCTGTCTTGGAGAGGTTGCCCTTAAAAGGGTAAAGTGAACAAGTGGATGGCTGCACCATGGAAATGTCAGTGTTCTCTAAAACACGGGAATTAAACAGCGATGTCCACTCCTACGCAGGGAGGATTACAGACGTCTGACTCGGCGCTGGGACCCTGCTCCCTTCAGATGTGCTGAGCTGAAGCCCTCTCCCTGCTCTGTGCCCTTCTGCGGTCCCACCAGCTGTCTCCAGGCCTGGGGCTTAAGGATGCACCTGGTGACAAGCAGGGAGATAATGGGTAACGGGTTAAAAACTAAAGCAAATAAAACCTGGTGTTTGGGACAAATATGGTCTGCTCTACCTCTGTCTGTGAAAACAGACTTGTAGCTCTTTGTCAATATAAAACCATTTGTGGTATCTTTATTGCATTAAAATAGTTTCTGTTCCCTCCCCCCTCACTTCCCCTGCCTCCTTTGTACATAGCTCTAGCATTTCTTGATGACCTTTTTGTTAATATGATTTCCAGTGGGAGCGTTTCACAGTAGAAGTATGTATTCCTTCAGGGTTTACGCTGACATTTCCAGTGATTATTTAATTGGACTTCATGTTAGCCTACATCCCCACGGGAACACATACTTTTGCTATGAGAGGTTGTAATGTGTCTAATTTTGAGTTTCTGCTATAAACGCTTGCCCTCCAGGGAGGGTAGGTCCAATCCTTGTCTGTGGCTGCAGAATCATCACCACAGTGTGTTTGGGATGTGAGGTTTCTTGTCTTGTTTCTAATTGCATTCTTGTACAGCTTAATCCTTGTATCAAAACTGAGAGCAGGCCTTCTCCTCGTTCACCTTCCTGACTGTTCCCCAGTGGCACTTTGGAGGATGCTGTCATGTATGGTTTATTTTCCTGTGAATACTCATTTTATTTTATTTTTTCCCCTTTCAAATGGGTAGACTCTGTGCTCACCCAGCATAGGAGTAATTCCAGTGACAAGCTGGAACCACTGTTGTGAATTCAGAGATGTGGTCCAGAAGTATTCACAGTGGCTTCTGGCCAGGCTGGTGAGTAGCCCAGAAGTTAGTGGCATCTCTTGGAAAAGATGGTAAGGTGTGGAAGGGGCACATGGGACTTGTGTGGGTGGCCTGGGCCCAAAACTTAGGGTCCAAGGGGAAAAAAAAAAGTTTAAGACTGCTGAGCCTGGTGGCAAAGTACAGAATAAAAGTAGATGAGAGGATGTACTGTGGCAAAGCAGCATGAGCCTTATCGAGATGTCATTGGAAAGAACATGCAAATCTGCGCACGCATGTCTTGATGCTAAGGGGAAACCTTTCCTCTTTTTCCAGTGTCGCACCCTTGACTTCTAAAGGGACCTCAAAGCGGTTGTGTCAAGGATGTGCTTGTAACTCCTCTAGGCCGGAATTTGTGTACAAATCAACCTCTCAGGATAGTTCCTACATGGAAAAAAACCTGACCTTGCAAGTTCTCCGGAATGCGGGGTTTTGCCTTTTTTTTTCTTTTTTCTGAAGTGTCATTGGCAGCTCGATCAGAGGGAGAGACTAGATTAGACTGACTGTATCGAGGTGGAAGCTGTTCTTTGTGAACTATGTTTACTTTTCCTTGTTTTATGTTTGTTTAAAGCTTAATCTTTTGCAGCAAGGCTGATGCTGAATGCCATGTGGGCAACAGGGAAAGAAACCCAGCGATGGGTCTTTTCAACCTTCTGCGGACAGGTGAGAAGTACACTGGCAGGACCAGAAAAGTGTAAAAAGACCAGAAAGTTGTGGTAGTAGTAATAGAAGTAGAAAAACCTTCAGCCTTTGTCTCCCTGTTGTCCAAAATCAATGTGGGTTGTTTAGGTAAATGTAGATACTTAGGTTGTAAAAGGATGGATTTATTTCCTCCTCCTAGATCTTCCACTACACGTGGTTCTACCTCTCATGCTCTGTGGATGTGCCCGTGGTGCATCCATGCCTTCCCTGCCAGTGCCTTTGGTACCCAGTGGACCTACCTCTGCTTGAGGCTGAGGAAGTATTGTAGAAGAAATATGGAGAGTGAGGTGCTTTTCTCCTGCCTTTACTCTTTCCGTGTCATCTGGTGGTGTTGGACATAAGGTGGTGGGCCTTTGGTTTGGTGATGGCCCAGATACCAAGATCCTTTATGCACAGCCATAAACTGCTACGGAGGTGGCTGTGTTGGTGGGTGGTGTGAGGAGGTGGCCTGGGTGGTTGGTCCTCATGTGGAGTGGATTTGGCCTATGCTGGCTGAGTTCTGCCTCAGCCTGTACAGCTCCTCTTTCTTTGGTGGAAGCAAGCAGGCTGTGATGGATTTGCCTGAAGAAGAAGAGAGCCTGTGTTGGAGGGGGAGCAGTGTCCCTCAGGGTGCCTCCGTACTGGAGCTCACTGGTTCCCCTGGCGTAGGAAAGCAATTTTAATTCTACCATATACCTGTGACCTGGGGACAAGCCACTGCCTCCAAACAGGCTCAGACAGCCTTGGCCTTGGGGTGGCCCTGGGGACCCAGCATGGCCCTGGGGTGGCCCTGGGGACCCAGCCCTCCTGCCCAGCTGGGGAAGGAAGGGGTGCAAGAGGGTGAAGCAGCTGGCAGTACCCAGCCTCTATTTTTACATTCTGGAGTCACGTTTGCTTAACCTTGAGGCATCCCGCACTTGGAAATCAACTTGACACAAAGTCATCTGTTCATTAATAACACAGGAGCAGTTTAATTGTTGTCTTAGTGGAAAAATACATGAGACTGTCATTAGCTGTTGCTTCTGGCAGTGCTTTTCTGCAGTAATGTAAATAAATGAGGTCACAGGTTTAAAGGAACAGGCTGTACTTGCACAAATTCAAAGCGTAATCTTAAACAGAGAGGCACCAATTGTCTGAATATCTGCATCCTGCACCCCAAATGCTCACTGTAACATTTCGACCTGGGACGCGCTGGGAGGCAGCCGCAGGGGCTGGGTTTGCCGTGTCGGCACTGCCAGGGCACATGCTGAGTGAGTGTTTGAAAACTTGGCTTTGTTCCGGAGCGGGTGAAGCTTTTGGTGGTCACAACCCTGCTATGGCCAAATTCTCCTCTGCCCCCCCCTGTGAAAGCCCAGCAGCTCAAGAGGAGGAGAAGTCACAGACCGAGCTCCTCTTCTGCTGATGCTTCACAGTGCCCTGGGATTCCTGCTCCTGTTGCATATGCTCATGTGTGTGGTTTTGATTTTTGTTTTTTTTTTTTTTTGAGATGGCTTTGTGGTATTGTAATCGAGGATGAGCAGATCCAGAAATCCGCCTGGACAGCTTTGAAAGCTTTATAAAAGGTCTGTTTGTCTCTCAGGACCACGTGTTCTGTCTAAATGTGGATCCTGCATCTGCAGTCTGTCATGTATAAAAATATGTTCCTGTTTGTAATGGTCGCGGGAACACCCAGTACCTGCCTCGCTCAGAACAAAGCATGGCCATAGCCATGAGGTAATGCAAAGGTATTGCTTTATGGTGAGGGTGTTTCGTGGCAACTGCCTCTCTATAAGCTCCCTCGCTATAGAGGGAACAAGGGCACTTACTCTCATTGCTGTGGGGTAAGAGTCAGTTTCCAGACAGGGAACGTATTGCATATCTACCAAAGCATGTTGTAAACCCACATCCCAGTTTGTATCTTGTCTCACAGCCATGGAGCAGCAGGGATGGGTGAAAGAGGTGCCAGAGGTGACACAGAGAAGGCAGGCAGGTGTTACTGCACTCCTTGTGCTTTAATTCTTAATTTTATCTTAAATAAAAAAAACCCACCTTGTATAAAATATGTGCAGGTGAGGTTTATTTGTCTTGCTTTCTTTGAAGATTGTTTCTATTGCAAGGTCATGGTCCCTTGTAAAAGCTGGTTGCCTGGTTCCTGCCATACCTCCTGTGCCTGTTTTGCATCGTATTTGCCCTCTCCTGATGGCAAATGACAGATGCCATATTTCACCGTGCTACTTGTCTTTTTTATTATTTTTATTATTTTATTTTATTTGTTCAGAGTAGCTCTGCCTCCTGCCCAGCTGCTCTCACCTGGCCTTGTAGCCCTGGTGTGAGCCCCGGGTTCCCGGGTGGCTTCAGAGCCAGGAGATGTGTGTGCAGCTGCTCCTGCGTGCTGCTTGGCCTCAGCAGGTTGTTTGAGAAGCTTTACGTGAGATATTTATGGGCAAATGGCTGTGGAGAACTTGGACAAATGAGTATGAGTAGCTGGAGCTTGTACAGTGCTGACTTGAAACTTCTAAAAGTTTTGAGGTCCTGGGCAATCCAAAGTCTGTTGTTGCTCACTAACTGTCCTGGCAGGGCAGGATGGTGGGGTATCTCATGCCGTGATAACTGCAGACATTTCTGACTCCTCACATCAGTGGTGACCAAGAGCCCTCAGTCCTCTGTCTTTCACTAGGTAGCAGGCAGGGCCATCTACCATGAAGGGTACTGCTTCAGTGATTCCTTTCCTTATGGAAGAAATATGGTGGGTTTCCTGGGCATTCCTGCATACCCTTCTTCACCTGCATTTAGATAGGTTCAGCCCCTGCAAAGGTCTGCTCATTAACCCTTTTGGAGCAGAGGGTGCACAAAAGCCCCTTGAGATACCTTCCACATCCATGCATGGGCTGTGTCAAAACGGCTTTTTGCTGTGCTTTGGTTATTAAAGCTCCGTGGTGTGTTTAAAGCTAGAAAAGACAGGTCACAAACATCATGTTCTTTACAAATGAACACTGGTGGCTTATCTGCCTGCTGGCGTTTTGGTGTGGTGTTGAAGGCGGTTACACAGCTGAGTCTGGACTTCAAACCGCAGAGCTGTGCATGCTGGTGGTCTTTCCTGCTTGGATATATTATATTGCCTCTCTGCTTAGGCTGCCTATATGTGATGAAGGCTTTTTGCATATTGGAAATAGCAGCTGAAAAGTTGCTTTTAAAATATGGCTTACTCTTGTGCCAATGAGGTTTATGCCAGGTTTTGCTTCTCCCCAGGCTCCCTGGTAGTGCCCTCCATAACGCTGTTTCTGTGTTCCAGGCTTGGGAAGGCTTGAGCGACTTCAGTCACAAACAGCTTCTGTTACAGCCACGAGTGGAGTGTCTGCATTTGTGCCTTGAGTTTCCTTGTGATCTGGAGTTTGACTCTTTTGACTGGTCTAACCTTTTGGGAAGTAGTCTCGTAAACTTTTGAAAAGCTTGGGCGTTGTGCATGTGTGAGCTCCACTGAAGTTACCCTGGTGCCTCATAAATCAACAAGGATGGTGTGTAGGGAGTGGATTAAAGAAACAATGCTCATGAGGTGCCTGGATCCTGTTTTGGGACCCGTGGGATGCACGTGGCAGTGCAGATCCAAGCTAAACTCCTGCTGCTGATTTTTGGAGTTCAGCTCCCCTCTGTGACTGCATCTCACTGCATCCTTTCTGGGGACCAGTGTTCTTGTGGAGTTCTCCCTTGCTCACGTGTCTGAGCCAGTTCAGCTTATTAATCCTCTCCCCAGCAATGTATTGTTTCAGGGATCTTTGAGAGTGCCTGGATATGGTGCTTTAAATATTGCTTGAATGGATTTTAACTCCCAAGCCACTTGAGGGAGGAGAACAAGGAGAGGGGGATGTGGACTGACTGACACTAGGAAAGGTGACCTCTCTACTGGTGGATGTTGGGAAGGAAGTTGTGGGTAAGGCTGTTGTATGTTTGGCTACTCCACTTGTTTGGGCATCTTCCACATGGCATATTTGGGATGGCTTTGCCATCCTTTGGCCTGATGCTCCTGCTGCAGTGGTGGGGATTGCCCTGTACCTCTCGCTCTCAGCAGGGCATGGTCTCTTCTCTCTTCCCTGTTCTCATTTGCTGGATCCAAGTGAACATAGCACTGAGGAAGAGTTGGTAACGAGTGATAATGTCTTCTGGCCAACAGAGCGAGCGGAGGCCCCAGAAGGAGACCATAGATGTGGGTGGTGAGGAAAGCTTGCTCTGGGCTCTCCAGCTCTGCTGGGTCTTACAAGGCAGCTGGTGAAGCAGGACGGTGTCTGCCACACCATCAGTGTGTCCTCAGCTGAGGGATGAAGTGATGGACTCCTGCATCAACCAGAAGGCGGCAGGAGAGGTGGAAGATGAGCGTTGGCTCTGGAGTCAGTGAAGCAGCTTATATTTCAGAGTTTTTTTTGGGAATCTCAGCATGCTCTGGTTATTGCTTAAGTGGCAATGTTTAAGCAGAATGGGTTGCTTGCCTGTGCAGAAGGATGGGAGTGTGGGGTAGGGCTTATCCCAGGCTCTAGGCTGGGACTGTCGGGTTGGATGAGGCTTCAGACATCTTCAGCTTGGGGGCCATAGTCTTGTTTGTCATCTTGCGTGGTCTGAGAAGACTTTTCAGACCCTGTCAAGACCAGCAGTGAGCTTGGTTTTTTGTCCTCTTTCTTCCTTCTGTCCTGCTCCCCTGTTACAACAGCTTTGTGAGTAGAGATCTTTAAGGCAGATCTGTTAGCTCTGTGTCCTGTAAACAGCTGAAGATGAGCCTGCTTTTGAGGTGGGGGAAATACTCTGCGTTTTGTGGGCAATTCAAGGATTCCTGGGGAAATGAGTGACCAGCAGCATGTGAAGGACAGAAGCCTGGACATTAAAAAGGGCACTTGTATTAGAAGGGCTCAGGTGGCTGTGGCCTGGTCTAGGCACCTCGTGGTCATTGCACAGAACATGGAGATGGTCCCTGGGTGGGTGCCACCTCATGGGCAGGCGTGGGGAGGTTTGGAGCTGCAGCACTCAAGACGTGGGCATTGAAGCTCTTTGCTGTGTCAGATCCAGAGCCTGTGAGACAGCGTGTTTTGCTCTGCTTTAAAATCTTCCTTCGCTAGATCACTGGGAAAGAGCATAGAAAAGACAAATAGCCTCCTTTTTTTTTTTTCTTTTTTAAATAGCATTACTGGGGTGGTGACACTCAGAATTTATTTTGGCGAGCTTAGCTCTTTCTAGTAACTTCAGCATCGCTCTCCCCCCTCCTGGGTTGGCTCTTTTTTTTTTTTTTTTGTCTTTTTGGCTTGCCTTTAACAAAGTGCAATTGAGTCTGAGGACTTGCCCCGTCTGGATGCGGTGTGTGACTCCGAGTATCCCGCTACCACACGAACGTGGGCTTTTGAGGGCGAGGCTGGGGGGGGGGGAAATATATCTTTGCATTTCTCCTCTTTCCGCCTTTTTCTTTTCGGGGGAGCCACCTGTTTGCATTACATCAGCCAAAGGCCTTACACAAAGTAGTTGTTCTTGTATTGTTTGCGCTCAAAGAGCTGATGTCATGCCGGCTGATGTCATTGTGTGCTTTGTGCCATCGCTATGGAGACCGGGCAGGTGGGGAGCCCGGGGCTGATGTCATTGCCCAAGGAGGTGTAGAAAGAAGGTCTGCTTTTCTCGCTCCACTTCTGTGGAGCTGCTCTCCTGGAGGGGGAAAAAAGAAAAAGAAAAAAAATTAAAAAAAGGGGAAAAATGCTGCTTGACAAAGCCAGCGAGACGTGCGGTAGAGCCAGGGGAGGCACGAGCCAAAAAAGTAACTTCTCCCTCCCCCCTTGAATCCGTTTCCCAATCCATATTAACGTCCTAAAAATAACTCTTACTAGATATTTTCAGGCAACCAGGGCAGAAAAAGGAGAGCTGTTTGCCACATGTTAAGCGAGCACCTCAGTTGCTGTTGGGCTACGAGTTTTCTTTCCTTTGGCCGCACAAAGACGTGCGTACCCTTCCCCAGAATGGTGCTGGCAGGAGCTGTGCCCCCCTGCCCGTCCTTGGGGGTGTTGGGTGGGGGGATGCCCTGCTGTGGACAGAAGAAAAGACTGTCCCAGCTGGCTCACCACCCTGCTCTGGTATGCTGCTTGCCTGTCTGCTTATAGTTTTGGAGATGTTATCCTTCTTGGAAAAGTGCCTTTTGTATTTTCCCCCCTCCCACGGGCTTGTAGGTGAGGCAGCCCCTGTGTTGCACAGAGGCAGGCTTGTAGGCCTCATGGAGGGGTGGACAATACATGCTCCTGAGCCATGCCATCCTTGGTGTTGGCAGCCATCCCCAGTCACTGTCACCCCGACGGTGGTGGGAACAACAGAGCCAGCTCCAGCCCTGGTGGCCTCAGCACGTGTTCCGAAGAAAGGGGTGTCCAAAGTGTTGCTGAGCCCAGAATGTCTAACGCAATCATCTGCTCGGTCTCTCTTCCCAGGAGGACTCAGCGGTTTCAAGCAGAACCACGAAAACCTCTGCGATAACTCCCTCCAGCTGCAAGAGTGCCCGGAGGGGGGAGGAGGGGGCGGCGCGTCCGCCGTGCCCCCCACGCTACCTCAGTCCATCCCCACCACGCCAGACATAGAGAACGCTGAGCTCACCCCCATCCTGCCCTTCCTCTTCCTTGGAAACGAGCACGATGCTCAGGACTTGGAGAAAATGCAGAGGATGAACATCGGCTACGTCATCAACGTGACCACCCACCTGCCCCTCTACCATTACGAGAAAGGCTTGTTCAACTACAAGAGGCTCCCAGCCACCGACAGCAACAAGCAGAATCTCAGGCAGTATTTTGAAGAGGCTTTTGAGTTCATTGGTAATTACCCTTGGCTAGAAATGCTCCTGTTTTGGTTTTGTTTTCACCTGTTAAAAGAATCTGTAGTGAATGTCATGCTTCGTGAACTGCCCTGGAGACTGTGTTAGGTCATATTAATTTTGTTTAGGTTGTCAGAAATGCTGAGCACCTCATGTTTCTACTCCTCCTCATCTCTGGCACATCTACTTAAGTAGCCTGGGGGTACGGTTTTTATCTATTGATAGTGATGCCTGCCTCCAGGCTTCTGAATTTAGGGAACCCTGGAAAACTGAGACTTTTGTCACCCCCTCTTCTTGAGTCCTTTGCATTCCTTTGGAATTTTGCATTTCCACAGTGGCTTCTAGCCCATCTTTCACAGTAACTGTTCTTAGTGAGGGCTTAGTCCTCCCTAACTTAATTTCCTGAGAAAACTGACCAACTTTCCTACCTCGCTTGTTCTACCATTATGTTTATAACTTCAGCGTGTATGTGTGGATGAGTAGATTGTGATGAAAAGTTTTATTAATAAGCCTCTAAACCCTGTAGGCTGTGGGAGAGAGCTCACCACAGCCAGGCAGCTTGTTGGAGAGGTTGCTGAAGGAATGACCCAACAATGTTGCTCTGAACCTCACTGTGATCCACACTGCACAACCCTCAGCTGGGTTTAGGGGTGTGTACAGCTCTGTTTAGTCATCTAGGCCAAAGCCAGATCACCTCTTCAAGCAGGGCTGGTCAGTGAGGACATCAGCATGTGGTTGATAACAAAAGCTTTTGGGGACCTTTCTTTGCCCCTCTGTATGTCCCTGTGGACACAGCTTTTGCAGCAGAGTGAATAGAACCATAGAATCATAGAACTGTTGAGGCTTGAAGCGACCTGTCAGATCAAGTCCAACCATCAACCCAACGCTACCCAAACCACCACTAACCCATGTCCTTCAGCACCTTGTCTGCCCAGCTTTTATATACCTCCAGGGATGGAGACTCCACCACTTCCCTGGGCAGCCTGTTCTAATGTTTCACAACCTTTTCAGTGAAGAAACTTTTCCTAATATCCATCCTAAACCTCCCCTGATGCAACTTGAGGCCGTTTCCTTGTCTCATTGCCTGTTCCTTGGGAGAAGAGACTGATCCCACACCACCCTGGCTACACTCTCCTTTCAGGGAGTTGTAGAGAGCAAGAAGGGGTCTCCTTTTCTCTACATCTCCACTGGGCATTGGGAGAGTCACTCCCCTAGTCCTACTTACCACACTATTCCTGATACAGGCCAGAACGCTGGTGGCCTTCTTGTCCACCTGGGCACACTGGTGAGAGCCCTGTCAGAGGGCAGCAGCGAGAGAACCTTTCTTTTATCCTTTAGGAAGAAAAGCTGGGTCAAGAAATCCAATAAAACCTTAAACTTTAAATTCTATGAGATGGCAAGATGCAATAGGCTGAGCTTACATCAAGAAACTGCAAAGCTCCGTTGGGGCCTTGGGGGTGTGAGGAGATTTCTGTGCCAGCATCCCTACAGACTGCAGGATTAGAGCTCTCAAAACCACTAAAAGATAGTGTTTGGCTTATGGCTTTACCAAGGGCAGAGAAAGCAGCCTTGCTCTGAAAAGATCTAGAAGGTGTTTCAAAACCGATTTTACTTTATAATAATTACAGCTTGAGGATCAGTCTTTGTTTTTAATAAACAAATATTTCTCCGTTGGGAGACCTTCTCCATAGCAGGTTTAGCCAGCTGGGGAAGTAACTAGTCAAAGTTTTCCCTTCCTCAGAGTAAACTTTAAATTGCATTTGAGAAGATTTGGAAATGTTTAAGCAGCAAGTCATCGGCCTGTGTTTCTTTAAATATATCTTGAAAAAACCACAGCCAAACCCAGGTTTAGCTAAGGCTAAAGCCATAGGAAGTGAAATCATCAAGAACTCTCTGGGGAAGTGTGTCAAAATGCGTTAAGAGTGTTTTAGCTTTCTGAAATACTAACTGGCAAAAATGACTGGAGGGAATGTGGCTTCACGTGTGCTTTCACATATAGGTTGGACATGTGGGCTACGATGGACCATACCCTTGGTGGGGTTGGATTCGTGCCAAAACTTTCAAGCTGAATTCATGCTCCTCCTGTGGATTAAAACAAACAAAAAAGTACATTGAAGTGTGACATATTGAAGTTTTATCTGCTGTTTAAAAAGCAAGCTGTGGGAGATGAAGATGGGATGGTAGTGACTCTCCTCTTTCTTATGTCATATTAGCAGGTGGTTCCAGAAGCTCTGTCCTCCCTAAAGACTTCCCAGGTTGTGTCCCTCTAAGTGATGTATCTTGGGAGAGCGTGGGTGTGACAGGGATGCCGAATGTCCTTTTCACAGTGCTGAAGGTGACTCAGATCACACAGAGCTTGATCTGCAGCAGATGAGGAATCAGAATTTGAGGTCTCTTAAAGCTGAAGTCTTGCCAAGTTACAAACAGCTCCAGTTTCTGTAGAGACACCACAGCAAAGTAGCTTTGTAAAAGCCTCAAAGAACAGGCCTTTGAAACAGATGTATTGTTAGGAGCTGAATCTGAAAATTCCTGTTTTTGAAGAGGTCATGTCCTGCTTTGAAGGTCAGGGAGGTTGAGATGCCCCCATGATGCAGGGGTATGAGGTGGAGATGGAGCCCAAGCTGCCTTGTCCTGGACCTCCATCTCCTCAGTAGACTCTCCCTGGCAGCACGCACCAGCAGCACATCTTGATGTGCAGCTCATCTAATGAAAAGATGCAAGTGAACCTGAAGATCTTCAGCGTTAGACTGGCCTGTGTGTTTCCTAGTCACTAACTCTGAAACCCCGGAGGGAGATGGACTGGAAGGGAGAAGGAGGAGATGCTGCAGTGCTTGTGATCGAATTGAAGGGACATTTCACATCTAGTTACTCTTAGTTGCGCTGAGGTTTTTCTAATTTACAAACGTGCAAAAATCTTACTTTCCTCTGTCTTTCTCATTTCCAGAGGAAGCTCATCAGTGTGGAAAAGGTCTCCTCATCCACTGCCAGGCTGGTGTCTCCCGGTCTGCCACCATAGTTATCGCCTACTTAATGAAGCACACGCGCATGACCATGACGGATGCCTACAAATTTGTAAAAGGCAAACGACCAATCATTTCCCCCAACCTTAACTTTATGGGGCAGTTACTGGAGTTCGAAGAAGACCTAAACAACGGTGTTACACCGCGAATCCTCACACCAAAGCTCATCGGCGTAGAGACTGTCGTGTGACGGCGAAGCTGCGAGGAGTAACCTGTTCTTCAGCTGATACGGGGCAGTGACGGGTGGGCTGTGGGTGTTTCTTTTTAGCTTTCAAGGGGGCAGGGGGGAGGTTGTGGCAAACCTTTTGTGAATAAAAACCTTCTTTTTGTTTTTTTTTTTTCTGTAAGGAAAGGTTTTTTAAAAGAGATCCAAGAACTTTGCCGTGTTTGGGATGCTGTGGTGATTTCCTTCCCAGATGCTGGCAGAACAGGGAGGCTTCAGAGAAAAAGCAGTACTTTTAAAAATCAAAACAAGAAGAAGAAGAAATATTGGGCTTTTTTTTTTCTTGTTATTTTTCCCCTCCTCTCCAGCTACTTGTAGAGTTTATGGCTAAGTAGTCTGTGCAGGTTCATAGACTGAAGAAACCTAAGTTGAAGACGAAACACAAACAGCCAAAACAAAGCAGGAAGAAAACCTCCCTGAGACATAAAGGCCTTGGTTCTGCAGAGGCTTTGCTAAAGATAACCTGGCAAAACGCTCACACTGATGCAAAGGAATCTGGAGCAGCTTAAAAAGTCTGTAAGGCACTTTTCACACTCCTGACTCAAACTAAAGAAGAAGAAGAAAAAAAAGTTTATTTGGCGTGCTTCATGTTCCAGTTCTATTTTTCTATTTTTGGGTGTAAGGTTTTAACAGTAAGGGACTTTGATCATTCTATGCCATATGCCTTCACTGGCTTCTTGTGCAATAATAATTTAGGATTTGTTTTGAGTGTTCAAACCAATTAGAGTTGGCTGCCCACTAATAATAAGATAATAATTTTTAAAGTCTAATAGTGCAACGGCAGCCGGCTTGGTTCAGAAAGGATAAATGAGAGCAATTACTTCGTTCCTTTATATGATTTTGATCCTGGTTACAGTGCCATAAACCTTGTTACATATGTATATCAGAATGTACAAAAATGGAGAACGAGCAAAGTTTATTTAAAAATATTTTTCGCACAAAATACTGGTGTGTTTCAGTTGTCTATGTAAAAAAAAATTTGATTATAAAACAAAAAATTTTTTGGAAAATGTGTGACCTTTTATTTCTTTAGCAATTTTCCATTTTCTTTCTGTGGGGTGGGTTTCTGTTGTGTTATTTGTTTTGGTTTTTTGTTTCGGTGTATATCTCCCTTTGACAGCTGATATCTCTTGTTTGGCATCTTCTCAGTGTTTCGTTCCCGTCCTCTGCTGGTGGAACATGTTTTCTTTATTTTTTTACTGTACTCTCACGTCCTTTAGTTTCTGTAACCAGATTTTTCTTTCCTGGAAGTACATGGGTTTTGGAGCTGTTCAGCTGAATTAGCACCATTGGTGAGGGCTTTTTGGGACAGACCTCTTATTTCTGCAGCTCAGTAATGATCTGGAAAAATAAGAAATAAACATTCTCCACTGATTCCTTTTCATCTTCCTCCAATTAGCTTATCTTCTATGTTACAAAATCGTCTGGTTTCTAGAAATACGTGGGTCGCTTGTGTGCTTTTCCCTGGCCTCTCTGCTCCTTTAGCCGTTCCAGGATTCCTGGGAATTCTCCTCTCGGGATTTTCCCCTCTCTCTTGCCCATCTTTCCTTCATCCCCCTCCTTTTCCAGCTGTGTCAGTGTTGAGCGTGGTGTGTGTTGTAGGGCTGATACTTCTGCCCGGCAGTGTCCCTTAGGTGGCTGACTTTTTGCTTGCTTTGTTTGTATTTTCCCTTTTTTTTTTTTTTTTTAATGATGATAACCTGATCTCTTCTGGACTGTTACCAACTCTAAAGTTTATTTGTATGAGCTTAAGATGAGACAGGAAACATTTCTCATATTTCTGTTGTGCAAACTGGTATATGCTGGGGAGTCCGGTGGCAGGGAAGGCATTTCTTAGATGGACTGAACCAAGTTGAAAACAGGACCTGTTGGAAAACTTCTGTATAATCACATTAGACATGTATATTTTTGTGGACATTTTACTTAAAATGTTGTTACTATACAGATATTTTCTTGAAACTTATCCCTTTATTAAATTATTTTTCTACTGGAATTGATTTTTTTTATTACTAATTTTTTTATTTTTTCTTTTCTACCATCAATATCAATCCCATTGCTGGGACGTCCTTGGCAGTTGGCGTTGCCCAGGTGGCCAAACCTGGGCACCTGTGGCCGCTCCTGGGAGCTAAGGAGAGGGTGGCTGGACAGAGATGTCACCATGGGCCAGTTGGGAGCCCTGGTGCTCCAGGAGGAAGAAGGTCCTTCAGCAGGGATGGTCTCCCTCCTGTCCCCCCTCTCCTCCTGATTGGGCTCAGCCTCTCCCAGGTGTTCTCTATGAGCCACAGGTGCAGGTCATTTGGGAGGAGACCAGAAAACCTCTTTGTCTCTTGCCAGGGAAGCAGCAGCATGGCTGAGAAGCTGGTCTTTGCAGCCCGTGGTGGTGGTGCTGTGTTGGGGAAGGGGTTCCTCAGTAGGGGACACAGCTCTCCTGAGGGGCTGCCACATGGATGTGGCTTGTGGACTCCTCTCTGGCTCAGCCTCCACTGCCCTGGATCAGGATCATGCTTAGCCAGGTAAGTCCTTGCGTTTGGGGGGCCCTGCCGGTGTCCCTGTGTGGTGGAGGTTTCTCCTTTTCTGGTGCTGATATGTGCAAATATGTGTTTGTCTATGGGTAGGAAGCCCCTCTCTGAGCAGCACGTGCTCCTAGCCAGGAAAAAAAGGAGATTTGCCCTCCTTTCTAAGAGGGGAAATAAGGCTGAAGGGGTGGGAGCCACAGCCACAAAGGAGGCTGAGCACTCAGGTATTGGTGTTGCTCTGCCACAGAAACTTCCAGAGAGGGTTTCAGAGTTCTAGGTCAGAATTAAGGCTGGATCCCCTGCTCTTACTGCTGGCTGTGGCACGCTCCCAGCCTCCCTGAGGTGGGATGTGGTTAGAAGAGAAACTGGGAAGATCATTCCATAGCCTTTGGTGCACGTGCGGGCACCAGCAAGGACGGGGCCTGATTTCCCTGCTGGGCGTTGTGTGCTGGGGTGCGAGGTACCCTGGAACAGGTCCTGTCCTGGGAAATTGCCTCGTAACTGGGTTCCCCTGTCTCCCTTTGGGGGTCTTGGGGTGCTGGGTCTGAGACGTTGCCCTCAAGGCCCGGGTCTAGGGAACACGTCCCTAGGGCCCAACCTGCAAAGCCAGGCAGGGCATTGGGAGCCAGCACCGCTTCGGGTGGTGAATCCAGATGCTGTTTGCAAGCTGGGAGCTCTACCACATGGTGAGCCACCAGCGTGTGAGAGTTTAAACCCTGCTGTAAATCTCTGTTAAAGCTGGAACTGTTCAACTCATTGATCTTGCAAGCTATCCTGGGTTTAAGGGTGAGCTTCCAGAGCCAAGAGGTGGTTTAACTTTCTGTGCTAAATATCTCTTACGCTTCATTCTCCTGGGTCACACCAGGGACCAAACCAGGTCCCTCTTTTTGTCTTGGCAGCTGATTTTCTGAGGCTTCCTATGACTTTGCCTTTCACAAATGTTGTGCTAACATCCTTTGGGGGAAGGCAAATCAAAGGTCGTTCTTCCTGCCCGCTTGACAGATACAGGCCAGGAGCGTTCCAGGATGAAGCGATCGTGTGGGAAGTGCATCCTTACCTTATGGTCACAAGATCTGCCAAGGACTGGTGGTGGGGAGGTGTGTTCAAAAGCATGGGCAGGAGCTTGGGAGACCAGGACAGGAGATACAAGGGATGCTGATTCAGTAGGGAGAACAAAAATAAAGCCTGCTATCTCCTGACTGAGTTAAGGGGGTAATCAAAGAGAGATAACAAGTGGCTGAGGGCTGTCTCGTTAGCAGGTATCTGTGGCATGTTTCACTGCTGCTTTTGTAGGTGCTGCACGGGAGGCTGCTGAGGAGCAGGTTTCAGATGGTTTGGGCACAGCCCGACATCAGTAGCTGATAATGAGAGCCCTTGGTTTTCCCCCTGAGGATGCTGCTGCTGACAGCAAGGGGAGGTGGTCCAAGCCATGGAGTGGCCCCAGGTGCCATCAGCCCCCAGCATCCTCCCAGTGCTGGGGTGCAATATTAACCTCTCCTTTCAATGGGGTGCTCCCTTTGCTGAGGGGTTTCTTCTGCAATCTCCGCTCCCTCTGTTGGACTCCTGTCCCAGCAGAGCGTGAGATGGAGCAGCAGGCTCCTTTCTTGTCTTGCTTTAGCTGTCTTCTGCACCTTTTCCAACCCTGTCATTCCTTAGGCTAGAGGAAAGCAATTCTTAAAGCCGGTCATGTTGAAGGTGTACTGCGGTGGGATGAATGTTTCCAGCCACCCTGATGGGCTCCTGGGTAGATCTGGGTATTATCCAGGCAGCATTTCTCCTTGGGAGCCCAGAGCCCAGGACCTTCTCCTTCAGCAATTGCTTCTTGTAGCCACCTCCTTACTAGAAACAGGGGATGCTGTTGGGATGGCAAAATTGCATATTGCTGTCACCTGGAGAGTAGCAGCTGGTCTCCTGTTGGTGCTGCCCGGGGTGGGGAGGTCTGTCTGTTAGGTCAACAAAGATGATTAAGGGATTGGAGCATTTCCCTGATGAGGAAAGGCTGGGACTCTTTAGCCTGGAGAAGAGAAGGCTGAGGGGAGACCTTATTAATGCTTATAAGTATCTAAAGGGCGGTTTGAGGGAGGATGGAGCTAGAGTCCTTTCAGTGGTTCCCAGTGACAGGACGAGGGGCAATGGGCACAAGCTGGAACATGGGAAGTTCCACTCAAATATGAGGAAGAACTTCTTTGGGGTGAGGGTGACAGAGCCCTGGAACAGGCTGTCCAGGGAGGTTGTGGAGTCCCCTTCTCTGGAGATTTTCAAGACCCACCTGGATGCAGCCCTGCTTTGGCAGAGGAGTTGAACTAGATGATCTCTAGAAGGTCCCTTCCAAGTCCAATAATTCAGTGATTCTGTGTGGAAGGGTGCAGCAGAACTTGCCCAGTGAGCAGTCAGCCCAGTGGCTGACCTCTCCTTGTGCTTTTATGGAGCCAGTATCCCACAGTACGCGGAGATGCGGTCCCTTGCCCCGGAGGCCGTCTGAGCTCCTGTTGAATTTGGTTGGATCCAGCCTGGCTCAAACCCTCCACCGTGCCATGCCCATCTGCTCGGCGTCTGTGATGGGAGTTTGTCCGAGCGAACACAGAGCTCCTGCCTCAGGGCTGCCTTTGTTTCGGTGACGAGGAGAAATAAGAAAGCTTTATTCCTGGGGGTGAGAAGTGCTGTGTCTGGGAGTGGGGGAGAGTTCAGGGTAGTACAGAAACACTTTAAAAAGAAAAAAAAAAACCCTAACATGAATGAGGGAGTAGAGTTAAAACACGTAGCAAACTATTTCTGATAGATAAAAGCACTAAACCAGAGGTTAAGTGTAATTTGACTCGTCTGCCTTGTCTTCGCACTCCTACTGGAGTACCTTAGCTTCTTTGATTGTCTATATATAAGGGGTGACACCGGAGAACACGGATTTATGACGGAGATTTATTTGTCACGGAGAGATGAAGGAGCTGTCTGGCACTTGGGGGCGTTGTATCAGGTTGCGCTTCTGGAGGGGAGGGGGGGGAGCGTTTAAAGGAGGTGGCGTGGTAGAGCAGAGCAGTAAGTTGCTATAAGGAGGGATGGAGGTTTGTCTGGGGTCTCTGTGCCTGGGGTGGGCTGTTGCTGCCTGACTCATCCAAACTCCTGCCCCCCCGCCCCAGCATCAGTCAGAACCTCAGAAAGCTTGAAACAAGACCCCAGTTGCTGCCCCGAATTTTTGATGGATGTGGAAGTTTTAGTGCGTGGTTGTGAGTTTGTTTTGTCTGCCCACACCCCCGGCAAAGCTGTTGCAGCGCTCTGAGATCTCTGTGGAAGGCAGTGGGTTTGCTATAAAGCAGGACTGGGCTTCTCTGGGAGCTCCACTCTGCTCCTAAGCATCAGCCACGCTTGTAAATAACCCTGTGGAAGCAGGAGGCAAGACCTTGTCCTTCAGATGGCTGTTGTCCCTCCCGTTTTACAGCTGGGGTGATGAGAGGGATGTCCATGGTCACAGTGTGGAGGGAGGAACGGGGCCCAGGAGCTAGAACTCCTCCTGCTTTACTAATGTCACAAAAACATTTCTTAAAGCTTCAGCTGGTTGCTGATAAATGTGGTGATTAGCTACAGCTTCAGACACCCAGGCACTTTTCCTCCAAGCTGGGGCAAATTAGGTCCTCATTGTGGCCGGGTCTCCTCTGTGCACTGAAAAAGCCAGAGCAATTTGAGCTTCAGCAAAGCGACACCAAGGTCTTATTAGTGCCGTTCACTGAAGCCCTTTCTGCTGCTGCCGGGGCATCAGCCCATGGTCCCCTGCCCCTGAGCTCTAAACGAAGAGCAGCGCAGCCCACCATCCTATATTTAACGAAGCCGTGGTTGCGTGGGGCTGTAGAAGGGGCTGATAAGCCGTGTGAGTGCTCTGCAGAGAAACGGCACCAAAATAGTTGCCGTGTTGTTTCGAGTTGCGACGGGGGAGCAGCCTGGGCCATTAATCCTCCCTATCAGCAGAGCGTGGCCTGGCTGCACCAGAATAGCCCTGATCTCAGCAAACCTGCATCCAGCCCTTCTGGTTTCGACGTATTTGGAAAAGATGAGCTCCCAGCGCAGCCCCGACGGGATTTCCATGTGGCCGGGCTGCCTTCCTGTGGCAGAGATGACCCAGGGGCTGAGAGGCCTCTGTAGCACTTTGGGGGGCTACCAGGGAGCCCGCGAGATGTCCCTGACTTGAGGCTGAGCAGAGTGCTGGTCTGGCAGGTCCTGCTGGTGAGGGGTGGACTGTCCTACCAGCATCTCTCGCTGCATAGAGGGTGGTGGGGCTGCCCTCTATGCCGGCCACCATCAGCTGTCTGCTGGGAAGGGTGCTCCCTCACCCCACCAGCCCTGGATGTGGCTTTCATAGGATCATAGAATGGTTAGAGTTGGAAGGGGCCATACAGATCATCGAGTTCCAACCCCCCTGCCGTGGGCAGGGACACCTCCCATCAGACCAGGTTGCTCAGAGCCCCATCCAGCCTGGCCTTAAAAAAATATAATATTTTGTATCAGTTATTAAACTGATAAGAACAGATACCACTTGATCTTAGCTCTATCCTAGGGCTTTATAGCCTTAGCCTATACTCCAGGCTTTATAATCCTACAGCCTCGGCTTTAAAACCAGAGGAGGTAATTTGGGGAGAGCTGTTGTGCTGTGGTGCTTCTCCCTTCCTTATTTCCTCTTTCTTCTGGGGCACTTGCGCCAAGTTTTTCCAGGGGCTATAACCAGTGCTGTTAATAAGCCAAAGCTGTGCTTTCTTGCTGTCCTCAGTGACTTCATGTCTAAGCCTTGTTTGCAGAAATTGTCTCTCGAGAGACGTTGTGAGCTGCTCTTGAGAACACAACCTTGGTCTTCAATAGCACTTGGTGCTGTTGCAATCTTCCTGAAATCTTCGAGGTAGGAGCCTGGAATTGGGGGCTGGTGGTGACGGGGACGATGTTCCTGCCTAGGAACAGAGATGCAGAGTGCTGCCCACCTGGTGGTACGAGGTGGAGGGAAGTTGTGCAAAGATGGGGACCACAGCAGCAGGGAAGGCACAGATGTTCCACCACTTTGGCTGCTAAATGAGGAGTTGGTCCTCTGCACACATTACAATATGGAGGTCACCACACATCACGGTATGGAGGACAGGCTAAAGCCTGTGGGAATGTTTTCCTCGTCTATTTTCTTCATTTGGATAGTGTGTATCCTATTGGCTTGGGGGACCAAAGGGCAAGACAGCAGCATCTCACAGTCCACCCCGATGTGGTGGGAACGTGTCTGCTGAATGCTGGCCACCACTTGGCCAGTACCAGCCCAGTTCAGGACAGGCTTTGGCAAAGCTGAGCCCTCTCCCACTCACCACTTGGCAAAGAGCTGCTTTTTTCAGGCTGTCCCTTCCAGGGTACACTGCACCTGGTGTCCCTCCCTGCTGAATTCCTGGGACAACTGGGCTGGATATGTCTATATAAACCACTGAGGAATGAAGTAAATAAAATCCTGCTGCCTTTGCCTTGCTTTTGCTAGGATGACCCCACATGGTACATGAGGAAGCAGAGTAACCATGACTTAGTGCAATCTGTCAGAGTAAGGGTCACGTATGGAGAAACTGGGCAAAAGGATCATCCTGAGATCTCAAGGAAATATACTATAGTATTTTTCCTTCTTTAACTTCTCCTATTCTATGTTTCTGTCTGACAGATGCCTTCAGCAGCGCTCCAGGCACATGGTCTGTACCCACAGAATGATGATGTTCTCTGCCTATTAAAATTCTCCTTTCTGTTTCAGTTGGAGAGGGTATTTCTCTTTGTTTTCTTTCACTTTTAAGGTGGAAAAATTTAAGGCTTTTAATGATTGGAGGGTGGAAAAAGCATAACCACCTTGCTGAAAAGTACCAAGTATGAGAGATGCCAAGAAGCAGAGGATGGCTCACATAGGGAAAACGGGGCACAAAGTGAGAGAGGGCACAAAAACCCCTCTTCGCCTGGGCTTGGGAGATGATGCCAGATCTCTGCTGAGTGAGGGAGGATCAGGAACATGCCCTGTGGTGATTGGTGGCTGGACCTCTTGAGATGAGCTGTTGACCAGGGATAGAAATAGGTCCTGGGAGCTGGGCTGGAGGAAAACAATTTAGCCTCAAGCCTTTCTTTGTGATATTATTGACGTGGTTCAGAGAGATGGAAACAGTGATGCAGGTAGAAAGGGAGCTTCTGCATGGCCAGAAGTCCACCTTAGTCCCTGCTCCTGGCAGTGGGGAGAACTGGGTTGAGGTAGGATGCCTGCAGAAGGCAATGGAGAAATTGTGTACCTCCAAGCTTCCAAGATCCTCCTTCAGCTTCCCAGGGAGGGCCTGGGGTGAGCTGCATCCTGGTGGCTGAAAGCTGGTGGGGTCCAACTGGCATGACAAGGCTAGGTGTCCAGCCTGTTGGCAGCTTTGCCCATCTGAGAACCACCGTGGCTTCCCTGCAACCTGTTTGCTGCAAAAGTTGAATCCTGTTGTCTCACAGAGGGGACCTGGACACTTTGTCATCACCCTCTGGTTCTGTTAGTCTCACTGCGGTTTCCTTGTGCTCATGAGAAGGCTCAGGTTTCAGTTCCCTATGACTTTGCTGAACTTGAGCTATTTGGGGCTAAAATTTTCCATGCTTGGTGGCTGTCAGGGCTGAGCACGTCTTTGTGCTCATCTGAAAATGATGTACTCTATTTCCATTGTGTTCTTGGTAATTCTCTTTTAACTGGAACTGATGAGGATTTTGGAATGAGATGTTTTGGTTTTATTCATTTGGTAAATGAAAATAATTTAATTTTCATTAGGAAAATGATTAATTTCATTAACAGCAAGGCTCTGCATAGAATGCATAATTCTTACAAGGTTTTTACTTAGAAAATAATTGGAAAGAAACCTTTTTGATAAGGTCAGTGTGTGTCACTTTGACCTTTTTAGCAATGAAGCAGTTCAATTACTCACCCTGAAAAAGGACTTAATTTTCTGAATGCGTATCTAAAATGAAATAAAGTTGCTGTTGGAAAGAAGGGCGTTGACTTTTGTCAAAACTTCTCGGTCATCTGTAAATGAATCATTTTTAAACTGGCTTGGTGTGGGCAGGTGTTGAAATGATGGTGTTTCTTCTAACAAGGAACATCAATATTTCCCAGTGGATAATAGTCTCAAATAGTAAAGGTGGGTGGGCAGAGGGGGGAGCTTTGCCTGACTGACTGCCTTGTTTGTTTTACAGGCTTTGAAGCACCCCGAGGCTGTGGAGGTGCGTCCCCAGGAGCTGGTGAGGGGTCTGTGTGGGTCACAGCTCCTGTCTCCACTGCCTGCATCACAACTGCCACCCCACATCCATTAATGACGTCAGTGCTGACATCCTGAAAAGCAGCTGCTCCTCTCCCAGGTGAGTCCAAGCGTTCACTTGTGGTTGGAGCTGGGTGGCAGAAGGGTCTGTCCTGGCCTTGGTAGGAGAGAGAAAACAGAGAGAGGGCCCTGCGTCCTGTCTATGTTGTCTTCAGGCAGCTAAAGGAGAATGTCCATGTCAGTGGCTGACAGCGCTTGCCAAACCGCCGTGTCTTGCCTGGAAGGTGGGTGTTGATGATGTATTTGTTCTACCAAGACTACATGGTTGCAAAGGGGAGCTAAAGAGACATCTATCCCCGAACTGGGTCTTAATATAAAGGTCAAATTCTCTCCGTAGAAAATAACGACATGTTCTCACATTCATGAGAGATCTTAAAAAAACCACTGACTTATGGAGGCTCTCCAAAGTTCAAGCTTTCCTAAACTACTACTTCAGTCTCTTCAGCCTGACAAATGTAGAGGGAAGTGAAGCTTTCCTTCCAGCTGACGGTTTCTAACAGCACACGCTATGCTGGTGTTTCTTTTCTTCTAATGTTTGTTTGCCTGATCCCCGTTGGGACACTGGGACTAGAAACGCTCGGCTGTGGTTACAGGGAAAAGCCTTTGCTTAATATCCTGAAAGTAGCAGGAGAAGGCCTTACGCGCCTTACAAGTTTATAGTCTTGGGAAGTGCAACTCCTCCATTGCTATTGGCTCTGGGCATGTGTTTGAGTTGGTCGTTCAGTGCTGGATCTCCATGTGAGGGTCCAGACCAGCTGGGACCCCTGGCAACCGTTGACTCCATGACAACATCAAGGATGTTGCCAGGCTGCTGAGGGCGAGGCTGAGGCTGTAGCCATGCCGTGTTCCCACTCTGAGGGATGCCAACTCCTTCAGCCCTTCCCTGGAGCACATCCTGGCCCAAGGCTGGTCACCAGCCAGTGCAGGAGTTATAGCAGGGGCTGATCACCCTGATCTGGGATCTGACCTGACAGCTACGTCAGGTTTCTCATTTCTAGTTCTCTTTCTGGGCAGGCAGACATTTATGTGGTGAAGCCTGATCTTAATTCTCATCCTCAGCATTCTCACCTGTAAAACAAGGGGAGGGAACTGCTTATGTCCTGCAGCTTGGTTGCTCCTCACAGAAAGTGTGGCTGGAAGAATTTAGGCTAGGGGGGTCCTCAAAGAGGAGCCGTGGCCAAAGAAGCAAACGCCAGTGCGCTTCTGGATTCACCCTGAAAGCACTTGAGGAGCACTTGATGCTGCATGAGGTAACAGGATAGGAATGCTCATTAAGGAGAGCAGGAACATTAGTATGTTTGTGAAACAACGTTATGCAACTGAAGTCAATATGGTGCTTTGAATTGCCAAAGAGCAGCTCAAGAAGTGGGGAGTATCAAAGTTCGTACCCTTGTTCAGCTCCGCTTTCCCGGTGCCCAGACGTGCCAACAGCCTCTACTGAAAGCCTCTTTTCCCTATTGCAAGGTGCTAGTGAGAAATCCAGGTACCTCTGAATACCGGGCTATAGATAAAGGCAACACGTGGCTTTCTAATTCAGAGCATTTAATTCATCTTGCCAGGGAGGGAAAAACCTTCCTCCTGCCTTTTCAGCTGTATGATCCTTCTGCCTTTGGCCATAATTATCCTGGGTCATTTGGAGACGCAGCAAAAGGGTTTAGGTATTCACTAGGGATGATTAGTGTTAAATTAAAGGAGGCTTGATGTTTATCGTAGTCGAGAAAATTGTGAAAGGAAGAAAGCACTGCGTTGAAGCTGGTTTTGCCGTGATTAAAGGGAACGAGCAGAAAGGGCTGGTACAAAGACCTGCAGCACAATATATGAAAATTAGCTGAAAATGTACTGAAAAGAACAAAATGGTTCGTAATTGTGATGAAACCAGTCCTGTGAAGAAGCTGCCATCTAAGGTTGAGTTAGCAGCAAGCAAAGTATGCCAAGAAGGGATCTTGATAACTCAGATATATTCTTTAGTTGGTAGTTTCCCTCTTATTTATTTAAAAAAGCGTCTGCATGCTGCTTGCAGGACAGCTACTGGGGCATTTGTTTCATTTCATACAGCTAATTCCGCTGATGAGGTAAAAAGTATCATTTAAAATAATTTTCCAGCAATGTTTCTCTATTAAAGTGTAAATTTCAGAATTTGGCGTTGTCTTTGCACAGTTTTGGTTTTGTGTGAATGAAATGGGATTACCTCCTCTAAATTATTTTATATCTCTCTTTTTTTTTTTTTTTTCTTGGAAAGTTGCTAGCAAAATTTTTACAGACCTGTGACCACAGCATTAGCAGTCTCATCTCCTCAAAAGCCTCCTTGCAATTATCAGTTTGAGTAAATTTTTAAGAAAAGTGAGACACACGTGGTCTTTGTGCCAGGGCATTTTCTGCCTGTTTTTGGCCAGTGGCCTCAGGAAAGAGGTGTGTGGTTTCTTGGAAGGAGCCCTGTTAGAACTGGTCCGAGTAGTCGGTGTGGTGTAGCTGAGCCAATGCTCCGGGAGGATGGAGGATGTGGATGGATCCAGACCGGGAGGATGGAGGATGTGAATGAAGTGTCCCCTCTGCCAGGCTGGTGACCCAGGGGAGGGGGCACGGGCATCCTTGGCTCCTCATGAGGATGGTTTCCCACCCCAGTGAGACTCACTGGTGGGAAGTGGTGTAGCTGGAAAGACAGGCTGGGTCTTCTGCATTTACAGTTCCCTGTCCTCGACCAAAATCGAGGTGACTGATGAGTTAGCAAACCTCCTATTAAGCATTTTATTTTCCTTTTGACTGCCTTGGGGCTGAAGTCCCCAAAGCTTCTAAGCTCCTGCAAAGTGAAGCCCTCTCAAAGCACTGCTCTCAAAAGCCCTGAGAACTCAACCAAAGCTCTCGGGGCTCAGAGGTTTTGGTGCTCTTTCCACGTGCCTTGTTCCCGTTGCTCCTCTCTCCAGGTTCTGGTTGTGTTCTGTAAATGGAAACTTAGATATTTTTCTTTACAAATTATCTCTTTCTTTGTTTTTCCCTCCCTAGGTACCCCCTCCTCCTTATTATGTTTTGAACACTCAATTGCCAGACGGAATGCAATATTTCTCAGAAAAGATGATCCTTTTTTCTTATCAGCCCCACTCTAACCCAGAAAATAAATCAGTGAAAGTTCGAATTCCAGTCTAGTTATCAAACCCACAATGCTGGAGTGATTACAAAATAAGTCTGCCTCTCTGTACCCGTGCTTTTGAAATTACTCACTAATCTTGTTGGTTCAAGCCAGAATCTGTGTACCTATTTGAAAGCGGCTACTTATAAATCCAGATTTTCCATCTTTGTCATGTTTAGCACCAGGTTTTTATCGCTCGCTCACTCCCTGACTCCATGTATGGTGACCACCATCTGTCATGCTTACGATTTGATCCACCTCAGTCCACGGGCAGCATGTTTTTCCCGTTTCCTGGTAGCTCACGCGGTTTATTTTGCTCTTGCTTAGCTTTGCTCCTTCACCACCTTCTCCTCAGCTGACCCCGAGGTTGGATGCCACAGCAATAACCTTCCCCAAACAATTAGCCGGGCTGCTTTCTGTCATCCTGACCACACGCTGCCTGGTTGGCTGACTCCTTTTATTTCAAGCTTATTCAGTAATCCTTTAAAGGATTTCTTTTTGAATGCAAATAAGGGGATAATTATTTAATTTAGTGATTTTATTAATGTACTTTACATCATTATTTTTTTACCTTAATTGTGTTGAGGTTTCTATATCCTTACTGCGTTACAATCCTGATGGCAACACTGGGCTTTGAAATTTCAATGAATAACTTAAATTAACTTCTAACTCGGAAAGAAGTAAACCTCATTCCTTGCTTCTAAGCTACTCTGACTTGAAAAATTCCAATTTCTGAAGCACCATGTTCCTGTGATCTCCTCCCTTCCTAATGGACAGCGTGATCTTTAGGTTTCTACTTGAGGAATTACTGTGAGTGTTGACTGTGTCCCTTCTGGTGGTCTTCTGGTGATCTGGCTTAGGGAGGGAGATGGGGTAAGTCCATCTGTGTTGTCAGGTCACTTTATCAAATCCAGCCCAGCCAGGCACTTGCCAAAACCCACGGGTACCTGTGGCATGTGTGAAATCCATCAGTTAGTGGTGAATGGGTCTCAGCATCCATGAAACCCAATTGTAGGTTGGAACCTGTGGTCCTCCATTAAACCCTGCCTGTTTCACTGTGTAAGCGATTCAATGATTGCTTTCATCCTGCCCAGCTTTCATCCAAAGGCATTGTTGTTCTTGGTCTGTGGGCACGGGCCAGGAAACTGAGCTACCTTTCCTTTTATTTGCTTTAAAGTGATATAGTGCTGCTGCCAGCCTGGATGAAGCTCTTTGGCAACACCATCCTTGCCAAACACTTGCGGTCTGTGAATGTTACACATGCACACATAAAAATAACAAACAAATCTACTGCCAGGATCTGGAGAAGCCTTTTCATAAATCCTGAAACAAACTCAGACCGTAGTAATTGCCACCAGGCAGTGCTGAATAGTGTTTCTGAGTGGCCTAAGATTTGGGGTGAGAAAGGGTTGAATTAGATATCATGAATGAAGCAAATTTAAGACATTTTTACAGGAAAAAAAGGAAAAAAGTAGCTTTTGGGATAAGCAGCAGAACCAGGGTCCTCTCTCCACATCTGTGCCTGGTGGATCACGAAGGAGGGACTTGGTCAAGAGGACATAGGTTAGGGCTGGGCTTGCACAAGAAATAGCATTTTCTATCTGATTGGAAGGGGTGGAAATGGGCAGTTGGGAATGAGAATTTCCACCCGAGGAAGCGATGTGCTGATGCAATTATTACGCAGTGCTTAAATAGGGACTTTGAAATGATCTTGAGTCCGGGACATCTGCACCTCTCCTGAAAGTGTCTGCGCCAAACGCTGCCTTAATGTTCATCCCAACGCCACGATGAGCTTTCCCAGGAGACCCTGAGGTTCCTGGTGCTTTCCCTTGGGAAGGGAACTGCTCGGGGAGGGTGAGACACTGTGTCACACGAGGATGATGTTACAGAAGTCTGTGCGGCCTCGTGCTTCTTCCCATGTCCCTGGGGCAAGTTTGCGGATGCTCCTGACTTGAAGCTTTGTGACACAAGGAGGGTGAGATGTGGCTCCTACATCCCCCCTGCTCTCCGGGGCTGCGTTCCCCAAGGGGACAGGCTGGGACCCCACAGAAGAGTATGTGGGAATCCAGCCTTTTATTATAAACGTGGCATGAACTCGGCGTAGAGCTGAAATTTATAAGGGAGTTGAAATTCATAAAATGTGGGATTGTCACATAAAACTAAAGAGCCGGTGATGGGTGTGAAGTACAGGCTCATCATGAAATCACCTGACAAGGGTGTGGGCTGCTCGCAGGTGTTTGGGGTATTGACTGTATCCCAGGGCCCTGTTTTTAGAAAACAATGAACTGACTTCCTTGGGAGGGTCCCCAATATGACTCCATCTCATCTAAAACCTAAGTTTTAGGCTGTGGCTCGGTAGAGCTGTGAGCATTGGTCAGGACTTTTATCTTTTTCATCCCACAAGTTCCTTGGTAGCAAAATTTCCAAGGGTGAGAACATTTTGAAAAGTTTTTGGTAAATATTTCTAGTTTGGCTCGTTTAGTGGATGTGTTTGTTCAGTCCCTTCTCGCTGTCTGTAGTTCTAAAGTCCTGTGGGGCCCAATTAAGGAGGAAGGAGGCAGATTTGTGGGCACTGGTACTCTCTGGTAAGGTGACAGTGTATTTGTGGAGCAATGATTTTGAACAGAGTGGATGTTACCGTTTGGCCTTGACAATTATGTGCCTGTGTATGGAAAAAACAGCATTCCCAGGGAAAGAGGACCAAGAGGGAGGATCAGGAGCTGTTAAGAAGAACCCCAAAGCCAGCCATCAGCAGATGAGATCATTACCCTCAGACTTAATGTGGTTCCTGGGAAAGGTTTAGCAACTAATTAATTTCCTTTTTCTGCTTATGCAGATGCTCTTTTGGGTACTGCCAGTGGGTGATTAAAGCACATCCATTGCTTTGTGAAGTGGAAGCTCACCAAGTCCCTGCACACCCCTCGGTTGATCTGATGTGGGTCGGGGTATGTGGGGCTGGGTGTGTGTGAGCTCCTGCTGATCAAGGGACCCTACACTTTGTGTGTTCAAGGCTCTCTGTCATTATTTGCTCTTATTTAAAAGTCCCCTCTCAAAGAGGCTGAGGAGGCAGCTGTGAGAAAGCACCGAGAGTTACTTGGTGCCTCTGAGGTGTTTGTGGGTAGAGGGAAGGGTGGAAAAATGGAGTTAATGGCTGTGGTGTCTCTCCAAGAGCAGAGAAAGCACAGGAATGCAAAGAAAGGGTGACTTGTCATTAAGACACTATGTGCTGATCTGTAAAATATTTGAGCTTTAACCAGACAGGAAAAGAGGGGTGATGCCCCCAAATAACAGCCACTGGTGTAATTTCATTTCATTAAAAGTTTTCATTTCAATAAAGGCTGTGCCTCTACATCTGTCTGTGCGTAGACATCTGGTTATACGTAGTCGATATCAAAGAGCAAAGGCAATAAATACCTCCAGGGGTCTGTGCGTGCTTTTGTGTGTATTAGTAAACACTCTGCTGCTGTCTTGAAGAAAATTAATGAAACCTGGGTAGTGAGACATCAGTGCTGTGTTTTGGCTGGCAAGCAGCGGTGCGCTGATTTTCCTCTCCTCCCCCCACCCCGTGCAAGTTATGAGGTGTGGGGATTAGTGACACGAGAATGAGTAAGGTTTTTCTGCCTTTACTTACGTACAATCTAGCCCAAGCACATTTGCTGAGGGGATACGGTTTTTCCTAGCAGTAAATCACAGCCTGTTACGGCAGCAGTTCCCAAGCTTTTCCAGCAGGCAAAGCTCCCTTTCCCACCCGGCTGTCAAGAAGTGTGGCCTCAGCCCCATCTGCCCCCAGCCCCGTTAACGAGTCCCGGGAGAAGAACGCATGTATTTTATGTATGATTAGTAAATTCCATGGAGACACAGTCCTAATATTGCTTCAGGCAGCTCTTACGGAAGTGCTGCTGCAAATAAATACAGGTGCCTTTTATATTCTGTTTTTAATGGAGAAACTGTTCCCCTGTGAGGTGTGGACAGGCCCTATCACCACCGCCTGGTGAGAGGGGGACACAGCCCTGCTCCCCAGGCTTTGTTAGAGTTCACCAGCTGCCTCTCAAAAGACTCTAAAATACTTTTAAGATTTTTGCCTGCCTTAGGAGAGACCTAGTGAACCTGACTGGGTTGTCCTAGATGCCACCTGCATAAAGGATTCTTCATGTACTTCATGCCAGGGAAGCTGCCAGCCAGTTCCACAAGCCGTCTGAGACCCTCTGGGGCAAGGCACATCCCAAAAACCCCTAAACCAGAGGTTCTTCTCTGACACAGCGGGAAGCTATGGCTTGTGGTCCTCTAGATGAAGGGGGAGAGATCTAAGGAGAGGGACTGGGTTTTAAGATTAAACATAAGAGCTTCCTAGAGGAACACGGATTGCTGGAGGTGGTTGGCTTGGCTGTGGGGTGTATTTGCTGTGATGCAGAGAAAGGCACTGCTGTTTTCTGGGTCGGTGGGCGAAATACTACAGCGGCGATGTGACGGGCAGCCAACACCATGGCAGTGCCCCCCGTCCCCTGGCAGAGCCTGTGCTCTGACACAGGAGCAGGAGAGAATCACGGGAGGGTTGGGAGATGCTGCCTCCATCCCCCAGCCTGGTGCTCCCTGGTCCTCCCGGAGAGGGGATGAAATGTGTCCGTGTCCCCTGGCTCGCCGGGAAGGTCTGCCCCTTACAAACCCAGCCCGCTGAGATTTTGTATATACTAATTCTTGGCAGTTTACAGAAACAAGCCTGTTGCTGATGCACAACCAGCAGCAGCTCTGGCTTCCCTGTCTGCGGCTGCTCCGTGAACAGAAATAGAAGCCTGTTTTTAAGTCCTTCCGACTTCGAACGCCGCGCCGCGAGCCCATCTTTTATATTAAAAATAGCATTTCCTTACAGAGCCTCCTCTGGAGTGGCTCTGTATCTCCGCTTTCCCTTCCTGTTCTGCACTTAAATGCTGCGCTTAAATAAAGACTGATTAATTAATCAGGCTTTTCTCTGCATAAACGATGAGGGATTCTGGCAGGCGATCTGATACTGCTGTCTTCACGCTGTCCGTTGAAATTTAGGGAAAGCAAACTACGTGCAAATGATTAAGAGTGGTGCAAGACAGTGCTGCAGGGTTGCAGCAAGGGAAATGAAGTGTAAAATATTAGATAGGTGCTTTATTTGAACCAATCTGATCTTCTTCTTTTTTTTTTTTTAAACTGAATAGTTAAGTGATTGCTTAACCTAACACAAATTGATCAGACTTCCCTCTTTTTTCCACCCGTGCACTTGTGCCATCAGCGCGTGGTATTGTATCTGACCACAGAAACACGACAAATTTCAGTAGTGAAGTTGGATGTTGACTTTTATTTCTTTATTAATTTCCCATGCAGGAAATTAATATAAGGGCCCTGCATGCCCTCAGTCCCTGTGGTGGGGTGCTGTGGCTGACTGGCCCAATGGCAGGGGTTTTGTGCCCAAAAGACACGATGCAGGCAAGCCCCCAGAGGAGGGGGGCCACTAGTTGATTTGGGGGGCTGAATGTGGGGATGGGTGACCCCCCAGCTGTGCACAGAGCTATTGCCCACTCTGGCCTTTGGTTAGTCTCTGGGTGGAAATTAGAGCTGTGGCCACCCCGCAATGCCAACTGGCCAGAACTGGGGGCCACCTCCCCTTGGGAGAAGGTGTGATGAGGCTTGGATGTGACTCGTTGAGCAAGAAGGGATGTTGTGGTATGTAATAGAATGTGGTGTCTGGTCAGGGAGCCTACCCCCAGGAGGAGGAAGGAGCCAGGAGATGCCCAAATTATAGGTCCCAGGAACCTTTACCCAGTTAAAGGTCAGGGTCATGTGTGAAGGTCCTAAGCTCACTGAGGACCTGAGCCTGTTTTTGAATCATGCAGGGGTGACATGAGGTTGATACAGGGATTTTGCACCCGTTTCGTCTTTGTTTATGACTTCTGGGTGTCTTATTTTTTCCTTGGTTGGTTGGTGTTGTGGGTTTATTTTAACCTTTGTATCAATTGGAATCTGTGTCTGAAGCTTTTGGAGCTCATTCCTTCTGAAAGCTCTGCCTGGGAAGATAGAGGAAGGGTTGTTTTGATATCTCGGTAATAAACTAGATCCTCTATCAGTGTGACTTATTAGATAAGACCCCGGGTTGGTGTCGGGAAGCGTGTGCTCTATTCTCATCTCTGCACTGACGTATTAGGCAGCCTCGCTAATCATTTCGTCTCCTCCTGCCTCTTCTTTCTCGCTTGTAAATCGAGGCTGATGATGCTTGCCTGCCTTTGTAACATACTTTAAAACCCACAGAAGGAGATTGCTGTGGATGATCAAAGGAAAGTCTGATTGCGCTGTTCAATACATCAAAAATGTGTTTTATTACACGAGTTCTGCTACTGGAAAGCCTGAATTTACATTTACAGTGGTATGAGTCTGCAAGCTCACTGACGTCAATGCAAGGCTTTACGTTGATTTCAAAGGACATTAAATGAAGCTTTATATAAAGATGCAAGCTTCATTTTTTTTCTTTTTTTTTTTGCTGACTGCTGTATTTGCCTTTTGCCCCAAATGGCATTTAATTCACTTGAACTATTAGAGGATATACAATGTATAGAAACAATGGCAGTGGCTGTTCTGGTTTTGCAGCAGGAACAGGGAGAGGACTCCATGAAAACTTGGAGAAGAGTCCTGCTCATGGCCATCTTCTCTAAGATTGGGCCTCAAATTCTATTCGAAAATAATAAAGCACTTCTGCACAGCAGAAGCATCACTATAAAATGGAGACTACAGGAATGTGTGCTGGGTCTTGCACAGCAAATCACTTGCAGTGATTGAGTGGCAGGCATTCGGCATGCTCAGGATGTATAAAATACATAAGGACGTGCAGCTTTTTTAAAGAAAAAACCCAGCATGATGGATGATCTTGAATTAATCAGTTGTTCTGTGCTTCCTTTGAGTTTTATTTGTGGGATGAATTTGCCTAGCTTCATCTTCCGTCGGTTGACTCCTGCTGTATTTTTGGTTGCTGAATGCAGGAGCCATTATTTATGTGGAAGCTGGTGATTAAACTGTGATGAAAACATTTGTAATATTCTTTTCTGTAAATGAAATGGACTGAATTGTGTACATCCCTCATTTTTCAACTGTTTTCATTATTCACTGCTCCCTTAACAGTTTTTCAGCTGCTTTCTAGGCATGTGGGTACCAGAACGGAGCACAGCAGTAGTTGCAACGGAGCTAAATGAGGGGTTGTTTGGCTGTGGCTCATTCCCATGTTTGGATGCTTTAACTGTCCTGGTCACAGTAACTCACAGCAGATTGATAATTGCTGTAGACACAAGCCTTTCTTAAAAGTTTCTGGCTCCCTGGTGAGCCTGGCCAGTTTTCCTCCCTCGGGGGTACCAAGCCACTCAGCTCTCCTGGAGTGGGAGCTGTTTCCTTGTTCTCAGCTCACCAGCAGCTCAGGCCACCAGGCATCAATGCCTGTCCTCCTCCTCGCTTACTCGTCTTGAGGTCTCTCTGCCATTTGTAACCCTGGACGGAGTCATTTCTTTGCTTGTGTTACGAGGTTGCTGACAAAAAGTGGTAAATAATGCCAAGTGAGGACTGCTTCCTACAGAAACCCACCCAGCGTTTGGAAATGATTCCCTATTTACCACTGCAGCTGAGGATCTGACCATTCTCCAGGTTGGAGAACCGCTTGGCATGTGCCTCGTGGGTTTGTATTGCTGTCCTTCTTTGGTCCAGAAGGCAAGCTGTTGCGGAAGGGTAAAAACACTATCATCTCTTTTATGGAGTCCCACAGCAGCCCATCCACTTGTCTTGGCCAAAATCGGGTCTCCCTGGTACAACAGATGTGTTCTTGTACTCTTCTGGAGCTTCCCCAACACTCAATGGGTTAAAGGCTCGGCTTGGGTGATCCAGACAGCCCTTTGGACAACTCTTTTTAAAACTTGAATCCGCATTAGCTTTCGTCAAATCTTTTCCTGTTGTTTTTATAAGAGAGGGTATTTCATCACCGTACGATATGAGCCGATGCTCTTTTACCTATTTCTGTAGCACAGAAATATCTGTCGGCTACTGCTGTATTTTATTTGTTACTACTGATAGCGACATTGTTTCTGTATTGTTTGCTTTTCTTGGTGTCCTCAGAAAACCCCAATCCTCTTTATATAGTCCTAAATTCAGTTTCTTTTTTCAGTTGTCTATTATTTTCAGTTTAAATTTGTACTATCAGTTATCGACTTCCGCACTTGGCTGTGTGTTATAGCTTGGGGTTTTGGTGGTGTTTCAAGAGCAGAGCTACTAATTTCTCCTTAAGCCAAGGACTCTTAAATTTATTGAATGCTTGCTCTTTTTTCTTTTTTTTTTTCTTTTTTTGAATATGGAATCTTCATTTACAGGTCATTTAGTAAAATGCTCTTAAATAATGATAACTCCTGTTTTCATCTGTTTTCCATCTCACTGTCAAATACTTCTAGCTGTGTGAAGTGGCAGGAAGCAGAGTGAGGTCAGTGGTTTGGGCTGTGTGTTTGCGATGTGCAAAATTAATAGCCAGAGCACTCGCATGGACCAAAGTGTAGCCACCTGGTTTCTGTTTTGGTTTCATGCTTCTGTATTATCTGCCAGATCCACTCAAGAAACAGCCTTTTTGAGTCAAGAAATAGTTGAAATTGTTGTCAATAATTTTTTAAAAAAAAAAAAAGGGTGTATTTTAGTTCTGGCAGTTTGGCACCTCCAAAGCAAGATCCTCGCACTGACAGCCTGGCCGTAATGCTGAATGTTTCAGGAGCTCATCACCTTGTTCGCTCGCATGGTTTGGAGGTCTGTAGGAGATAATGACTCATTAATCTGCCCTGTATTTTTTCAGAGCATTGACTCATATATTTGTATTTGTTGCTGGGATGTCGATGACAACATAGTGCCGTATTTGACAGAAAAAGCTGCTTCTTCCAATTAAAACCTCTCTGTATACACAGTTGTAGCCAAGAACAGATTTTACTGTTTTCCCCAGGCTGTCTCAATTTTTTTCCATCTTTCTTTATTCCTTATTTTCCCTCTAATAACCTGTTTCTGTCTTGTGATATTTACATGCTGCTCCCAATAGCATCTATAATTTATAAGCCTTACTTCCAGTGCACTGAAAGATCAAAATAATGTCCAAAGAGCATGACGCAGTCATCTCAGCTTTGATATTACTTTATTTTTAGTTGTCCTCCCTACTCAGAGCAGCATGACGTTTTCTGTCAGCTCTTGCTACCAAATTTCTAGCCCGTGTTGCCCGAGGCCCAAATGATTATAAATTTGTGGTTTTGAGGTGGACTATTCACTGGGGCTTATCTGCTTAAGATTTCACCGCGATGTTAGCAGCAATCACTGCTGAAAGAGATGTTATTTCCCACTAAATATTTTAGCTGCGGATTAAGGCAACAATTTCACTTCAGCCTTTTTGCGTCTTTTTCAAGATGTGTGAGATGAGGTTGCGTTAAAAGCAACAAATAGTAATGAAAGAAATATTTCCTTCTTTCTTTCTGGTATTAGTTCCAGTTAGCAGCTCACGGGCTCTCATTGGGTACTTTTCTCAGCATTTTGGGGCTTTTAAGAGAGAAGAGAAATGCCACCAGCAGGGAAGCCCAGTCACCAAGTGGACAACTTTGGACAGCAGATGAGTGGCAGAACTGGAAATAGGGCCAAGTGTTCCAATTCCAGTGTCTAAAATGCTGCGTGATGCCTTACATTGGTTTAGCAGGATGGAAGGTGTTTTTTTTTTTTAACCTAATGTAGCCCAACAGTTTCAGCATCTTCAGCTCCTCATCGCACCACCAAGAGCTGCTCTCCAGGGAAGGGGAGGACCAGCCGCTGCAGGATGTCCTTGGCTGCCACCAGGTGATGCTGCCAGCAGCGGGGAAAGTTGGGATGCGGGACTCCATCTGTCCCGTCCTAACCTTGCCAAAAATGGTAATATTTCCACAACTCCCCATCCCTGGTCACTGGCGCTTTTGTTGTGTGAGGAGGAATTGAATGAGGGGCTGGGGCTGATGAAGGACAACTTTTGTCATGGGATGCTGCGGGTGTTATTTCTGTGGAAAGGGTTGGGGTTTTGTTTGTGTATTTCTATTCCTACCTTCTGTGTGAAACCTAATCTAAAGCATTTCAGTAACAGCTGGAACTGCCAGAAGATTTCTTTGAAAACTTTCATGAGATCAGGTGGGGGTTTTTTATAGATGAAACACCTTCCGACTTTATTGGAAATCAGAAGTCCTAATGATTATGCCATACACTCTGGATTCCCAGAGTGGTATTATTCCCCAGGAGGGTATTTTTAGGCCTGCCATTAATGCTGCAAGCTGTAGCCTGCCAGCTCTTCAGCGGGCATTTGTGCGTTTTCTGAAAACTGGTTGTGCCTTGGCTTCACAAGCCTGGTGAAGCTTGGCTTGGTGTGCCCAGCTCCTGGGATGGCTGACCATGCTTGCCCACAGCACAGCCCCTCCAGGCCACCCTCGCTGCCTGCAGTGCCAGGCTCTGCTCTGTCTCCTCTAACGCAACCTGCTGGAGGCAGCCAAAGCTGGCAGGCAACTCAAAATACTCCATAAAAACGTCCTGGGCTTTAGTAGGTGTCTTGCACCCAGCCAAGGGCAGGTGGCTTGGGGAGGGCAGGAGATGTGTGGTGGCTTCAGGAGATGTGGAGGGCTTCAGGAGGTGACTAGGAGGCTGAAAGCAATGGGTCCATCAAGAGGAAAAACATTTCTGGAGGAGCCGGGCAGAAAATGGAAAGGAAAGAGAGAAAGAGGATTGGGAATTTGAGTCTGAATTTGAAGTAGAAAAAGAAATAGGGTGGGATGGTGCTGGGAGGACGCAGAGAATGGTAAAAGGATTAACTGTGGGCCAGCAGGCTGTAGAGTGGAAGGGATTTTACATTAAAAGAGGGCTAAAAGCAAGGGGAAAAGCTCTGAAAAGGGGGAGAAAAAAAAAAAGCAGAATTTCTCTGCTAGACCAGAGGTGCGAGACTGAGCTGGTTTGTAGCCTCTTCAGTGTTTGACGAGTTGGGAAACTAAGAATTTGTTATATTGGTTTTTAAGACACTGCCCACTGTAGTGCTAAAGGAGGGACTCGCAGCCCAGATTTCAGGGCAATCCATAAAAAGGGTGTCAGGCTGCGTGTGTGTGATGTAATGTCCATGATCTCATAAAATATGATACAAATAAGTAGGGGGCATAAAGGCTTGTACATAAACATTACATAAAGACCTGTAATTTTAAAGAGAGTTAAGTACCCTTCCTTGCCTTTTGCGGTGCCCGTATCCACAGCGTAGGGGAAATCTCTGTGCATTGCTCGGCTATCTATAGCCCCTGTGTAACGTATGTGAAAATTACACGCCTAAGACAGACTTTCTTCCAAACCAGAGTATATTTGGCACGCTATTTAGGCAATCCATATTTCAGGGCAGCTATATAAAGATATGGATTATAGCCAGGAAGATAAAGAGGTACGGACACAGCGTGATGTGACTGGATCCCATCGGAGAGGCAGCGAATCGGCTTGGAGGGATGCATCCCGCGAAGGGAAACGCTGTTCCAGGCCCTCGGAGTGAGGAAGGTGTTAAAACCTCCGCCAAGTTGTATTACATAAGGCTTGGAAGAGTGCAGATTGCCTCTCCTCAGCTAATCTGTCATAGCCATCTGCTGGCTCGATGCTGTCTCACAGCAAATACAAGCTGGTTTAAATTAGTTTAGTGGGGGTTTGGGGGGGTGTTTGGTTTGGGTTTTTTTGTTTGGTTTTTTTGTTGTTTTTTTTTTTTTAAGGGACAGTTAAACTAGTTCAGTCACTGTGTGCTGAGGGTGAGAGTGTGCCCAAGGACAGCTATTGCCCATTGGTTAGTGAGCTGAGCTGGGGGCAGCTCATCAGGCATAAAATAACCCCTGTTTTAGCTGACTGTAAACTCTGAGATGTGACAATACTGATATTTAAAACAACATTCTGGTTTTGTCATTCTGGCAAAAAAAAAAAATCCAAAAAAAAAAAGAATCCAGTGGATGTAATTGTTGCCCAGTCTCGTATGACTCCTCATGTGGAAACAAACCAGTGGATTGGGGTCGGTGGGTCCCCAGCCAATGTGTCCAGCTGGGGACAGGGGATGGGTTTGCTCTGCCAGCCCATGCAGGGGGTGACAAACCTGATCCTCCTGGGACTGCTTGAAGGGGGGTACTGAGCTGAGCTGGGGCTCAGAGCAGCAATTCAGGGAATGTGGGCCCTGAACATGAGTCATAGGTACTTCTGGAACATAGGAAGTTCCATTCAAATATGAGAAAAAACTTCTTTACAGTGAGGGTGGCAGAGCACTGGAACAGGCTGCCCAGGGAGGTCGTGGAGTCTCCTTCTCTGGAGATCTTCAAGACCCACCTGGATGCAGTTCTGAGTGATGTGCTCTAGGTGTTCCTGCTTTAGTGGGGGAGTTGGACCAGATGATCTCTAGAGGTCCCTTCCAACTCTGACAATTCCGTGATTCTGCTGTAAGAAGTGGTATAAATATTGCTAAAACTCCATGGAGAAATAACTTTTTTTGTTTGGTTGGTTTTTTTTAATTAAATGACCTATGAGGAGGAGTCGGAACCATGTGAGCAGGCAGAGGAGATGATAATTGGATTGAGTAAATAGATCAAACTCCTCCATTTTTGGTTGTTGGGACTGTCTCAGTGTGTGGCATTATGTGGGTTACCAATACGAGCATTGCGTACGGGCTGTGTTGTGAACACAGCACTCCCTGGAAGTGAAGAGTTTTACATGAAATAATTTTTCCCCAGTTCTTGGCCCATGCTCCACCAAGTTTCCTTGGCTGGGTGTCCCTGTTACCCCTCGCTTTTGAGGGGAGCTGCTGGTGGCCGGTCCCCAGAGCCGGTTCTTCGGCAGCCAGCGAGCCAGCCGCAGAAACTAACTTCATAAATGTCATTAATTTGGAGGCCTGCTCTGCAGCTGGGAGTCACTCCAGTTATGTAGGTCCCACACCTATTTATAACTTGGCAATCTGTCGCCGGGGGCTGTAATGCAATCGCCGGGTGTATTATAATCACTGGGTGCCGTGCCACCAGACAGGCTCTGGCCACAAAGCACAGGTAAAAGGTGGGAGCTGGGTCCCCAATGCTCCCTCCCCTTCTGATGTTGAAGAGGACCATGGTTTGGTACCTGCCCCGCTGTGCCCCGCAGCTCTCGGTCACAACTCAATAGGAAACATGAAATATACTGATGGAGAGGTGTCCCTTCTGCAGTAACAAACAGTTGTGATAGTCCCTTAAGGTTTTTCCATGAAAAATCTGGGGAGGAGGTGTAGCATCACTGCCTGCTTCCCATCCAGAGCTTGGCAGCGCTGTGTGGATGAACCTTCCCTTCCCAAGAAACTCCACAGCCTGTGGTGAAATGGTCCAAGACGTGCAAGAGACAACAAAGGTAATAGTGAAATGATGGTAGTCAGCATCACAAACAGGAGATTCGGGGCAACAGGTGATCTATAAGCTGCCAGGTTGTCCACTGCAATGGAGACACTTTGTAGATGCTTATAGGAGTTTTTTTTTAAAAAAATATTAATATATTCTTCTCAAGACACTCTACCCTACAGGAAGCACACATGGGGCTTTGTAAGTCAAACCTCCAAATAAAATCAGTCTTGGGGAAGAAGCATGGCCTGTTTTCTTACGGAGGTTCTTGCTTTTAAGTTCTGCCAGATCCAGCAGCAGGTGAGCCTGGTGCTTGGAGAAATGAGGTCTTTTGTTTCTGCCTGGATGAGGAACATGAGTGGAGGGAGGAAGAAAAGGATGCAACCTGGTCACTTTCGGAGCATTCTCTGTCCTCTGCAGCCACATGCTCCTTTTAATCCTCGACAGCTGCTTTCATACTGTGTTCAATGGATTTGATGCTGAGCAAACGGCTGATGTGTGGGCTTGCACAGTCCAGCCAGGTGCCTTCACCGCTGCTCCACAGCAATGGAGGTGGTTAAAAGCAATTAGCTGGAAAGCCAATGATTCATATGTTTCTTGGATCCATTCCTCCTGTTGAAGGTAGACCCCAGTGTGCCGGGCCATGTTCACAGAATCACAGAATCTTCTAGGTTGGAAGGAACCTAAAGATCATCTTGTCCAACTGTCAGTGCCCTGGGCAGAGGAATACATCACACCTATCATTGGCAGTGGCTTGAGGGGATGCCAGCTCGCAGGATATCCCCCATGTGAACTTTTGAGGGTAAAGAGAAGGCAACTCCATGCCGTGCTGGCTGAGAGACAGCTGCCTGGGCCTGCCGTGTTACCCAAGAAAAGGGTCCCCAAAAAAGCACCCCAGAGCAACCCTTTTAGATTTCTCTTTTTATAAGCCAAAGCTATAGGCTGAGAGTAAATTCAAGGGAAGGCCAAGACTTCCTCTAGGAAGACTGGAGGAGGTAGTCTGGGGCAAGAACCCTGTGGGGAAGGCACTGAGTCAGGGATGATGGTGGGGGAAGGAGGACAGTGGCACAGGAAGGGTGAACTTGGAGGAAATGGAGGGGCTTGGGAGGGAGCCAAGTGTGTTGGGGCAAAACCGGGAATGGAAAAGGAGCCATGATAAGCAAGGAAGGACTCAGCAAGAGGCAGAGGGTAAAGAGACCTGCTGTAGAAAGAGGGTGGGAAAGAACATGGTGGAAGGACCTGAGCGCTGAAACATGTTCTCCACAGGGTCTGAAATGGGGCTGAGCTTTTGTTGTCCCTTGCCAGAAAGCGGCTGCAGAGCCCAGTGTAAGGACCCAGGCCTTGGCATCTTCTGCCAGCTGAGTCTCAGGGTGACCCACGGGTGCCCCTCTGCAGCTGAAGGGCAGAGAACTCCTTGGGTGCTCTCATCCTTCTGAACCTCTCTGAAGAGACCTGGAATGGGGCATCACGGGTGAACAGTCATGGTGTTTACCAGCTGAGATATGGGGCATGCAGTGGGGTGGGAGAAGAGGAAGGTTTGCCTCAATAGGTCTTTATTGAACAAAACAGAGACCAGGGGAAAAAAATAGCATGGCGTCATACAATTAAAGCCTGTGTTATAGTAGACAAGATTACCTTAATTTCTCCCTCCAGAAAATTTGCTGAGTGCTTGACTTTTTAGCCTTGGTGCCTTTTGGTGGATATTTGGGGATGTAATGTACCTGTGAAATGCCATACAGCAGAAGAGGACAAATAGCGTTTGCCTACCTTGTATAGCCTTTGTGGGATTCCAGTCGGTAATCCTGTGCCTTGGCCTTTGAATCCCCTGCTGCTTATTTTCTAGCATGATGCAATTCCATTTCACAAAGGGTTTCCAGCTCCAGGGAAACCCAGGCTTTAAACCAGGCAGACAGATTTTGCCTCTCTCTCCCGTGACATCTCTTCCAAGTGATTTTTTTTTTTTTTTTTTTTTTCCTTTCAAACAAACAGACAAAGGAATCGGTGAAAATGTAATCCTTCTCAAGGGTATGATGTCATTCACATTGTGTCATTAGATGTCATAGAGCGGCAATAATTCGGGGCATGCTGCCTGGTGCCACAATGACATGAATTCCCCCTGCCTGTAAGACGTGCCTGGGGATGCTGTAGCCGCTGCAGTGCTGGATGCTACGGAAAGGGGGCAGGAGAAAAAGGTTTAACAAGCTTTAACACAGTTTTGATGCTTAGCTTTGGTGGTTTTTTTTTATTTTCCTCTTGATCTGCCAGTACCCAAACATGTTGTCCTTTAGGAAATGGGGAAAAGCTGTCGCTGGGGCTAAACGCCGAGGTGTGAGTGTGGAGGTGGGAATCTGTTTTGCTGCGTGCAGATGCTGACTGGGAATTTTGGGAGGAAAATGGATTTTGATGAGGATTGGTCACCTGGAGCAAGGGAGGGGTGGTTTGATCCAGCACAGGTGCTCGCTGTATTTAATCAGCATCACAAAGAGATCGAAATGAGATCCCTATGGGATGCTGCAGCCAAGTGTCCACACGCAGGGGGATGTCCATGGTGAGGTTATGCCACAGACAGGAACAGTGGAAACCTTACCCTGTAATTCCACCTCTGCCCACGCTCCCACCCACACGGGCCTGACACAAGAAACCTTCTCAGCCATCCGAACGATCGCCGTGGCTAAAATGGGCTGCATTGCTTCCAAAAACTGCATGAAACACCCTTATTTTTACATGGGATGATTTACACGAAGGTCATGGTGTAATCCCGCAGCTGTTAGGTTCCCTACCCGGAGAGCAGCCACGCATGTTAGCTCCTGGGCTGCAGGGTCCTGCATGTGATGGTTTCCATAACCCTTCATTTGAGGGGCGGGGGGGGCAAGGGTTCAGCAGCGACAACCAGGAAAAGGGATAAGTGGTCAGAGGCAAATCTCGCTGCAAATCTCCTTCCACCAGATCCAGAGATTGCCAGGCAGCAGCATCAGCATCAAATGTGTGATGCAGTGATTTATGCTGTGGGTTCGAGTTGTGCTGTCTGTTTTTTTTCTATACCCAGGACAGAGCAATATTAAAGAACCGCGTAGAAACGAGCAGGCATTAAGTCTGTGTATTTTTACAGAACTTATTCTGAAATCCTGGGCAATGCAACAAATCTAGTCTTTCATAGCCTGCTCCTGGTGTCCTTTCTGTGCTGATTTCTCAGCTTTCTAATTGCAATTGGAATTACCAGTATGGTTTAAAATCCTGTGGGTAGGTTTATTGTGGCCCTGTAATTCCCAAACACAAGTGATGTCTGTTTCCTCTTTTTACCCCAGGGAGAGCTGATTGTATCAAATCCTGATAAATAGCTCAGCAAAAGCTTTGCTGATCTCATACTCAAGGGTGAAAAAAAAAAAATTCAAAGTATTTAAAGTTAAAAGTAGGAAAATATGTTCTTAACCCTTGGGCAGAAGAGGCTTCCTGGTGGCCAGCCTTTCCCAAGCAGGTGAGCCAACCTACGTGGCCTGACACAAGCTACTGCCTTCAAACCAGGGGTCAGAAGACCTCCTCTTCACCCCAAGGGGTGTAAAGTCTTCTCCTCGGAGCTGCAGCTCACGTATCTCTGTATGCTCTTTGGGAAGCGGCCGCGGGTTGCAGTGCCCTTTATCTGCTGGCCTCCAAAGCGTGTGAGGCAGCGGCGTCACCGGGGTGGCTGCAGGAGGAGGGACATGTCTCATGGATGGAGGAATTTGGAGTGGTGGGAGGAATTTGGAGAGCTGCTCCTTTTCCTGGCTGGGGAGGTGGTGACTGTGACAGAGGTGCCAGGGGCTGGGCTCGGAGCAGACAGATCCTCTCTCAGCACCACATACGTTTCCTTGCAAGAGCATAACTTCCTTGTGAGAGACTTCTGGAAAGGGCTGAACTTTCTGTGGAAAGGAAAATGTCCTACTTAAAACTTGCAAATTTTGTATAACTTTCCCTTAGGCTTGCTTTTTTTTTTTTTTTTTTTTTTTTTTTTTTCCTCTGGGATTTTTAAAACATGCTTTTAATTAAAAAGAGAGCTTTATGTCTGGTCAGCCCTGATTAAAGGTCCAAAGGTAGTCAGGTCTGGCTCTTCCATGCCGGTGCTGCTCCAGCCCCTGTTGAAAAAAAAGAGCCCTTGGTCTTCTCCTGCACTTGCCCCTCTGGTGCTGGGAGGGTGGCTCCTTCCCTGGACGATGCACGTGGAGTCGGATGGGATCAGCGTACAGAGCCTATGTTTGGAGAGTGCCCATCCAAATCCGACCCAAGACCTGACCTTCAACGTAGTGTCAGGCTTCAGCCGAAATGCAGGCCTGACAACGTGTCAAAGTACAGTAGCATAAATAAGATGTTGGCCGTAGATCACCCGATGACAGATGTAAGTGTAAGTATAAAGTGTGCTTTCTAAAAATAGTGCGCGTGTAGAAGGTGCTGGAAGCGCTGGCTGTCGGAGAGGCTTAGAAGTAGGTCATAGATGACCAAAAGAATAAAATAGCAGCATCAGCAACATTCATTGCGGAAGCCCAACACTTCTGGGCACACTCTGGATCAGCCAGGGGTGAAGTGGCACCTCTGTGTGATAGATCTTTCTGCAAAGGCAGGATGCAGAATGGAAAGTCAGGCTGGGCTTACATCTGAAATGCTCACAGGTTATCCATCTGATGAAGATGAGGCGCCTTCATTCCCTCCACCCCTCCCTTTAATTCTCTATGAAGGAGGCAGAGTTTTCACAAGACTTCCTGCTTTCTTTTCTTCTTTCTGCTGTTTTGAGATAGTTCTTCATTGCTGGTATTTCATATGTATTTTTACCTTGCAGTAGAAGGCATGAGAGGTGTAAGTTCACCCTTTAAAATATTCTCCATTAACATTCCCATGCTCCCCAATGATCTCTACTCAATGAGTATTTGAAAAATATACTTGGCTGTGTTCTGTGCTTTGTACTTTTCTGTGGTACTTACTGAACTAGCACTTAACACATAGACCCACCACTGAAATGAGTGAACATATTCCAGTGGGTAATTAGCATTACCATCTCCCATTATTTTAGCCGTAAGAAATTGGTTTTTTCTCCCCTTTTTCATTTCCCATTTCACTTTGCACCTGTAGTTAGACACTGTTCATAGGTAGTGTAAGGGTTCTTCCATTCCCACTCATACCTCCAGTGAGAGCTTCAATTAGGGAGAAACCCTAACCAGACAATTCCCTACCTGCTCATATTGCTTGTTTCATAGAACAAGAGTTGCAACATTTTCCACAGCAAGAAGGAGCTAGAGTATTTATTAAAATAGGAAATCATGCATTATTTAAAATCATAGAGGTTAGCAAAAAATAGAAGCTACCTTTTGGACCTGAAAGTGCTTTAAGAGCATTCTTGTAATATGAATGTGGTATGGAAAGAAAACATGAATGGAGGTTTCTTTTATGGTCTCTCAGGGATTTCTAGAACAAATGCAGCTCCTTGACAAGTAGACAAATAGGTTTTATTTTTTGTAATCACCAAGTCTTAAAATGCAACGTGATCAACAGCACTGCAGTTACCGAGGGCTGAGTAAGAATAAATAGACAGTGAATGGCTCTTTTTTAGGGCCCAGCAGCCCTTAGATTAACTCTTTTGGTGCCTTTCTGCCATGCATTTGCTCAACATAAATGATTGCAACGTAGCAAAGAGTGTCTGGGCTGATGCATGGTGATCATGGTCTGGTGATCGTAGTCTGTCATCTGCTTGCTTCCAGCCCCCCACATCTCACCCTGTCAAGGAAGAACATCTGGATCCCTGAGTCTACAGCTGCTGTGGCAGTACATAAAAAGGTGGTGAACTTGGAAGACTTCATTTTTCTAATGATTAATTCTGCCTGGCTCTGTAGTTCTTTCTGTAAATGACATGTAGGGTATATGCGTATAGAAATATGCCTCTAAAGATATCTGTCTCTCTCTCTGCACATAGTATATGCATAAAATGTGACTATTTTGTTTTCATTGCATCCCAGACAAATATAATGTGAACAGGCCAGATGCTTGGCTCCGTGGCAATGCCTTTTTAAAGAATGCCCAGTCTGTTTTCCTCATGAATGATCTATCAAAGGCAGAACCCTGCTCATACTGTATCTATATGCTCCAGTGACTCTGGAAGCCGTTCTTCCAGAGTGCCACCTCCATTATGGTATGTTTTCTTACTTATGAGTAAGAAAAGGCAAGACATCAAGCATTGTTATGGTTTTCTGTCATTAGCAGGGATTTGCCATTTCTGTGCACATCCCAGCTCACAACCAGTTTTTCTACTTCAGGCTGCCAGAATGGGCAAATGACTGCCTGGACTATTGTCACCAATGTTACTGTTGGGCCACCTGGATGTCTGATATTTTTCCATGGAACATCCACGCTGCCATAAGACAAGCTGTCTTCTCCACAGCACCCTTTGCAGTTCTCTGCAGGCTTAAAAAGTGTTCCAGGGCATTAACTGGCAGTGGCAGTAACACATTTGTGGGGCTCCAGGGACAAATTAGCAAAAGGAAGTGTAAGTAACTGCTGAACTGAGGAGAAGAGGGGGTGACGTTTTTCACCAGTCTGCAGAGAGCAATGGTATTGAGGGAGATCCTGCCAGCGGAGGGATTCTTCTGTTTGCAGTTGTGAGACAGTAACTTCATTCATTGTCACTTTAACTACTATAGTTGCTTTTTAAAAAATAGAGAGGTTCTGCTTAGTGATTCAGCTGTGGGGAGTGGTGGTTTTCGTATACAGTGTGGCCAAAATCCCCCTAGATGAATCTTTAAACCTGTCTCGTTCTGCTGCTCTCTAGTAAGTGGCTGGAGCTCCCCCTGAGTGTGAACTACATCGGAATTTCTGGAGAAGTATAAAACATGACAACTCTAATTCTTTGCTGCAGGCACCAAGCGATCAGTTGTGATTTTGCAACAAAGACCAAAAAACAAAGAGTCTGAGTTTTCCTAAGCCTCCTCAGTTGTGTATTGAGCTAGCAAAACAGGAACTGATGCATGTTGTGTGACTCTTCTGTAGGGCCCCGTGGGCTGGAGCGCAGCATCCCATAGGTTGGGCCGCGCCATCCACATCCACGGCCACCCGTTTCCTCCTGGGGAGCCATTGAAACTCTGGGCTACGTGAGCACGGAGCTCAGGTTAAACCTTCCTTTCTCTGGAATTCAGAAGTAGTGAAGTAAGGTGAAACAGCTCTTCGTGCAACAGCGTGGTGAACCTATTGGATTTCTTCATCAGTAAATTAACACAACTACGTCTTTCCAAGACCCACCATCACTGAGCCCCTTAAAACATCTCTTAGAAAGTAGAGGGAAGAGCAGACACAAACTGCACAGTTCAGGACTGACTCCCTGTTTCAGAGTTTTCTCTGATGAAAAGCAAGGGGAGGAGGAGGGAGGACTGGGAGATGAAGAGTTCTCCTTTGGGCTGTTGGAGAGCTGCAACATTTGCACCCCCTATTTAGGTTCAAAACCTGCTCTTACCTCTGCTCTGTGGGTCCATGGTGGGTGTCACAGAGAACAGATAATGCCTGGGAGGGCATCTGCTTGAGGGTTTGTCACTCTGAAGGAGCACGCGCCCCTCCATTTCTCTGGTACTCAGCTTTCAGACTGTTTTAAATAGTTTTGAAATATCAAATGGTACCGCAGTGTTGAAGTTGATACTTTGATCTTCAGGGAAGTGATGCCGAGCCATCCCTGGAGTATTTTTACTGCAGGAAAACTCTTAAGTTTGGGAAAATGTCACAGCAGGCTATCGGTTCTGGCACGGAACTGCTAGCAGGTGGATTTAATGATGGGAAGTGTTAAGTGGGTCTTGCTGTCTCACTGGTGCAGCTGGCTCCTTCCCTGGCTTACAGAAAGGAGATGTGGGACCTGCCCTCCGGCAGGAGTGAGAATTTGGATGTGGCACAGGGTGGGTAACGTGTAATAGGAACAACAAAGCCTGAAGCCAAGCCTCGGGCTGAGGTTTTACACAGCACATCAGGAGAAGCCAGGGCAGTGTTATTTTAGCTTTCTAGGCCTGATCCTCAGGCAGTGTGACTGCTATCAGTGCAGCTGTTACAGAGATTGCAAGAAAGGAGGTGGGAGGGACTCCCAAATGTCATGTCCTGCCACAACCCAGGATTAGCTTTTTTAGATCATCCTTGAGAAACAATTGTCTTGCCTGCTCTTGAGTTGTGGTGCAGCCTCCTGCTGCCATCCTTGCAACGCTGCCTTGGCTTCAAATGTCTTTTACTTTCTCCATGCAGTTTTAGGTCCTGGCCTGCCCTGGACAGGGAAAATGGCTTCCCTCTCCCTCTGCCCAGTGATTCTTTACATTCAAATGGCTTTCATCCTGGCTCTTTTCACTTTTTTTGGGGGGGCTAAGGTTTGGGTTTTTTCCCTTTCCCCAACTGGGCCAGTGTTAACATCCATGAAATTAAGAGAGACAGTTTGTGTGTAAACAGGGGGCTGCCACCTTTAACTGGAGGGTCTTGCAAAAGCTGCAAGATTTTTGAGTGGGGAAAGAATGAGTAACAGCCTTGATTTGGGAAGAAAAGCAGTTCAGCTCCGGATCCATCCTGGAGAAACTCTTGGATAGTCTGCAATATACTGACTCTAATCCTTCTGAAGAACAGAAACTGATGTTCGGAGATGTAAATCTTATCTACAGCTATGCCTTTAAAGCAAACAAACAAAAAAGAAAATGTTAGAATATTGTGTTTAATTGGGTATAAGTGCTTTACTATTTATCTGTCTCTGTTTCTTCTATTCCCTTAGGCATCCTTGTAAATTGTAAGGCAGGCATTTCCCCAGAGCTATAATTTAATTTGACCGTCTAGTGAAGGAACTGTAAAGAGACATTGCGTTTCAAATATGAACATATTACCTCCAGCACAGTCACTGTGTTGGCTGGAGGTGGTGATTGGAGCACTATGAGATGCCCAGAATCTAGCAGCCACATCTGTCTGTCCTGTCCCCCGACCCAACTGCGGGGTCAGTTCTCTGTCTTCTCCCCACTGTTACCCTCCTTGCTGCTTCCCACAGCAGCTTTATTGAAGCTAGTGGTCATTTTAGACATAGGCACCAAATGGTTTTAGCAGTATGTTAAAATGATCATGCCTAATCTTATACCTGGCACACACATAGTTCTTCACACAATCGAAAGCACGGCTATTAGTTAGTTCTCCCAGCTGTAGATGTGGAAGATGATGGCTTTGCTGTTGAAAAGAGCACACTGAATTAAATAAACCAAGAGACCAAGCAAGGGCACTTTTCCTACAGCCTTTTGGAAATGTAAATAAGTTGTGACATCTCTATTTTATGAGGGAACTTGTGGTCCAGAGGGGTCAAAGAAGCCTGTAGATATTGAAGTCCCATTCACCTTCTGTTGCAGGTGCCAAGTCTGCACTGGAGGCCTCTGCACAACTGTGCTCTACCAGAGTCTAATGTTGCTTCCATGCCAACCTAATCTCTAGCAGAATAATCAGATGCATAACTAGATGAACAACTCGGTCTATAATAAAAATTCCTCATGAGTCTTTGCTTGGGCATTGTGAATTACACCTTTAGACATACTGGAAACCTTCCTTTAAAGCTCAAGCAATTTGAAAGAGACACGTGTATCAAGTCACAGCTGGAAATCCTGTGTAGTCAAGGTGTCTGCACTTAATTGGAGGGGGATTTCAGAAAGACCTGTAAAATAGTGTAAAGCTCTAGAGGATGTGCCTTACAGTGGGAAGTGGGATTTTCAGTTGATTGGACTTCTCTAAGGAAAGGGTGAAAGCCTAGACATTGATAGTCTTCGTTTTTCTGCACAAGGCATCTGATTTATGAGGGCGTTTGTAGTCTAGCAGGAAACGGAGAGGGCATCCAGTGAGTAGATATTGAAATTAAAAGCAAACCAGAAAATAAACACAATCTTTGACAGCAGGCAGCTCTGGAGCACTTTCAGAACATAAATTGGCTGGATGGGCCACTTTGATGGGGAAACTCCAATCCTGAAAGACGTGATCTACCCTCAGTATGGCTTTATCTTGTCCATTCATGTAGTAAGAAAGTAGTTTAGAAAAAAGACAGTTATGTGGTGAAATTATATTAACATTATGAGTTGTTAAAACAGTCAGAGTGGATAGCTATACATTGTCTTTGGCATCAAATGTACACAGAAGGGTTTCTTCCCCAATATTTTAAATTCTCTGTTAACTAAGCTCTCCCCATATCTACAGGCCCACCACTGTAGCTTGTATTGATCTGTGGTGCTCAGCAGGAGTTTCCTCCAGGACTTATTTCTCTTGCTCATTAAGAAGTGTTGATTCATCTTTTTGCTGCAAAAGCGACTAATAACAAATGCTTTCCAGGAACCAGCCCTGATAAAACAGCCATAGACGTGTAGCTCAGATTCAATTAAACTCATAGGGCACAGAGTTCAGCTCCAATTTAATTATTTCTCATTTTATGTAAATGAGATTTCTTATTGCAGTGAAACAAATTATTATTTTCTCATGGCAGTGTCTCATCTGTATGCTTTACTGCTTGTTCTGTCCTTAGTTTAACCTAAAAGCAAAACAAAAGATTCTTCAAAATTCAGAGGCTGAATTGAAGAGCTAATCTTTCATTAGTATTCTGGAGACAGTACATTCCTTTGTGATCTGGTTGCGCTTAGCCCTCATATAACACTCTCTGATTAAGGCTGTGTATTTGACAAAATAGATTAAGCGTGACATCTGCCAGATGTACAACCCTGGAGGCAAACACCCCAACCTCCTAGGGAATTTTCATCCCAAAATTCTGCATTTGGCTGAATTTGCAGCTAGCTTGGGATCTTGCTGCTTAAACACTTTCTGATGCGTACTTCTGGGATGAAAAGATACGTCTTTTCAATCTACCACCTACCGACCTCCTACTATGAACAACGCTCAGTCCGTTTGGGCGTAAAACAGTGAGCACAAACCCCAGTGGAAGCTGCAGACTGATGTTAAATTCAGCCAAGTAAGCAAGATGCCATATTTATCATCAATAACATCCTTATTCTTCTCCTGTTCGAAAGCAGAGACATATAAAGATAGTCGATAGTCGACTGTCTCTTCAAGCCACATTGACCAATGAAGGCTGTGAAAATCAGAATGCTTTTAAAATACACCATGAGAGTGTGTGCTTTCACACAGAAAGACCCAATCAGCCTTTCCCTTCCCGAGCTTTCACTCTGCTGTAATTTTTCACACTTCCTCACGCTGAGCCATGAATGCTGAAGTTCATCCCGGAGGAGTTTTGCAGCCCATGGGAATGGCTTAACCTAGCACTGTCAGTCTAAATGCCGGTCACCAGCGCTCACGCTTGTTGCTGGGTTCCTTGCTGGTTTAGCAGCATGGAAACAAACCTTCTCAGGAGCTGGTGTCCGTGCTGCCCATCTCCTGGAGCCTGCTGGCAGGAAAACAGCTTGGTTCTGTCCAGGCAGGCCCAGCATTTCAGACCATCTAACTCAATCATAGCAGTATGCATGTACACCTGGAGATGCAACAGGCCCCTTGGGAAGTAGGGTCTGTCCTGGCCCCATGTCCAGCCACGTTTAAGACAGACAGCTCCAACCAGACTTGGGCCAGTGGGGATGGGATGGGGCTACCAACTGAAGTGGGGAGGATGGCCCTGCCTCTTGACTTTGGCTTTTTACTGGTGCTGTCCACTTGAGTGTTTGCCCACTTCTTACACAAAGAAAATAGCCATCTCCCATAGGGGTTTCATGGAGTTTGTGCCATTACCTCATGGGTTTTTTCTGGGTCAAAGATCTGCTAGGTTTAGTGTTTTTTCTTTTGTGGCAGAAAGGAGGAATGGGTTGGACTAGATTTAATTTCTTTCTCTTGCAGTCAATGACATGAGGGCTTTCAGCTTGGAGCAGGACTCCTTGATTGGGGGGAAGCTTGTGGGAAGATGAAAGTGTTCATCATTTCTTAGCCCTGTTTGGCTGATAGGGCTGGTGGGGACAGTAAGGCTAAAGCCTCAGCCCCCTCATTTCTTATGGGATACAGACCATTTTTCCCACTGCTTGCCCTGCAAAGCTTTTCTTTCTGACCACATCTGTCCTGCTGCTATGAGCCCTAACCCCTTGGTGAAAGCATGGTTCCTGAGCAGGAAGGCTGCAGGAAACCCTACATGGGCTGGGTTCATGCAGAGGGACGAGGGTTGGGTGCCACACGGTGACAAGCTGCTTGCCAGTGAGATCCCAGCTTGTGCCACAGCTGTAAACATGAGGGTTGGAGATGGGGAGGGGGTTATGCGGGTGCTGGTGTCCCCCAGCTTCTCCAGGTGGAGAGAAGGGGATGTGAGGAGCTGCTGTGGGGCTCTGGGGTGTGGAGCCCCTGTGGACGGTGGCCAGAGCAAAGGCAGAATTTGGTCTGATGGGAGGAAAAGGGAAATGTGGAGCTGTGTTGAAACCAGCTGCTCATCTTGCCATCGGAAGCTTTTTTTTTTTTTTTTTTTTGTTAAGATGCTTGATGAAAATACTTCTGTGTAATTTGCATTTGTATCCTTTGCATTCTATAAAAAATAACCCATTTGCATATAGAGAGGAGACACTTCTCATACACAGTCGTCTACTTGGTGTATGATCTGCAAAGCGAATATAATGTTTTTCCGCTTCTGTGAGCTTTTATTAACAAATACAGAAAGAAAAGTAGAAAAAAAATAAGTTTGTGAAAAATTGCGTATCTACTATGAATATTACCTTTCTGGTTGTCGTTGAGTTTTGAACATACGATAACTTAGGCCAAAGCTTACTGTTTCAAAAGCAGTGATTCCTTTTGTTTCCTGCAGCTTGAGTTTATTATTTTTCATTCTTTCTTTAGAATAAAATTAAACAGTTTATTTTTGCTCCCACAGAACTGTGAGTTTGCCAAAGTGTAGACAACTTGCTATATAAACTTTGTTCAAATAAACACAGTCCAGCTTTTTTTTTTACCCCTTAAAACTCACTTGCTGATATGCTCCAGAAAAATTCCGTAAGCTCCAAGTGACAAAAGGAGGAAAACGATGTGCATGTTATTTCTTCAATTGTATCCTAGTGTCGTCTTTATCTGTAGGATTTGCAAGCAAATTGACTTTCAGTCCTATCCTTTTCTGATATCTTTTCTGCAGTTGACGAGAGATTTGCAAGCAAATAGACCTTTTTCAAAATTTAAAGCAGATTTGCTGTTTCACAGTTTCTATCTCTTTTGCATAAATACATTTTTTTCCCATAAGGCTGTTAGGAAGTATTATCTGACAGTCCCACTGGCCAACTTTCTAAAGGTTTTCTTTGGTGCCCATTGATTCAAAAGCATCTGTTGCCTCCCCACCCTGCCTCCCCATCTCTCCTCCCCCCCAGAAGCCTCGCTACGCATTTATGATATCTTTGTCATATAAACAGAATTTTTAAAGGGGAGTGAAGTGTGTTTAAATCAAATTGTTTTTCCCATGGGAGTCATTGCACTATTATCACTAGGGCTGTTGTCACAGTTAAGTTTACCAGATCCTTTGCAGTGGGGAAACCTCCATTCACTTGCTTATAGTGTGACGGACTTCAGCAGTTTGGGATAAAATGTCTGCTGCCAGGAATCTATGTTTTAACTCTGTGTCACTCCTTTGTTCCATCCATCATGTTCTGGGAAGGAGATAGGAGCTCTTTGCTTGGGGACAACCCCTGCTTCAGCATTACTGGTCAGGGGAGAGGCTTTCCTGTCCTCTGAAATCCCTGGGCAGAGAAACTGCAGAGCAGCCACCCAAGGCCTCCAGAATAAAATCCTCTGGAAGCAAGGGGTATGGCTCCTGCTGGAGGGCATCTCACCTCTTCTTTCCCTCTGAAAGCCCCACTCCCCTTCACTCTGTTGTTCACCTCCATCCTGTGGTGGATCCTCATCGCGTCCAGCAGCACAGAGGGATGTACAGATAACGCAGAGTCAGTGTCACACACACACCCAGTCTCAGCAGGGAGATCAGTCTCACACCTCTCACAACAGAACTGCCAGTGCCCATAAAGGGGAAATTATGAGATTTATAGGCTAATGGTAGGGCATCGTCATGTTGAGGTTATGCGTCTGTGGCTGGAGTGGGAAAATGAAGCAGTGGAAATTGTCAAAGGCAGTAGGGAAGGGTAGGAAAAATATTCCTGCTTGAAAATTTTCATGGGAGGTCTCATTTTGGGACAAAACGCACTTCTTTTCTTCTGACTTAATCTTTTTTGATGGCTTCTGTCTCTGCCTCAGTGCCGTGGTCCCGCACTAGATGTACTATCTTGATTTTTCTCACCAAAGAGGAGACAGAGGTTTCCAGCCAGGCCAGATTGGCGGTGTCACACGCAGGAGGATCCTGCCTGCCCTCTCCAGGACGGCGTCTCACTACCCCCAGCACAACACCCAAGCATCCCCATCGCTTCCCAGCCCTGCCTGCCCCAGCCCCAGGCAGCTCAGAGCAAGAGGCTGCAGGGCAGCCACCTGGAGAAGCAGAGAGATACGAGAGGAAAATCCTGATTCTCTGCAAAGTTCACCTGTTGCTGCGATAGGCCTGTGCAGGAAAAATATTAGGAATTCATGCCAGTCCGTGTGTGGCTCGGTCTTGAGAATTTGAACTGAAATTTATGGAAGCTGAAGTGAGAGAAATGAGTTTGACCTGGTGCTCTGATCTGAGCACAGAGAGACTCTTCTCTCTTCTGGGTTGTTTTGCTGGAGTCTGGCAGCAGGCACGGCAACCTGACTTTGTGAAACCACTGTACATATTGATAACTTCCGGGATCTCTATGGGCAACAGAATAAGTGGTCATGCAAGTACCAGCCATGGGCAACTGGCACACAAACCCACCTGCTGGCTTTATTCTAGCCAGACCACACCTGAATGCCTGCCTTCTCCAGACAGCCTGGCACAGGGCTACCCAACCTCTCCCCATCTGCCGGGGAGCACCAAGCGTGGGTTATTATTCAAACCCATTAAAGACCCCATTCTACCCCATTAAAGACCCCATTCTACCCTGCTGCTCTCCTCTGGCACTTGGGTTATTCTGCCCTTCCCTGCGGAGCCGTCACTCCTGAAGCACGCACAGCTCTTCTTCACACAGTAAGTGATGTGGAGGTCTTGTCTTCAAGGTAATCTTGCCCCACATTTGTGGTAAAACTTGAAATGGAAGGGGTTGGTGTGTGATTTTCTATTTGAGAGAAGAAAAAAAAAAAAGGAAGGAAGAAAAAAAAAGAAAGCATGTGGTTCTGCAAGTATTATCCTATGCGATTTAAAAGTTTCACGGCCAGCCGTACTAGAGATGGAGGCTCTTGGCACTTTGGTTACCTGTTGGAGATTTTACTAAGGAAAAAGGTTCCTTGATAATTCTTATATGTGGAAAGTTGGTAAAATTAGAATCCAGAGCTAATTAGATGTATTTAGGGAGTATCACTTGTCTTAAAGGCTGGGCAATCCTTTTGTTTCCAAGGGTGTTTTCCTGCTGAGCACTAGGAAAGAGAACTGGAGGTATTTGTGCTTTTTTTCTGTATTATTGTTCCTTACTGTTCAAATGCTTTCTCAAGCCAAGTAGAAAACCTATCTCCCAGTGAGCCCTTGGTATCTTAGCAGTAAACCTCCCCACCATCAGCAGAAGTTGGGGCTGCTTGGGGTGGTGTGGTGCCTCCAGCATAGTGTGGTGGTGGGATGGGATGATCTTCCATTGGGATGATCTTCCTTGGGATATGCCAACCTCACACCAGCAAGAACTTGCGAAAACACTGAAGAGGAAGGCCCTGTAATAACTCCAGCCGTGATTGTAATCGGGGGAGTAAATTGCACATTGGGTACATGTTTGTAATAATATGGGTGTGAGTAGCAAATTAGCACGACCTCTTCTGATGAGGAATGAGCCTTGGAGGCTAATAAAACAAATGCAGGAGAAAAAACAGGTTGCAGAAGGATGAAAGATAGCTCTGGAACCCTATTCCTTTAAATTCTGCATCCCTCATCTCTGCAAAACAGGTATAATGGTGGCAACACCCGTGTCTGTCAGGGCTGACTTTGTTCCCAGGGTAAGTCGGGTCAGCGGTGGGGAGGGTTGTGTGTTTGGTGATGTGTTAGACTGCTCTCTGCTGCCAGCTTTCCCGTGTGCATGTGACTGAGGGTGCCCATATCAGCATGAGAACTCAGCTAAGGGTGGGAGGAAATGGGTTTAAAATAATTTGTTTGAAGGAAGATAATTAATGTGCTGCCCACTTTATTCGCTTCCTGTGAAACTCTTCTGCAAGAGCTGTCAGACTGGGTTTTCCACCGATGTAGTTCGGCAGGCTTTCAAAAAGTGTCTCCTGCTTTGAGAAAGCAAATGGTTGGTGAGAAACAGCTCCAATTGGGAAGCATTGCAATTGCTGAAAGATGAAACATGGCCGTACACTGAAAACATGGTTTGCTGAAAATAGTCAGTCTGCTCTGGTTATCTGCACGCACTCTCCAGGCCACAGCAGGACCCTGCACTTGGGCTTGTTGAACCTCATGAGGTCCACATGGACTCACTTCTTAAGCTTGTCCAGGAACCATTCCGTGACAGCAACAGAGATTCTGCATAGAGATAATTTAAATACAAATATTTTTTGTTTTCCCAGTGCTCTGTGTAGCTGTGGTGCCTCCTTGGCAATGCAGAACTTGACTCTGCGAAGTCACTTTAGCTGCTTTTCTGAGACAATTGCTCTGAGCATGGGAGTTACCATCACTCACTAGTCCTTAATTTGCTGCTGTACCTGTAGAAGCCCAAACACACCCCTACGCAGGTTTTACTCTGCCTAACACAGATTCACCTATATGCGAAAGGGGATTACTTAGTATTTCAGGGAGCAGTGTATATAGTTTTTTGGGAGAGATGCAACTGGAAGGCAGAAATGGGCATATAAGAAAATGTTCCGATTTTACCCTTACAAGGGGTGAACGGAGCAGATGTTTACATCTGGAGGTCAAGCTGCGAGTACAGTAATTCTCCAGCTGAGAAATAGCTAACATTCTTCCAGGGACCAGGAGAATAGCTCGTAAATTGGGTCTTCAGGGTGACTTCACTAATCAGCGCCAAGCAGAAATGCAAAGGCTGACAATAAGTGGGCATTAAAAACATGCCGCCCTTCTTGGGGATGCTCTTCTGAGTGAGATGCTTTAATACAGCCAACTGAGCTACCGAACTAAATTAGGCAATTTCCCTTCTATTCAGTAAGAGAGAGAAAGGGAGGAGGGAGAACAGAAGCCTTAAAAATAACCCCCCACTGTAAACAACATTCAAAATGAATGTTACAGGTTTTATTATTATTTTAACTGCCTAATTCCTTCCCTTTGTGAACAAAAACAAAGAAAATACTTAACATAGACAGAATTCTCTTTCCCTGCCTTTCGCTTTTTGTACATAAAAGGAAGCCAGCTCTCTGAAGTAGTTATATTTTTGACATTTGACTAAGCAGCCAGAGATGCTAAGAAAAATACATACAGGATTTTATGGTTAGCCTTTCCCTAATGTGGTGTGTGAGGAATAAGAGAGGGGCCAAGCCAGCAAAGCAAGCCAAAATGAAAAAAAAAGAAAAAAAAAAGCCCCAAACGTGCATGTTGGTGCAAGCAGCCCTGGGTCTGACCCATGTCACGTCACCTCGGCTGCACAGGGGGACCAGAGCAGCTCTGGAGAACCCACGGGCCTGGCTGGGGGGAACAGGGAGAAAGGCAGTAAATGATTCTAAGGGCAGAAACCACCCCATGGAAATCAGCGGAGGTGGCAACAGACGGCGATCGAGGCTGAGGAGGTTGAAGGGGGGACGCAGGGGGAAAGGATGGATCGAAAGGTCCCTGGGGGAGAGGAGTGAGCTGCTGCCACATCCCCCCATTGAATGTCTCTCCAAGGAGAGCAGGGCACGCTGCACCCACCAGGAAGCCAGGCATGGGCTGAAATTCCACTTCACTCTCAGTTTGAGTTATAATGTCTCTTTTCTGGCTTTCACTAATCCTTTTTCTTTCTTTTCGCTGGTGTTTTTCATGTGGACTTAAAGCAATACTACAGTTATCTGTGCATCCCAGAAAGTCAGTTTGTATTTATTCACTTTGCCTCCTTCCACATCCTTTCTAGCAGAAACGGCACGGTAGCCACAGGGGAGAAAATTAGCCAGGCAAATTCTCCATCTGTCTCTTTTTCTGTTTCCCGGGGCTATTTGACTGTGCATCTTTTTGTGGGTATTGGTGGCTCATTTTTGCGTGATGCAGTTTCAAACAAAACAACCCAAACCTACAGCCTCATCTACACAACTAGCCAGATGGCCTCAGCAAGGCTAACCCTGACCACGGCTTCACCGGGTTGCGCGCCACGATCTCCTTTGTCTGAGGGAAGGCACCCAAAGGTTTTGACATTTTTTCCCCTCATGTTGTCTGAATTCCTGTGTCTGCCCCTTAGAGGCAGCCTCAGTGGTCTTGGGGAATGGGCTCTATGGCCCCTGCAGGATGACTCTTCCAGAAGTGGTGGTGGAGGACAGTGGAAGGAAAAGCTTTTGTGTGTGTATATGTGTTTGTGTACACCAATGGATGAACCACCTTTCCTTAAGCAAGGCACAAGGATTAGGGATGTGGCCAGAGGAGAGGAGCTGAGGAGACTAGATGATCAAGAGCCGTTTAGATGTGGTGTTGGGGGATATGGTGTAGGGGAGAACTTTGTAGAGTAGGGTAGATGGTTGGACTCGATGATCCCAACGGTCTCTTCCAACCTAGACGATTCTATGATCTCCAGAGGTCCCTTCCAATCCCATATCATTCTGTGATTCTGGGCAGCGGGACAAGGGGCCATTCTGCAGATCTTCCAGGGAATCACGTCACAGAAGAAAGATGGGAACAGTGTGGGGAGCCTGAGCAGACACCCAAATCACAAGACTGAAGTTACACAAATAAAGCAGGAAGAGGCTGGGATCCTAGATATAGAGGAGGAGAGAAGCTGGTGAGACAAAAGCCAGAGAATTTACAGAAATTGTGGACAGGAAGGTCCAGGTCAGAAAGATGCCATGTGAGGAGAAGGCAGAGGTCTGGGAGACCACGAGTGTGAAGACAACAGGAGAGGGGAGTGAAAGTAACCCCCAAGTTGTAGGGTCTGTAGGCTGCAGGACCCTCAGTTTTGGTGATATTATTCTGTGATTACTCTTATTCACTTCATTATGAATTTGTTTGATGTATTTCCTCTCCACAAATACTACTCAGAGGCTTTGACCTGGACAGCCTTTGCGTGGTGTTCCTGCATGGGGTTACAAGGAAAATGTACAGGGCTCTGATTGGGCTGCTATTTCCATCACCCGGTTCATCCATTTCATCTCCGCTCCCTTGGCTCTCATTGCCAAGGTCACAGCACGATTGCCAAGCCCGAAGCCAAACATCCGGTGTCTATTCCAACCCAAAGCTCTTAGCTCCTCTGAGTCAGTGTGCTCGTGTCAAGAATAACCCAAAAGAGATATGGAAACCCCAAAGTCACCACCATAAATCACGTTTGTCCTAATGCCATTTTCATCTCTGAGAGTGGCCTGCCCTTTGTGTCATGTCCTGCCAACATTCCCAACTGTTGGCCATTTGTTCACAAGGGGGAATGCGAAGTACAGGCCCTCGAGAACCCCATCCGATACCAGAGGTATTATACGTTCATATGGACAGGCTGGGACAACTCATCTCTACCACTTCATCCCCGGGAAGGAAAACGAGCCTGAAACTGCATTAAAGGAGCTGCAGTTTGGGCTGGGGAATGCCACTTGAAATTTTACTCATGCTTGATGCTGGATGCTTTCTCTGGTGGTAGTTGCAGCATAATGCAGAGCTGATTAATTTGTCCACTGTGAGCAACACTCATAAATTTAGCCTGTTTTTCTCTGGTTGAGCTGTGCTTGAAATGACCTGGGTTTCTTCAAATGTATTTGTTATTCATAAGGATTCTCGGAATAGTTTGGACCAATGCTGTTCAGCTTGCAACACGCTCGGCCTGATGACTTGCAATTCACTTTCCACTTTCCATGGTTTGTGATTTGTCTTCTGAGTCGAATGCTATTACCTCTGTTTGCCAGTGAGTGACAGAAACTTTATAAATAGAAGGGTAATGACTATTGAATAATGATTTTGTTTTGTATGAGTTTTTGGCACAAATTCATATAGATTTGGGGATTCTAGAATATTTGTATGAATATCTTATTTTCCTCATAGTACTGAGACAAGTTCTGGTGTAAATTTGCAAAACCAGCTGTCTTCAATCCGATGTCCCTGGATTCTATCATAATAGCCATGTATTGAATTATGACAAGTTGCCTTGGCCCATGCCAGCTCCACGTTAATCACTGTTCATGTTTTATGTTCTAAAAGCTGAAAAATATGTCAAAGGACGGAGCAAACTAAGAGTTCCTGTATAGCTTGCCAGCTTGAGAGATCAATTTTGCTCCCCTTGAATCTGATAGTAGAATTCCCAAATCATTGAGGCTGTTTCTTAGCTTATTGTTGTCTTGAAGGTGTTGTGGCACCTCATGACTTGAAAGGCTGTTTTTCTGTTTTAGGAGGTTAGTAAAATAAATTTCCAATGCTGTAACCCAGGCCAGATCCAGGCCAGGCTAGAGGTTTGTATGCCATTCCTTTCTCCTGACTTCCTTCACTTTACTCCAGCCTCTTTCCGTCCTTGTGACTCTGCAGGCACAGATCTATGCATTTTAAAATACCTCAAAGCTGACATGAGAGACTTAATTTAGATGGATATTGGGGTGTGCCGCCGGATTCCCTTGCATAGTTACTCCTCCCAGAAACATCGTAGTTCTCTTCCCACCCGCTAAAGGAAGACATGTATTTCCATGTTTGTGGTTCCTGTGTTCCTGGGAAGCTCCAGAAATAGATGAGACCCCATTTAAGAATTTGGGTAAGGAGAAAGGGAAGAAAAGCCAGGACTATGGGTCATTTCCCACAGCCATGGCCCTCCATTGGTCTTCCCATCATGTGCTTTCCATACGGACCCAGTGGCAGAGATCATTAGTGAGAAATAATGTTTTCTCTGGTGTGGCTGTTGTTCTGATTATTAAATTGATAGTGGCATATAGCGAAAACAATGGAAGGAAACTATGCAGAGGTAACCAGAACTCTATCTACACTTCAGTGGCGTCACATATTAAATGAAGTAATTGCTTGGGTTGAAAGATATTCTGTCTTTTGCTACTGTTTTAATGGTATAAATTAGCTGTACTGATACTGAAATCCAACATGACTCAGGCTTTTCTTCTTTTGTCACTTTCATCAAGAGCCTTCAGTGATGCTATTGTAGTACCCCTACAATTAATTCATTTTTAAATTAGAACAGTTTCATTTTTCTATTTAAAATTATTTTGAAGTGGCGGAAGTTTCTACAAGATAAAATACAGGCGTTTCATTGTCCAGGTTCTGCAGTAAGGATAAATTATAATTAATAATAGATATGTGACTGCTGCAATATTACACACTGTAGATTCACAAGATTTTTCCATATATTTTGAAATGACCCATCTCTCTGCATGATTCATGAACCAGCTGTCTAAGAATATAATTGGGTCATATTAGAATTAATGGCAGGTATTTTGGTGAGTAATGTGTGCGTTCGTTTTACAGTTTGCTCGTTGTATGGCTATCGCAGGCCTACTGAATACTGTGTGGTAAGAGAGGAAAGATGGCAATACAAGTGGAAAAGACTGAATTAACTTGGATAAAGTGGAAGAGAACTCACTCTGAGACTTTCATCCAGCCTCAGCTTTTTTCTAGTCTTAGAAACATCATGTAGTTTATGTTTCATATAGGTATCTAAAACCTACAGTCAGTAATAAGTCAGTAAGTGCTGCTTTCTGCCAGGAGTCAATATGAAAATTCAAATTTTTCCTTATTTTCAATAGAAGTTTTCACCCTGCCCTTCTCTGGTGTCTTGAATCCCACCACTCCTGGACTGGGCAAAGCTCAGAGCAGCATCTAATTTTTACAGATCAAATGTCTTTCAGTTGTCTTCTCAAATTGTCATTTTCCCTGAATGAGAGTGTGCCTTAATTTGCTGAGAAACCCCCAAAATTCAGAAGTGTCTCAAACCAGAGAATTTCCAAAATATTTTGATATTCTACTGCAACTTCACATGCACTTAGTATGTGACCCGCTCTTCCATGTTCATCACTAGTTCCTTATAAATATATTCTTCCACTTGTTGGAGTGAGCTCAGAAGGAGGGAGAGGAGGAGCAAGGCATGTGCCTCTAAGTGCAAAGAAAGATATTGTCCAGGCAATTTTCACCTCAGTGGAGATGACAGAACCTCTGTGGGTCACAGGGAGAAGTTCACATGGAGAGGAAGCATGAGCGAGGAGAAGAGAAACTGTCCTTCATCAGGGCAGTTTAACCTGTTGCTGGCACTGGGGATCAATGTCGGCTTGTGAACGTGCTGAGCCTGGATGGAGAACCTGGGTTTGGACATGGTGAGATGGTTGTTCAGCTCTTATCCACTGTGCGTGGCAAATGGTCTTTGCCCTGTGCTTGGACACGCTTTCCAGGGCAATCTGCTCGTTGGCACCCAGCTTCCCAGACCCATCGCAAATGGGTCTGAGTTGTCATTGTGAGTCGGGATAAAAATGACCCAGCTCCTGTCCGGAAAATGGATATGTGCACATTATCCTGATGTGTGTGTTAAGCTTTCCTTGTGCTGGGGCTCAAAGTAGTTTTATACTTCAGATGGTTCATTCTCAGGGTACTGCAGCAAACCGAGCAGGCAGGGATTACACAACCACCACCGACCATTATCTTTCCCCATCTTCTTCTATCCCTTTGGAAGAAATAGTGCAGAATTAATTATCGTTCCTTTGTAAAGATATCCGAAAACATCATGTGGAACCTCCTCCTGCACAGCTTGCTTTCTAGTCAAATGTGATTATGTAAAAACGTAATTCTGTTGTTTTAACTTTGATTGATTCAGACACACTAGGCTTACAGCAATTAAGCTAATATAATGAACAAATCATCAGCAGTTATATGGCAAGTTAACAAGCTACAGTGAAAACATTAAGCCACAAATGGGTAATGCTAAACTTTTTGCTGGGATTGTTTGAGGACCTCCTAATTTAAGATCCTGATCAGAACCAGAGCCCTAATGTGTGTCCGTGCATCTGGTCTACCCACATCTCTTCATTCATTGTCACCATCCTGTCCCTCACCTTCAAATGCGGAGACAGAGAGGCAGCCTGACTGTGAGACGCCTTTCTTTCAGCCTTCGTCAGGGAGAATATGTGTTCCTGGTACCCCATCATGAGGGGAATGGTCAGGTTGCACTCTGCGTCTCCTGCCTTCCCAGCCCTACCATTGCTGCACCTGGTTTGCACAAACCAAGACTCAACCAAAGCACCCACAGGGGCACAATTCAGTGACAACACTTGGGGACAGCTGAGCCTGAGGCTCCACTGTAGAAATGGGCATGGAGCGGGAAGCCTGTAAATTCTGGCCTCTTGCCCTCACACCGTCAGGCAAGGCAGCCAAGCACAGACATATTTGTGTGAAACAAAACTAGGTAGAAATGCAGGTTCCTAAATTATAACCTAGACTTTTCACAGCGACCTTCCTAAATATATACTCTGTGGCTGTAACTTTAGATGCTGGCAGATACAGTTGTTAACACTGGATGCAATCATGGGAAGTTTTCTCTCCGGCCTGCTAACAAAGGGGTTTGGTCACATCCACGTATACCTCAGCTGGTCTTGACACATTAATCACCTTAACAAACAGAGCCATTGTCAAGCCTGATCTCTGAATTTCGTATTTTATACTTGTTTGATGTTAGAAAAACACACCTTAGCTGTAGATCAGAGCTCTTCAGTTTTACCCTCTCAGACTCCTTCCCTGGCAAGTACTGGTCTGGTGAGATCTACCTGATTGCTCACCAGCCCTCTCTAGATCCCCTTCAGAAACCTGCAGGTTTTTGCTCCAGCATCATCTGCTCAGCTGTTCCCTTCTACCAGCTTCCTTTCATTTCTTCCTAGTTCACCCCATTTTACAGATGGTGGTGAAAGTTATTTTGAGGATGGAGAATGGATTTCTGCCTTTGGCTCCCCACTTCCAGGGGTGCACTGGGGACACCCAAATGGAGCCAAAACGTATCACATGTCTCTGCCCATCTCCATTCCATAAAAAAAAGCTATGCACTGGGTTCAGGAACTTCCTAAAACTGGCTTCTGTCCCTGAACACTTTAATCTCTAATGTGATTAGGGTGAAATAAAACAACAGTGGCAGGTCATTTAAATAAAACATTTGAAAGAATAAGGAGTCCTTACTGTCAGAGGCACTCAGGTAAGGTTAGAGATTTCCCTGGCCAGGCTACTTTTGACCATAGTCTGTCCTGCAAGCTGACTCTCTGAAAGGACGATGGGGTCCCATCTTGGCTCAGATGGTGCCGTGCCACATCGGGCTGTGCTCAGGAATAGGTGGATTTGTATTGGAAGATGCAGAGAACTCTGAAAGTGGTTGAATAACACCTTCACGCCTGATGGGTTTTATTTTCGTTTTTTTTATAAAGCGTAACAGTGAAGGAACAATGAAATTATTGCCCGCAATCACCATTGACTGCACACAGGAATCAACGCCAGAGACCTCAACTGAGGACTTCTTTGCCCTGTCCCGTTACCCACTTTGGGCGAAAAGCTGCAAGTTTGATAAACAATGGCAATGATGGCTTTGTGTCACTGCTCTGGAATCACTGGGCCACTGCACATGGAAGTTTAATGATTGCATAAATTTCAGGCGCTATCTCTCCCCCGCTGCAGAAAACTATCAAATAAATTTATCTCAATGCTCTGCTGCCTCAATGGCATCCTGCGGGCTTTTCCGTGGTGGATTTTTTTTCCCCCCTGTCTTTTAATGCTTTGTTTAAATCACTGCTCACACCCACAGCTGAGAAAGAGAGGCCGTGCATCCAAGCACAGGTAACAAAAGGGGTTTGCTGCTAAAGGACACCAAAGCTTCTCCGTTACTGGGAGCATGTTGGGGCATTGAACTGCTCCAGTGAAGGCACCCACTGCCAAGCTGTGGAAAGACTGCTTGGGCAGGGATTCTCTCAGCCTGTCCTCACAGCAGAGGGGCTTCAAGCCCTCAGATCATCAATTTAGACAAAACCAAGTGGGCAAATTGCCTTCTCATGGTCTCTATTTAGGTTAGTGTGTGCAGTATCACTGCTGCTCTTCAGGTACTAATTCCTACCACGCATACATGTTTTTCTACTCCAAAACCAGGGCACTCCACTGGCACAGCCTGCTCCCTAGCCTGCCATCTGCAGCCAACACCTGCAGAGGGGAACATACCCACCTCAGAGAAGGGATCCTCAGCAGCATGTGTAGACAGGTGAAATGGGGGAAACGAGCATCTAAGACTGCAGGGCAGCTCCTGGTGTCCAAGGAGGCTTTGAAGAGCCCTGATTGTAGTTGGAGGGACAAGAGCAACACTGTACTTGTGGTTGTCATGTGGCTGAAGGGCAATCTACCCTCATCTTCCATAGTCAGACCAAGGTCCGATCAGTTCTACCTACAATGGCTGCTGACACACAGCGTTCGTGGCCTTGGAGCAATGGGGACATTGACACGATCTCCTTCTTCACTGTGGGATCATAGCTCTGGTAAAACCCAGAACTGCCAGTAGTTTCTTTCTTAGGATCATCTAGGATCAGGCTGTCTAGGAGTGTGGAAGTGGGCAGTACAGTGCTCTCTCCTTCTCTTCAAGAGAGGGACATTTTAGAAAAAAATGTCTCCAAAGGGCACCTGAATGCCCGTATTGGAAGGAAACTGCAGGGAACAGAAATGAAGATCACAGAAATAGGGAGAGCAGATGAGAATTTGTTGGACAAATCCCATTTCTAGGGCAGAAAAATGCATCAAAAAATTACCATCTGTGCAGGAGTTTCTACCATTTGGTTTGCTGTGAAAGAAGGGAAAGTGACTGCCACCTTTAAAAAAAATAATAATAACAAAAAATCCCCCTGTGCCCTTCACATTACAAAAAAAATGTTAATAGCTTTTACATAACCTCCAGATCTGGCCCATTCAGGCAGCCTTGGTTTAGGTGAGGGAAGGTAGCCAGGCACGAACTGTGCTCGCTGAATTGATGAACTGTATAGAAAGCTCGGGAGACATTTTCACTCCTAATTGATTGCAGAAAGCTCCTGTGACATGTGTCACCATCCACCTTGAGGAGAGCTTGACCCATGAGGGATGCGGACCAGCGAGCTGTGCAGCCCCTTGGAAAATCAGTTTGCTTGGGAAAGCACAAAATCCTCGGGGTGTCCAGCTCTCCCTCCTCCCCTTCCTGCCTCCGCAGCGCTTTGGAAGAGGAGACCTGAAGAATAGTGTAGCATCTCAAATGTAGCTAATACCTGGTGAATTATTCACAGGGTTATAGAGCAAAAGGCTTTTTCCCCATTCTGGCTGCAGAATTATCCTAGAGGATTTTCACCAAGTTCTGTGCTGGTTGTTCCAGGGAAGCTGCTCTGATCTCAGCGTGTGGCTGCCACGTCAGCATGCTGCTTGATGTGAGTGGATTTGGGGTAGACATTGAGAAATATGGTGATGCAGCCATCAGTGACAGTGCTTGAATGTTGTTCTGCGTCTGACCTGTGTGCTTTTTCATCCTGACTTTTGCAAAATTTGTTTTAATGCTTCAGCTGGATGATTTCCCTCCTCTTTTGCTATGATGTGAAAGGAACGGCGGCATTTTCCCATTGGTACTAGTAAAGGTTGTGGCCATTCTTCCGGGAAGTCCTCACCAGCTGTGACCCTGCTGAGGAGCAGCAAAGGGAAAAGTAGATTTTCTTTTTCCCCTCAGCACTCTGCTTTTTAATCCTTCCTTGCTCTGGTCAGCGTCGATGGCACGTCACTGCCCCGTGCTCCTACGCACCTGCAGGCTGCACAAGAACAGCGCCTTTCGGAAGGACTTGTAGCAGATACTACATCATTAAAGCTAGAAGTTGATAGAGCTTTCAAGTAATTACTAGTGACAAGTCTAAATAGATGAAATAGGATTTGGTTCCCACCACTGAATGCTTTCTTTCAAGAGGATTGCTAAGCAATTTCTTTGCAGCTTTCTCATCTGAGCTGTAGAAAACCTTCTCCTTTAAAGCTGATTATTCAGCTGGAAAGCAAGCCCCAGTTAGTGTGTAGCCAATGTTTAACTCAAGATGTGCTTTATATTTCAAGGTATTAGCCCGGGAGGTATGGGCTGCCCGAGGAGAGTGATGTAACTGCTGATGAGTGCATGGGGCAGGCGGTGGGTGAACGGCACAGAAGGATGAATCATAGGAGCGTGCCTCTTTGTTGGAGACTGCTCATTTCTGAGGCAATTGTGGTCTCGCTGAAATGGTGTGCTGGGAGAGGGCAGGTACTGCATCCGCCGGGGAACTGGAGCATGATCTGGGCATCACAAGAGCGCGGTGGCTGCTCCTGGAGGCACTCAGTAATGTGCAGCTTGTATTTTAAGAAATGCTTCCCTTAGAAGTGTCCTTTTTGTAAACTCTGAGCTCCGTGAACAGAGGGATGGGAAAGCTCGTTAATTTGTGCCTTTTACATGAAAATGCTTTTAACTCCTCTTCCTTAAGGAGAAAAGACAGCGCCGTTTAGCAAACAACTTATACCACGTCTTGCAGCAGGGGTTATCAGCTGTGTATGGGGAAAAAGAAAAAGATTTTGATAGGAAATATGGAGTTTAACTGTGCATTCTGGATTGTGCTTGTGTGGTGAATGCTTTGAAAACCCTTTCTGTGATCTCTGGGACAAGTCAGTACATCCCAAACTGAAGCAGGTGCTGGGAATTGCTGTGGGAGCTGAGGGAGAACCATTTTTGGCAGAGAGCTCAGCAGGGACCACTGATGCCATGAAACTGCCCTCAGCTGGGCAGATGATTAACAAGATCTTCCAGCCATCCTCTCCCAGCTGATCTCTGTTTTAATCTTAACCTTTGCTTTATGACACTCCAACTTGTTTGCAGCAGTGTGTGTGTTAGTGTGACATATGGAGCCCCAAAACAGCTATAAAGTTCACATAGGAAAGACAAGAAGGGGGGTACAAGGTCTTGTTTTCTTCCCTGGGAGAGTCTCCAGGTCACCTTGCAGACTGTGAAACAGAGAGAGTCCAGCAAAGGAGGAAAAAAGCCAGAGAAATGAGAGTGGCTGACTGACTGCATTGTTGATGTGGGACTTGGGGCTTATAAAGCTTCCTCTCTCTATAATATGTGCTGCCAGGATGTTGTGAGATGGATGGGATCCACAAAATATTATATGTGTCTGTCTCTGGAGGCAATACTGAACCGTTTCCCAACAGATGGTGACTGCTTCATGGATGTAACTTGTCAAATGCACTCAAGCATCAAATGAGAGTTAGGGAAGGGAAAAGGTGAGAGGGATCTGCCTCTCCTGACCTTGTACATGAGTTAAACACGGGGTACAAAATGACCCTAAGGATCCCATCAGTGTCACCAGAGGTGTGCTGACACAGAAAGCACTGATGTTCCTCAGGAGACCATCCACACTGCACACCTGCCCTTGTGTAAAATTTACACGGGGATTACTGGGATCTGAGTGCTAGCAAGAGACACAGAGGATGGCTTTTCCCCACACTCATTAAACTTTCAAGAGATATCAAAATGCAAAGTTACACACTCCAAGCAGCCTGGGCAGAGAGGGAAACTGTGTGTGTGTTAATGAGGGCAGGCCTGTAAGCTTTGCTGTATTTACAGCTTTGAGCACCCGGGCCAGCTTATGCTCAGAGAGGATACATGGAGACGAAAACACAAAAAAGACAGCTTTATTTATTTTATCAATAAATGAAATGGCTTTGGGTGGGCGTTACTAGTGCTTGGGCCAGAGCAAGGAGGGAATATCTTTAAATTTGTAGAAGTGACAGAGAGAAATTTTTTAATGACGTTCCTATACTATGCTGCAGGGAGTTGCTGGAAGCAACGCAGAGTCAAACAGGCTTCTTTAATATATCTGTTTTCCCTTTTGCCCCAGTCCATCACTTCAGAATTAGCACCAATGTAGCGAGAACTTTTGAGTCTTTATACTCTGGTAACAATGCAAGAAAACAACTGCTTTCCTGGCTATTGTGTGTCAGCTAGGAAAATGTGAATAATTCAGAGCTTGGTTTCTTTCTTTCCTCTCTTCTCCTTTCTTACCCACCTTTATTCACAGTTTCTCTGCTTCCTGCCCTGGGGGATGTGTATTTTTATATATGCAGTGGGCATCATGAATGTTTGGCCAAAGGGAGGTGTTCCATGGTCCCCTCAGACAGCCTTTAAAAGAAGCCTCTGGGTGTAGCCTTGGGGTAAGGGTTGTGGTGTAGGGCAGCTCCTGGACCCCTGGGGACCTGCACCCTGCTACTGGTGGAGGGCAGGCTTTCCTGAGGGATGCTATGGTGGCTAGTTGCCTGGTTATAGAAGCAAAGCTCTGGGAAGAGGAGAGTACTTCTGTAACACCTTCGTCTGTCAGCCCTCAGCCACAAGATCAACTGCTCCGATCCTCTTCCGGGTCTCCAGAGGTTTTTCTTTTCTTCTCTTTTATCTTCCTGATCTCTTATTAACGTTTTTCCCCCCCACACACATAGTTTCTTTGAGTACCACTTGGAGACAAATGGGGGGAAATATAATAAAAATTAATATCTTGTGGCTGAGACTTCCTATTGTCTTGGAATTTTTTTCTAAAATTCTCTCAGGTAATTGCCTCATTCAAATCCTGAAGGACTGCTCTGTCTCTAGATTAGACAATTAAGTGCATATATATTCACCTTTCTGCTGAAGAAAAGATGTTAACTACTTCTGTCCATTGATCAATTGCTTGGAGAAACTGAAGGGTGTGTGTCAAGCTTATAGCAATAGCACAAAATCTTCTCTGGTTCTCCGTACAGTGAGCAAGTACTAGATAGTGTTGTTTTCTCCTTTCCTCTCATGCTACGGGTAGCTGGGTCGTTTTCCTCTCAAAAGCAGGGTGAGATAGAGCAGGATTGGGAATCTGGTTGTACCTAATTTAACTGTAACCAACTGGTGCCTTCTCAAGGATTCATCTGTTTAAGATGCAAAAGCATCCAGAGGGCATTAGGATGACGCAGATGCTTCCATTTTTGCACACTCAGCTTGAGATATCCTACAGAAGTCAGTTCTTTAAAGGTCCCTAATCTTTTCCCTTCTGCCAAATGAGCTTCATAAAGATGTCTCTGTCTGGACCCCAAAGTCACTGTGGGGGGTACAGACCACAACAGCCTCTGCATAACCAGCTCTTTCCCTTCACAACATCTTGCCAATAGCATAAAAGCAGGTTGGATTTTTTTTAATCTAGAGGGTCCAGACTGATGTTTAACACAGATGTGTTAAAGTCCATGTGAAAATTGCCTGGGAGTTTTTGTGCCTTTGCATTAAAAAAGGTAAACAAACCCCGAGAGATGTAAGTCAGGTAGCGCCATGCGTGACGATTTAATAACAGGGTTTGTGAGGTTGTGATTCCCGTGGTACCGCCCGTTCTGCTTGCTATAGGTGGTTAATTATAGCATCCACAACGCTCCCAGCAGTGGAGTGGAGGACACAGCGCGGCCTCTTTCTCTCAGATTTTTTTCCCCCCTCAGCCCCAGCTCCCCCTCCTCCCTGGAAGACAGAGCAGCAAATCCCAATTTAGTCATCAAGGCCTGAGACACGCAGTGAATAATTCAGTTCCTCGTCTTCACACACAGCCTCAGCTGTACAAACAAACTCAGCTGTTTCTGCAAAGCACGCAAACACATTTCCCAATGCTTTTTAGGCATGGGATATACTGCTGTAGTTGAAAAACAGGAGATGTAAAGAGAGAGGGGTGATGAATGCTGTGCTGGTCTGGAAGGCCAGAGAGCTCCAGCTGCTAGACCTGGGACTGGGGCACCCTGAGACACCGAACCTTCAACCGGTGAAACACGACAGGAGGAGCTCGGAGCTGTGTGGCCAAGAGACATGCATGAGGCTGGGGGAAAGGGTGACATTTGCCTCCTACAGCTCTTCTTGACACCCTGCTCTGTGTGCCTGCTTCGTAAAAGCCACCAGACCCTAAAAGGCATGAAATTAGTCAGATTCGTGACACAAACGTATAGCTCAAAGAGCCTGGTGGCCATGGTTGACACACAGAGGTTTCAGTATGTGTATGAACGCTGCTAGACCCCTGAGTCACCACAGCTGCAAAGCAGGGGGAGAACGGTCTGTATTTACTCTAATGAAGAACGATATGATCAACCTTTCCCTGATATGGAAAGGCTGATCAGCAAGGGAAGTCATGTTGTAACTTGTCAGCCTGTCGGCTTATTCACCTTTGGAAGTGGATGACCACAGAAATCCCTCCACACATCCCCTGGCTTTGGGCAGAAGCTCTCTGTCAGGGGGAGTCGGTCCATTCCTACCTGCCGTATTACCTGAGATGTGTGCACACATGTGAATTTTGCTCTAACGTGACCTCTGATGTCCCTTTTTTGTGTTCATTGCGTTTCCTAACAGGCTGTAGCTTTCATCTGTTACAGACCGGTGCGTGTGTCCTGATGCTCACTGCACTCAGCGCACAGTAAGGACTGTGAATCATCTTCCACCTCATGCAAAGAAAACTGCAGCATTAATTGAGGGTACCGTCCTGTGTGAAATCATAAATGAGCTGTAAGGAATGGCCATCCCATGGGTATCACTCAAACAGTGGAATTAGAATTTACACAGGCTAAGTACACATCTGCAGGCTCTGCTGGGGTCTAGTGGTTTTAAAATTTAATCTTTATTCTGGATGCTGTGAGATTCCTTCTTGGCTTGAATTCTGGAGAACAGCGTAACCAGAAAGTCAAGATGAGCCACCGTGTTTGATGAAAAGGGGAGATGGTGTCTCCCTCTACTCGTTTCATTTTGAGAAGCAAGTCTTGGTTCTGATTATCAACTCACCCCATGGGTCCTGCTGCATGGATTTGAAAAAAAATCATGCATTGAACCAAACTATGGCAAAGTGTGATTTTCAGGCTGGGTAGGTCACCTCCTTTCCTGGTTGGGGGCTTCCCTGTGTGGTCTTTCCTTGCCTGTTACAACAAGTGTCAGCTCATTGCCTGGCACACGCCAAGAGAGAAGCTGTGTGTCAACAGCCTTAGCCTAGAAGATCAGGAAGCTTCAATTTAAAAAGTTGATTTGCAGTGTACAAACATGCAAGAACAAATTTCTAAGTGGTAATAAACTAAAAGGACAATCAGCCACACCCGAAAACAAATGTTAGGACTAGATAACGCATCTGCAGATAGGTACAGTGTGATGGTGGAGATGTATCTGCTGTGTGTCAGATCACCTGATTCAATCAGCCTTGGACTGTTCATGTTGTGAAGTCCGGTGGGACCCTGTTGTTGGACAGTCACAGCTCAGAGCCGGTTCCTCTACCCATTTCATTATTGTGTGGCAGATATGTCCCATCTTCTCTGTGGCAATAGGGGACCTCTGGGAGCACCCTCCCTCCCTGTCTGCATGTCTCGGCTCCCTCCCAGAGAAATTGGGGAGATCCAAATCATGGAGCCAGCCCCATGGGTGCCACCACCCATGTGTGTCTCAGGGTGTCTTCCCAAGGTGGGATGGTGTTTTCCCTCTCACCGCCCTTCTGCGGAGAATCCTGTGTGTCTGGCTGAAAGGCACTCAAAGGACAAGTCCTCCAAAGGTGCAAACCAGGAGTTATGAGCTGCTGCTGGAACTGGTTAGTGTCCCAGGATGGAAAGGTGTGGGACGGGTGCCTGCTGGAAGCCTCCTGTGCTCAGTTAAATTGCTCTGAGCTTTGGGGGCAGAGAAACTGGGCTGGCTCTCTCCTGAGAAGCGTTTCACATTAGTGTCCCCTAATCGCCGAGGAAATAAAACTAGGTGTTTGCATCAGGCTGAGGCCATGGGTGTGTGAACGGGTTAACCCACAGCAGCTCAAGTTGTTCCAGTTTCCAGAAAGCTGTGAGCTCACCACTCAATCACAAGGAGCCATTAAGCCCACCCAGCAACAACAGATTTACTCCTGGCTTCTTTGTGGGCCGTTTCCTCCCGTGATGAAACACCTAACCCTTCGACACGCAGCCCGCTGCCTTCTCACACCTCTCAGAGAAGGGTCTGCTTTTTGGGCTGCTGTGCACTTTGCGCCGGGGGTTTACCTCAAGTTCAGCGTGTCCCCCGTGTGTGGCCAGAGCCTTTGCTGTGTATTGTGCCCATAAAGGTAAAAGCCACCCACCTCGCTGAAAAGGAAATGTCACCTGGTGTTACGCATTCAGTGCAAAAAATGAGACAGAGTCACGTTGCCTGGCGTCTCCCCCTGAAATAAGTGTGGGTGGTGCAGTCTTTTCTCTCCTGTGTCCTTATATCGAAGGAGGATGCATGGTTTGCTCCTTGAATGTGTGTAGGGGCAGGTAAGAAACGTGAGTGGGGTCTCACGTCAGTGCTGGGTCATGTTTGGGCAAGACCTTCCTTCTCTGTATGTCCCGGGAGGGCAGGGAAACAAAGCCTGGTGGTAATTCACTTACTCTTGGACCCCCCCACTCATGTTCTGCAGGCCAAATTTGTCTGTTCCTGTCTCGGTTTCCCTGCTGCCCACAGGAGTTACTGCCCACGTGGGAAGGGAGGGCTAAGCCACTGCCTGCCCGTAGCAGCCTCTCCCCACGTCCCCCACATCCCTCGGCGTGGGCTCCCACCCCTGCCCACCCCTGCTGCTTCCCAGTGCCTCACAGGGATCTGCTAACAGCAGTGAGAAAGTTCCTGCTCCAACCCAAAGCATGTATTCCCAGGTAATTATTTGGCACCATATCAGCACTTTGCAGCCCTGGTTTTCCTGACCGAGAGACAACTAATTAAAGGAACAGGCACAGCACAGATTTATTGCCAAATGGGTAAAACTCAATAAAAAGCAATGACATACTGGTTCATTAGTATCTCCCTCTGTTATAGTTCTCTTTTCTTTCCCGAAATGGGATGGGATGGGCAAAAAGTCCTGAAAGTACCTGAAGAAGAGGGCATTAACACTGGGGACTAGGAAACCAGGTGGGATCCTTGGTCTGTAGAGCTGTTGTGAATCAAGGGAGTGCAGGAGCATCCCATCGCGTGGCTTTTGAAGCCCTTGATGCCCGGCCCTGGCCCAGAGGCAGCGGTGGCAGGCAGACACAGCCATCGCTTTCCCTGCTTCTTTCTCTGTCCTTTGCTCAGCCCTCCCAGGAAAGAGCTGATTTTTAGATGGAAATTGCCAGGAGACACTGGTAGGTGCAGTGTGAGCCCTTGCCACATTGGGCTGGCTGGAGCCAGTGGCCCATTTGGCTGGTTCCAGGGACAAGCTGGCTGGGACAGGCAGGGGAGCAATCTTTTCCCACACAGGGTGCTGCCCTGAATTTTTTTCCCCTTCCCTCATCCTGGCTGTCATCACCTTCTTCTGCAAAAGATGAACATCTCTTTGTAAGTAGGATTTTGCCCCCTCCTCCACTAGCATGGATTGCTGGGTCTTTTCCAAAGGCTTCTGTGCTGTGGAGGGTATTCATTCTTGGGTCAAAGTCCCTCTCCTGTCAGATCACCTATGGAAAGCTGGGATTCCTGATGTCACCATGAGACTGAAGGGTCCTTTCTGAAGGGTCACGATCCCCATGCTTGGGGAACTCAGAGTTGTCCCTGCCCACCTAAACCCATCTGCCTGAATCATAGTTTACGTGGGAGCGTGAAAAGTGTCAAGAGGTCTCAGAGACTGATCTCCAAAACCAGGGCAGGAGTGGCTGGCTAACGGCAGAAAGCCTCAGATGAACTTACAGACTTCATTTGAAAGGCAAATTTTCAGTGTGAGAGGGATCCCAGTTCATCTGTCTCTCCTTTCAGCTGGTGGACTCAAACTAGAAAGAGTCTAGGAGTCTACTGGTGTCTGAGGAGGCAGCCATCTCACCATCAACCTCCACCCCAGGAGGTCTATCCCAGGGCTTCCCCAGCACCACATCATGGGTACATGGTTACACATGCCATGTCCTTCTGACCCCATAGATATTTAAGTAGTCTGTTCAAGGTAGAGCTGCTTCTATGGGAGAAAACTGTTTTGGATAGTTTCCTTGTCTCTGGTGTTAGTGCTCTCCTTTTTGGGTGGGATAGTGCTTTCAGGCTTTGATGACCATCCCATCATAAGGAAAACGGCCCTTGTTTCAGGGAGGAAAAGAGAAACATAAGAGATCCCGTCTCCTGGAGGAGTAAAGGCTGCAAGTACTGAATGGAGGTGGGTCACCCCTCCAGCTGGAGGGCAGGTTTCTCCTGCAGGTATGTTGGTAGGGACAGGCAATGCATGTGCAGAGATAATTCAGGGAGAGAGAGACCACCCCATGCTTTTCATATATCTTGACACCTACGCACATAGAGTCACGTGGGGAAGCTGTGTTTTTCCGCAGGGCTTTAGTGAGAGGGGTGTTAGGAGGTCATTTTGTTCTGAAGAAATTTATCCGGCACCTGCAATGCTGTCAGAGAGATGCCATGAGAGCATGCTCCCTATGGGGAAGGAAAGAGATGTATCCTAGGTACATAATCAGGGGGTAAAGCCCAATGTAGAAAGGTATAGCTGTTTGGAGAGGGAAGACAGGTGGATCTTATTATAAGGGTCACAAGATTAGAGGTAGGTGGGTCCTAAATGAAACACCTGGGGAAGGTTGATGCTATATGGGGATGGCTGGTTGTTGCTGGTTCTGTTTTGCTGCTGGAGGTTATTCAGGCTGCTGAGGTTCAAACAAGAGCTGGTCTCTCCTGTCTTCTATTGGAGAAGCTGTTCCTGGCTGTAGAGTTTGGAGCAGGAGTCTCCTTTATCAGGTTTGGCTTTTAGTGGAGGAGTTGGGTTTTGGGTTGGAGTACAATGTCATGTCTCAGACCCGGCAATCTGCCTTATTTTATAGACTATGATTAGGAAACCTTCTCATTTCTTCTGCTGTTATAAAGGGAAATGGTTGAGTTGCTTCAGACCAAAAAATTCTTAACTTGACCTCTATGCTGAAAGGGTACTGAGCGGTGGCAGGGAGGAAGTGGTTGCTATTAAACCAAGCTGTTAATGATAACTGTGCTCATTAACCTTGTGGTCCCCTCTGGCTGGCTAACAGTAGCCAGATCTCACTTAGGGTTTGAGGCAAGTTAAGTGTGAGAACATTTTAGTTTGTATTTTGCAGGGGATCAGAGTAAGTTATGGCAAGTTATAGTGATGCTTCTCTCTAGTACTGAAATCTGGTCTCATAGTTGTTAATCACTAGATGGTCTTGGTCAAAATTAAAAAGGCTGTGTTATTTTCAAGCCCTCCAAGAAAGAGGGTAAAGGAACATAAAGCTTGTAAGAAATTGAGCAAAACAGTTGAGATTACACCTCAAATATGCTTGTAAAGGAACATAAAGCTTGTAAGAAATTGAGCAAAACAGTTGAGATTACACCTCAAATATGCTTGTACTTATATTCTCTATTTACTGATGTAGACAAATATAAGAAAGTCTGAAAAAAATAGAAAGGCACACTAGCATTAGTCTTCTCTTGGACTTTTTCAAGGATACCAGATTTTACATGGAGTGCAGAAAACCCCCAAAGAAACCATTTTGGCTGCCATTAATGAAGTTCTTTAAACCGAATCATTAAAATCCCATTATTGCTAAGATAGGTGAAAGAGTTAAAGGTTAGCTTCAACACTGAATGTGCCAAGCACTGCCAGTCTCGGGTTTCTGGAGCACTAATACTTGCCTGTTGGCCTTTCTCACTGGACAATAACCTGCTCCTTGAGTTATTCTGTGCAGTGTGTTAATGCTTTTCTGAGGAGACAGAGGTGTGTGACCTTCACTACTTTACAAATTGCAGGGAGGACCTATCTGGACAGAAGGTGATCTTCCTCTGCGGGGGATCCTGAGCAGGTGGAGGACTTCGTACACCATCCGAGAAGAGGTAAGCACTTGTGTCTGAGCCAGTTCCCAGTTGCTTGGTGTTACAGGTGGTGACTTGTGCCAGAGCAAAGCTTGACCGATCAGGATGCTGCTGCCACACTGGGCAGCGACACACAGCTGTGTGAGCAAGTGATTGCTCTAATTATAGTGGGGGGATCAGAAAAAAACATTCCTCACGCAGGCCTCGCTAGCTCTGTAATACAGCAGTTCTTTAGGGAAGATTGTCTCCGTGACTGTTTTGCACCAACTCTCAAGTGCTTGAGCTATCAGGAAATAAATAATTTGAATGAACAACAACACAAATATCAGAAATCTAAAGTCAAGTGGAGGCCAAGAAGAAGTAGCCATGAATTTTTACCGTCTGTTTCTGGCAGTGGGGAGGGACAGATACAAACCATCTAGAGAAATTCTAGTTTACTCTAAGGAAAATCTTTTTGTGGACTTCAGCATGTATGAACAAGAGGTTGAAAATGCGTTTTTCTTCAGTAGACAGTGATTAACGTTCTGTGTGGAGAGACGTTATTCTGAAAGGAAAGCAGGAAGCTGAACAAATCGACATAATAATTTCTTATTTTTTTAATTATTGTTTTAAAAATAGTGTTCTTTTCAAATAGTGGATTGTTTGGCCACGCTCAGGTGCGAATTGCTGCTGTTCGGGGACTGCGTTGGCTAAACCTTTAACAAACATTGCCACCTGCTGGGCAGCCGCAGCACTGCAGCTTCTGGCCGTTTATCCCAGCAAGTCCTGAAGCTCTTCCCTGCCCGAGCAAAGCTTATATCTCCTGCGCTGCAAACTTTGCTGATTGTCTACCAAAGGCAAATCCGTTGGCTGGATCAGTCCAGCAAAAGCTGGAGATTTGTGTCGTGGGGAGAATTTAGTCCTGAGGGACCTTGGTTTGTTTTGGTTTGTATTTTCATGCTTGGAAACCCCGCCTGTGTAGGATTTACACAAAATGTGTTTATCGTTTACTTTGCGGTACATTTCACTACTTAAACATGTATGTGATATGCCGTGCCTGAGGTGTTGAGCCAAGACCTGACCCTACACCCTGCCTTGGTCTTACACCCTGAGCCAGGAGTCACCCCAGTGGACCTACTGGAGCTGCCTGGGGTGCAGCTGGAGGGTACACCTCTGCCATGGGATGCCTACCATCCGTTCCACACATGGTCAAGCTTGGGTGCTGGTCAGAGTTGATTGAAAAGACACTGAAATTCACTTCTTTTCATTCTCCTCCCTCTCCTGGCCTAGAACTGGGGGGGAAATATTGTACTTTTCAGGTTGGTTTAGCAACTGTGGCTGCACGACTGGGCTGCAGAGACTAAGTGGTCCTTTATAAATGTCCCTGAGGTTTTCAGCCCTCTTGTGGACATCTGGTTTCTCAGTTGCTGGTGGGTGAACAAGAAGGATATCGGCACTCTGTTCTTTCCTCCAAAGCAGAGCTGGTTGGTACGTGTTGCTCTGCAGCCATTATCATTGTATAAATAATTATGTCATGGTTGACTTCCCCAGCTTCTTTGTGTTGTGTCTTGCTCTGGACTGGTCTAAGGCTAAGCCCAAAGGGTGGTGAGAGAAACACTGTCCTTGCCCTCGGACTAAAGGGAGCTGCTGAATGCCTTGTTGTTTAGTAATATTCACAATAATGGAGTCTGGTGCTTGGGAGATGGACCTACAGGTCCTGGCTGACCAAGGGAGGCTTTGCTGGGACTCCTGGGGCAAGGGGTAGCCAGAACACTCTGTGATATCTATTTTGAAGGAATAGCAGTAGTCTAGAGTTGAGAGGACAAGGAGGGACAAGCAAGGCAAGAGCTTCAGGGCAATGGTTTGACTGTGTGTGTGGGCGAGTGTCTTTCTCTCATTTGATTCCCGATTTGTCAAACATCAGCCCTTCATACTTACTTGGGTGGAGCAGTGTCTCCTTGCAAGAAGGCAGTGTTTCCACATGTAATTTCATTCTCCTGGTTGGAGAAGTCCCCCGCAGTGCATTGCGTTTAGGCTGGCTGCTGGCTCCAGCAGTGATGGGAGAGGGTAGGCAGAAACTGGTTGGGGTTCCAGCAGGTCTGGCAGCCTCTTCCTCACCTCCATCCTGCCCCAGGTACTTGGTTTCTGCCTTTCTTCAATGCAGTCTGCCTCCTGCAGTGGTTTTTGTGTGACTGCGTTGCCTGTGGTGACTGGTGGTTTACCAGCAGCTACATCACAATGGTACATACAGAAAGGGTGGGGGATCTTCTGTGTGAGCATCTGTCTTTTGAGGAGCAGTGCCTCTGGCAAGAGTATCAACCATATTGCAAGGATATTAAGTTTTTTGCTGTCTTTCCCATCCATAGTTTTTGTTGTTTTTTTTTTTTTAATCATAGCTATTTTTGAAAGATACGTAGGAGGCTTTCCTGGATTTATAAGAATACTAGCTGAAAGCAAGCTTTAGAGTACTTAAGAGCCTCATTTTCCACAATTGCAAGAAGCCTCACAGGACTACTCAAACTCATGGGCTACTCATGTTTAAGAATACCAGAAACAGCTCCTGGCCCAAACCAATACTTCACAGAGAAATTGCATATATTTTTTTAATTCCTTATCCTCACAAAGATTGTTTTACCTGCCCTGAAGGGCCCAGACCAAGCAGCCACCCCACCATGCAGGGCTTGCTCCCAGTGTGCCCACCTAGCATCAGGTTGATTGTTTGGAAACCCAAATGGCTATAAAACCCTGCCAGGAATAGAAGGGGTGTGATGGGCACCAAAGCTGCCAAATTTTGGGGGGCTGACATCTGTGAGCCTTGAGGACCTATTTTATTTATGTGGTTTGGATCTAAATAAATAAATTTTGCCCATTTCCGTTGTGCTAGGGGAACTGTCCCCTGTGAAGGAGCTGGGTGGTGTGACCCCATGCCTGCCTGTTCCTCCTGTGCCCAGCAGTGGTCCTCCACCCTTGTCTCTGGGCAGCCTGGAGCAATCCCTCCTGGCCTGGTGGAGCAACCTTGCTTGAGTGCCCTCCTGTCCTCCTCTTTCATCAAATCATAAGATATTTTTCTGCCTCTAGAGGACACTGTGGGCTGCCATATGGTCTCTCCTTTGTGGTGCTCTGGAGGCAGCAGCCCTATCCAGTGGCTGCCTGGCAGAGGTGGCACAAGCCAGTGGTGGCCTCATCATGCCCAGGCTGGGAAGGAGCCGGGTGGTCATGGGGGCTTGAGTGGCTCTGCATTGGGGATGCTTGTCTCTCTTCACTTGCTTTGCCCATGGTCCTACAAATCCACAAGGCCCCTCTGGCTTCTGGGGCTGGCCAGGATGAGACAAGGACTCATCCTCTGTAGATGTGGGAGGACATTTCCTTGCTCTCAGCACACATGTGTCCAGAGGTCCTCTAGATTTTGCCTTGCTGTGGTTTTTTCCTTCCTTCTGGGTCTCTGATTTTGAACCCACCACTGTTCCCTCCCCACTGTGGGAGCTGGTAGGCAAGGTGCTGTCAGGATGAACACAAGCCCAGGGAGACCTTCTCTTCCTTTAGGGCTGCACTGATTTTTACCTGCTTTCTTCTCCGTTCACAAGCCTCACTGACTTAGACTTGTCCTTCTGGTTTTTTCCCTGTTGGGCCATTCTGGTATTTAGCATTACAATAGGGAAACTTCTTAGAAATGTGCTAAAAATATTCCTTTTGGTGTTCAAAGGAGTTATGGAATGTGTGAGCAGAATGAATTTTAAAAAGTAGTGGTGGCTGATCAGGAGCTGGCCATTTTCCTGGAAGCAGATGGTTAAGTGTGTGATCCTAAAGCAGCAGTGGTGCTGGGGGAGATGCACTGTAGCTCTGAGGTGTTTATGCCATAGGTGTCCTGGAGCCACATTGCTCCTCCTTGAAAACCCCTGCCAGACTCCTTGTCAGCAGAGCCAAACTGCCATGTTCTGTGCCGGGCATGTAGGGGTACAACTGGGGAGGTCCCATGTTCTGTGTGGGGCACGTAGGGGTGCAACTGGGGAGGTCTCTGTCATGACTATAACCACCAGCAGCAGTTGTGGACATAAGGGTGGTCCCATCTCAGCAAGTAAGTGCCGTGGTTTGAGAAAACCCATAACAATTTATTGTCATTTAGACAATTACTCTATCACCTGATGACCCCTTCCCACCCAGGAAGAGGAACCAGGGAAAACAAGGAAACATGAGAGTTGAAATATAAATAGATTTAATAGGATAAGACTAAATAATTAACACTAATAGTAAAGAACAAAAGTGCAGTTTTTCCAAGTGTTAGAAGAGAAGTTAGTCTTGTGTCATTCAGCTCAGGTCATTAGGTATTATTAGATGCCCAGTACTGGCAAGGCTGGTGGTTTTTAATTCTTGTCATGCTCCTTGCAGGTGGAGAAATATCCTGGCTTTGAGAATTTGAAGACTGGCAAATTTGACAGTAGAGTAAGGTTATTTCTTTTTAATTGAATCAGAAACAAGGCCATTTGTGGGGATTTCTGTTTCTTACCAAAACTTGGCCCTGATTTGTGCATCCATGGGTGAGCAAGGGCTGAGTTCTCCCCACAACCTTGGTCCTTTCTATGAAATGCATCTCCATCTTTGAGTCAAATTTGAAGTATTTCAAGGTTTTTTCCAGAGTCTCACAGTGAGATCACAAATCCATCGGAACCCACCACTGAAAACAAAACCAGGCAAGAGTGACCAAAGAATGAATCACGATAGAACCCCAGGCTGCTACTGAATTTTGGGTTCTACGTGTTGCTGGTGTCAGGGTGTGGGCCACAGAGCAGGAAACCAGATGTGGGGGGCATGTGTGCAGAGGGAAGGACTTTTTTACATACAAATAGGGTTGAAAATTTTCCTCAAGCTACCTAGCTTTGATTTTTTTGAGAGAAATGGAATGTGTGTGTGTAAAGTCATGGTTTTCTGGGCATTCCCTTGGTTTCCAAGTACGTTGTGAGGGGCTGCAGTGTAAAACTTGCAAGTGTTAAACCTGGGCACAAGACACCAGTGGTGAAGGCAGGGGTGGATTGACCCTCTGCCAAAGTCCTGTGGAGCAGGGAGAGATGGGGTGGCTGTCTCCTACCAAATGCAGACATTAGTGTGCCATCGTGGGTATATCCAGTTTTCCAGTGCTCCTTTGCTACCCATGACCCACCTCCCCTCTGCCAGGGAGGAGGAGGTGATGTGGTGGCAGCAGCCTCAGTGTGTAACGCAGGCGCTGGCCTTTCCCACCAGCGTGGTTCTCCCCAGCTCTCGGGACATCTGCTGGCCCTGGAGAGTCTCCAAACAATGCAGGCTTCCTGGCCCTCCGTGTGGTTTTTCCTCTTATAGGAAAATATATGCTAGAACCTGGGCAGTGTTTTCCAGTTGCTTTGTCCTGGTGTCAGCACGTGTGTGCTGTGCCTGCCAGGGAGTCTGCAGCAGTGCAAAGTGATGGTGAAAATAAGGTGGTTTAGAGGGACATATGTAGGGACAAGCTATTGTGCTTCAGGGTGATGCCCTGCTTGGAGGGAGGTTTCTGTACAGCAGAAGCTTGCCCTGCCGTGCTGCTCACCTGAGTTGGGCAGGTTCCTCTCAATGGTGGGTCTCCTCAGGGTTTTTAGCTCTCTTCTCTTGCCAGTCCCTGCCCTTGTAGCGTACCTCACCCAATGCCACTCACAGTCTGACCTGCTGCACACCGTTGCCTCCCACCCACGTGTTTTCCTGAGCTCAATCACTTATTTGATGAGACTGTATCTCCAAGACAGACACCTCTGTTGAAGACAGCGCTGGCAGAGCTGTTGCTTTGCTTGTGAGCCTGTGCCCATCACGGGATGCCCTGTGTCAGCCTGACTTCGGCGCCACAGGGAATTTTCCTACTGCTGTTCGTCACACTCCTTAGACCATTTTCCTCCTGTGAAGACACACATATTCCATAATCTAGTCACTTCTTACTGAACTAAATAAATTAAATGCTTTAAATTTCACTATAAGGCAGCTGCTGAATCACATTTGTGGGTTGCGTTGTTTGGTCGGTTGGTGTTTTTTTTAACACCCTCTCCAATTTTTCAATATCCTTTTACAAATGTAAACCATGACAAAATATTTCAGTGTTTGGTCTTGCCAAAACTGTGTACGCAGTTAAAATCAGGATAGGATATTTTTTAATTGTTTTAAAACCCTGTGGTCTATGAATGGTAACATTTAGCATTCTTTCTTAACATGGTTCCTTCTGCTACCTCAAATATACTGACTAAATCCTTTCCCCTAAAACATTACTGTCTGAGGTTTGATTAAAGCTGTGAAGAATGTGTGTGAAAATTGTTCTGGTAAGTGATTGTTCATGGGAGCTGGGAATTATCAGTGTTTACATTTTTTTTCTTTATACAATTTCCCCGAAGGGTTTGATGTGCACTATGGAGAACTTGATTTTCTACAGGAGCCAGCTGAGTCAGGCGGGTCGGGGGGGGTGGGGGGAAGGAGGAGGAGCCGGAGTGGGAATTTTTAAGGCAGGTTTTTCTCTAATATCCCCTCGAAGAGGGAATATTTCCAAAGGCAGACCATTGCCCCAGTACGAACAGATGGAGGCTAAACCCCAATCTCACTGTTTCTCTGAGGCTGCCGCCTCGCAGGACACCCTCTGGGCTGGTGCTTGAGTGACGGGCAAGAAGCAGGATTTCACATTCACTACTACAAGCCCCATTCATTTAGTAACACTATCCGGGATCCTCTTTGAAATCCCCACAGCAACTGTGAATAGCTGGGTCCCAGGAAAAGCGATACGGGGGGACCGGCCCGCGGGGAGGCCAGTTGCCTAGCATTGGGCTCGGTGTTGGGAAACAGTTGGCCCAGCCATCAGGCTTGCTCAGCTAAATGAATTAAGTAATCACACAGCCCTGCAGAGAATATTAGTGAGGAATTTCCATATTGCAGCTCTCGATATTCCCGCCTCGCAGCGCCGTTACCACAAATACAAGGCTTTGGCTGAGCAGGCAGTAATTTGATATTAAATGAGGTTCTTATTAAGCAGATGCAATGAAATAGGGCAGAGTTTTATGTTGCATTCGTCAAGTAAATGCTTTTTATTAGCATTCATTAGGATGAGGGGTAACTGAGTGCATGGTATTCTTTAGCTAAATCTTGACCCTTTGGAAGGGAGGATAATTAAGCAACTAAGAGCTTGGGAATAGGAGCTGGGCCACACACGGCAAACGCACAGCAACGTGCTCTCTCCCTCTTCTGGGAACTGCCTCTGCAGAAGAGGTCCCCAGGAGACCTGGGGGATGGCCTGCCCTGCCTGGGGATGAAACTCCTCCTCGCCTTGTTCTCCAGGTGTTAATTTGACAAATCACAAAGGCCTCTTGGACAGCAAACCGTTTGCACAGACACACGTTGCTCTTTCTTTCAGATTTAGCTTTTTGGGCTGTCAGCCATGGAAATAACCCTTTTTTTTTTTTTTTTGGTTTGTTTGGATCATGAAGCTACTTAGGAAAGGTGGTCTAAGAAGAGATAAAAGCTCTAACTCTTAATTCTGGCCTGTTAATCAATGTGCACAAACGTACATGCTTGTCAGAGTTGGCTCCTCCAGGGTGGCAATGGCCATGTCGGGAGCTTCCCAGCAGTGATGTCCCTGCTCCATCAGGGAAATAGAGCCAAGAGCTGGTGGAAAAGCAACACAGAAACCAGAGGTCCCTCTCTGCCAGCACAGGCTGCTTTTGTAATAGTAGACGGTGGACTGTGTTACCCACCTTGCTTTTGTCTTCTTTGGTTTCTCTGTGTTAAGCTTTATCTCCACCTCTCCCTAGCCTAGGGATCAATGCACTGTTCTGCCTTCTTTCTGCACACTTCTTAGCCTCATTATTGGACTCCTTTTATAGGCGTTTTACCCATGAGATGTTTTATGGATTTGTGTCAAGCTGGTGATTTTTTGTGTGTGTGTCTGTCTTAGTTTTCTATCTGGCAGGGTTCAGGAAAAAGGAGAGTGATAATTTTATGAGAATTCCCAATGCTTGGTGTGCATGTGATTTTTGTGGTGGGTGGGTGGCTTGCTTCATGTTTGCAGCAAACTGAGAACACTCACTCCCTGGCCTGGACTTGCTCTGGTCCTGTTGAACTTGAAAACATCCCCAAAGCCTAATTGTTTTGGAGTGGATAGAATTCAGCCAATGCTGAAGTCTTGGCAAAGCTCCTCTCCTAAATAAACGTTGTCGCAAGTGACCAATTTAAGTTCCTGTGAGTCTGGATGAAGATTTAGAGGTGGTTGCCCTCTGTCCTGGACCATTCCCTAACTCTGTGAAGCCAGTCCACACATAGCCAAGAGGGTAGTCTTCTTCAGAACTGAAGTGTGGGTTCCACCTGTGAAGTGATAGTAGGTATCCAGGTCAGGGATCTGGGTATATTCCTCCTTTTTTAAAAGGAGGGATGAAGGTTTTGAGTAGAGCAAGGGCACAAGCACAGCCCCGCACTAACAAGCTGTCAGGTCTGCCTGCAGTGCTGGTCCTTGCAAAGGCCACCACAAGGCAGCTCTCACTGAGGGGGAGGAGAGGAATAAGAGGGAAGAAATCATTCAGCGGGAGGTACCCTTCTAGTTGGAGTTAGAGGCGCCTATTCTTTTACCCAACCATGGGAAAGGAAATGTCTCAATTTAGAGGATAAAAGAGGGCTGCACCTGTGGTGGAGATGTGACAAGAGTTGTGTGGGGTCACAACAACCCTCAAAGTAACCTTGGACTGGTGTGTAAAAGTGTTTATGGGCTTTATTTTGCGCTCCCTCTCCCCACACCCTATTGCAGTTGCCAAGATTGCCAAGACCTGGCAGAGCTAGCCACCTCCACCCCAACAGTGTGTGTGAGCCTGGAGGTAGACCTGCCTCTCCCACCACAGCCATCGTGCTGCTTGGACCTCCAGCAGCGTGCATAGGACTGGCTCTGTCTTTGGCAATGTATATGCAGACATAGGACTGGGCATGCAGATATTTGAAGACTGTACGTTTGAGGGAAAAGGTCTCTTTATTTTTTTTCCTGTTCTAATTCACTAATGAAAATCAAATACAACTGTACTTGCAGGGCCAGCTTGGAGTGTATACAAAGACCTAAGCTATGCATGAGAGGGGCAATGAACCAGGCCCAAGCACTGAAAACTAAATCTTCAGTGGTAAATTGCTAACACCGTACAGTTTGCTGGGCTGCAGGGGTTTCCTTGGATTGAGGTATTCTTTAAAATTTGGCAGACATGAGGAGCAGTCCAGCATTTCCTTTTTATCCCTGTTCAGCACTTGGTCTTCCAGCAAGCCATGACTTGATCAAGTCTCCTTGTTAGCAGTTGTTTGCTTTGTTGCTTTAATCCAGCAGAAGGGTTTTCCTATGGGATGTTCTTGTGTGAGCAGCATTGCCTGCCTGCTCGTTGGTCACAGGCACAGTCAGTTCTTTTCCTTTGTAACTCCAATAATCAGAGGAAGTACTTGAAGCTACTGAGCCTTCCCAAAGGGAAAGGAGCAGAAAGGTAGCAGATGAACCAGGAAGGAGAATCTTGGAAAACAAACTGGAAAATCTTTTCTTTGCCTGGCCATAGAGCTTTTCTAGGTGACGAGTAATCCTGTGACACCTGGTGACATGTGCACTTTATTATCTTATAGTTGATTAAAAGAGGAAACTTTCAATGCAACGTTCACTCGTGCACATCTCTCTTTGTGAAGCTTTAGGCAGATTGATTCTGTCTGCTCAAGGCCTCTGATTCCCTGTCATGGTCATTGCTTATAAAATGTATTGATCTCACAACATCCATGGGCAGAGCATTTCTGAGTGTTACCATGGCTGATGGCACAAAGCAGGAACCTCTTTGGAAAGCCCTATGGGCATGGTTCTTTTCACAAACTTCTGTGACATGTTTCATTTGGTTCAGAGCTGCAAGATTCCCTATCAAGCTTTAAAATAAATAAATACAAATTTAATTTCCGATCTTTCTTAATATATGTCCCTGATGGCAGGAGTATTCTAGAGTAGAGAAGTTAAAGTTTGTTTTTCCCAGTTATCTATGCCGGTTATCTATGCCTTCTGAAAGCTCATGGAGAGCAAACACTAAAGGGTCAGGAGCACATCCGAACTGATTTCAGTCTTAGAGGTTGAGCAGTTATCCATGGAAATAAGTTTGTGGTATTTGCCCAGCTCCTGCAAAAAAACCTACTGCCTTAAATTCATCACCAATTTGCTTTTTAATATTTCTCTTTCTGCATGTGATTTCCCTACTGCTTTTCTCCTTGGTACCACTCCTAAAAGTTTATCCTCTTGTATGACAGTGGTGGTAAAATACTGAGGTGACAGAACTGGACAGCCCTTGGTTTTCCACTTTCAAGCGCTCTCTGTGGGTAGCGAACACCCCGGGCTGTGCTGTTTTGATAGCTGCTGGGTCACGTTACCTGTCTGTCCCCTGGCATTGTAGTACTAACCTGGCAGGTCAGCCTTTCCAGTGCTATTTCACTCCGCTACCTGGCACCAGCCTTACAGCGTTTTTATATACTGAATTATTTATGGACTCATAATTATTTAGCATCAATATGTCAACATTACAATGCCCCTGTTGGCCATAAAGGTGCAAAATCTTTCTTTAATTAAAATTACATGGTCCGTGTCAACTTTCCTTGGACCCAGTCTTTTAAAACTGAGTTGGGAGTTTGAATTCCAAACCAAATACCTGTGTTTTAAGCAAAGACTAAATACAGAGCTTTCTTTCAGTGAGACTGGTCTTGGAAGCCAATAATTTTATGTGTTTTAGGGAGGTTTATGTTATACTGGGGAGTTTACAATGGACTTCATTGAACTGTAGACCACAGTGGCAGTATTTTTTTTATAAGCAGCTTCTAATAAGGAGGAAGCAGTGTATAATTCAGACTGTCAGTGTTCCTGTCTAAAGACAAAAGCTTAAGATGCCTCAGTGATGGTTTGAAAAACTGCTGAATGTTGAGAGCAATCCGTTAATGAAGGTAGTAGAATAGCTCGTTTTAAATAATGGGCAGCTGTCTTCTTTGAAAAAATATTGCATCATTTGGCATTGTAGAAATATACCGAACCACCATATAATTTAATTACACGACCACCCTGCAAGTTTCATGAGCCAAACTCAATCCTGGCATAAGCGGGTGCAAATCCCTCTGGGAATTGCACCCGCTTACGCCAAAGCTAAATTTGATCCAGTGTTTTTTTTCCCTTCTCCCTGAGAACTTGAAGGTATGGAGATCCACTTCATGCTATGCTGTACTTGGAGCTGTTAGCTTTTTTCCACACACAGAGCAACTCTATACTTGATGCTGAATTGACTTTTTTTACAGTTTTCAGAATAAAAACAAACAAAAAAAGAAGTCCTATGAATGCAATATACAGAGGTGGTAGTTAAGTATTTAAGGTTGTCGTCATCAAAAAGTAAACTCCATCATTTTCTAGGTCACATCTGCCGTAGAAACAATGTCCAATAGAGATGGCAGTGGCCCTTTGTGGAGAGGGACCAGCATAGATCAACCATCTGTTACATGTTTAACAAGACTTCTCTCTTGATGACATGTCTGTGATACGTAGCTTTCTATCTGATGCTTGGAGAAGTAGTTAAGTCTGTATTTGTTTAGGATCCTTGCTTTATTCGAGGTGTGAGGCTGTCACTCTTGCTTGAAACTGGTCTTTACTTCTTGAGCAGCCTCCTCTGAGGAAAAGAGGTAATTCTCAAAGAAACCTCCCACATGCTCCATGCATGTGCCATAAAGCTCCCTGGGGATTTGGGTTTCTCCAACCTTGCTGTGCCTACAGGCTGGTTGAATCTTAAAGAAACCTAGAGGGCTTATTTCCCCATGGAGAAAAGGACACCTCGGTATGAATGAGAATAACAAAATCTGTGGGAGATGGGATCTGCTGAACAGGGAATGTTTTTATCAGCTTGCTTTTAAATTAAAAACCTTTACCTGGATAAGGTTAACTGCTTGCTGTTCGCATGCAGATGTGCTCAGTCCCACAGAGACCAGAGGCAGCACGGAGCAGTGCAGAAGGTGCAGAGAAATTGATTCAAAGCAGTGTCTTGTAGTACATCTTGGAGAGCTTTGCCTCACTGATCAGCCACGGCGTGGTAGCACGTGGGTGCCAGACAGAAGGACATAACCCTGACTTTCTCAGTTCCAGAACTTTATTGTAACCATTTGACTGAGATGGAAATCCAACAAGACTTTATGTATGATGTCTTCTGAGAGCAACAGCTAGTGTCAGGAGAAGCCTTGTTCTTTCCAAACTCTGAGGAAACAAGAATCACTACTGAGTACAGAGGCAATGAAAGGCAAAAAACACATCAAACAAGTACCCAAAGTTTATAAAATAAGCACGTAGTCATGACCTTCCTACAGTTACACAGACATGTGCACGCACACATCAGCCCTTAAACTTCATTGGGAGTTACTCACATGTGTCTTTGGACAGATCTTGTCCCTAAACTGATTTATGTCCAAAGGAAACTTGGGCTCTGAGTCAGGTTCAAATCAGGTTCAGCGTGGAAAATCCTGAACTTGGAGCCAGACCCTAGAACAGCCCTTCAAAGAGGCAAACAAACAGACCAGACCAGCTTTCCTCCCTGCCTAGAGCTCTCTGGCCTCGGGTCCAGCACTCCCCTCCACCTCCCTCCCGATTGAAACACAATTATTTTTAAAGGGATCTTTATTCCACCCAGGAGAATACAGTGCAGGCAATTGGCTGGTGATGGTGCCTTGGAGCTCGGCCACCTGGGGCAAGTGTGGGACCATGCATGGAGGGGAAAGGAGAAAGCAGCGAGTGAGAGAGAGACACTTCTGCTGCAAGAGCCTGGGAGATTTGTCCCAGTGACTCCCAGAGGTTTAAATCTTCTGCACTTAAAGGGGCCGAGAGTATGTTGTTTTTACTGAATAGGCTGCTGTTGCTGGTTAATTTTGGGTTTTTTTTTTTTTTGTTTTGTTTTGCTATTTTTAACACAAGTAGATGTCATCATGCGCTTATTTCAGTGTGGCTGGTCCTGCTGACGGTGGGGAATGAACTTCTGCCATGACTGCGCATGACTGGGCAAAGACTGGACTTTGAGGGGAAAAAAAGGTCAAACAAATGTCACCTGTCCCTTTCCTGACAAAACAGTGAAGGTGCCGAGATTAGATTTATCTGCTCCTCTTCCCAGAGCCTGATGCTCACTCTGGGTGAGTGCTAGGTAAGGACATTAAAATGCAACATGCTGTTACAGCTAAGAGCATACAGTTAAAATTCATCCTACAGCAAACCCCGGCCTCATCAGTTTGGGGATGGACCAACCAAATGGACATGAGATTTGGTACAGCCCATCGCTGATCAAAAAAAGTCAACCCAAAGGGATGTGTCTTCTCACTAGATTTGCATTTGTAACCAAATATAGAGATGCGTAGCGTTTGGAAGCATAATCTTCCTGTGCTTCTGAACATGGATATGGTTAATCTATCTAATGATTTCCAAACATTTGCACCCCTCAAAGCTGGCTGGTTTTTGAAAGAGAACAACCATCTGTAATACCTGTTTGACGACGGGACTAGATAGATTTGTGGTAGCAAAACTGGGCTTTTCCCAGCTGCCTGCAAATGCCTTGGAGCAAATCTTTGTTAAAGATCATTCTCATCAAACTTATTCAGCCTTTTTTAAGAAGTTCTCAGTCCTTCTGCGAGAAGTATATATAAGCAGTTTGACTGTTCATACTGTTCCCAAATTTTTAATGTTGCTATCATTTCATAGAGGTATTTCACACCAACTAGTTTGAGTCCCCATGTTTCTGTACTCTTATTTTAGCTACAATCTGAGCACTGCCTATTATGCAGGAGTGCAGCCGGGTTAGTTGGAATTTTAAATCTCACTGTTTTCTTACTCTCTACTTTCTCAGTTTCAAGGAATAAGAGACCATTACAAATTATTTTGAAGTGAGTTTACTTTTGCTCTCTGTTCTTTCAGGAAAGATTATTTTTTTTCCCCCCTCCTCTTCTTTCTTCTCTGCTCACTCTGCAAATAATCCCCAGGATTTTAATGAGTGAAAACAAGCACGTAAGTGTATATTTTGTGCATTAGATAGTACCATTGTCATCCATCCCAAGAAAGGGTTATCTCTTGCTGCATCTCCACAGGCCCCGCTCTGCTGGGGACTCACGTAGTCCTGCTTTGTGCTGTGTCTGGCTTGGGCCAGACTTGTAGCCTTTCCCTTCACTTTTTTGCAACTTCTGCTCCTGAACAAATCACTTTCACAGATTTATGAATGACTCCATGTATCAACCCCGAATTCTTGCTGTCATGAAGTGAGTGAAGAAGCGAGATCAGGGAGAAAGGTGGATCCAAGTTAATACTAAAAACTTAACATAAATAAGTGATGGTTTCCAACGTGCTTATTTATTGCTGATTCACTGCCTACTCTCATTATCACCACCGCACTTCCTTTTGCTGTTTCCTGTTTTGGGCCTTGCTCATCACATCATTTTGAATCCGTATCACAGGTTTTTGGGGTGTAAGGTGCTGAGTTAACACAGTGCCTTTTGAACCATTCAGAAATATACTTTGGGCATCACTTTCTCCCCCCCCATTCGGGCCAACTGATGCAACCGCAGTACCTGAGTGCTTCAGACTCTAAAAATGATGGATTTGGGTGGGGGCTCATTTTCTCCCTGAATCAGGCATGGCCCTTTCCTCAGAGAGATGCTTTCAGTGAGGGACTAATGGGGGCTGCTTGTGATGCCGGCATCCACCTGCCAGGAATGATGACAGATCCATCAGCTTGTTTTATTTTAGCCATTAACAGGGAGAGCAGCTTCTTTAAATAGCCCTGAAGTAACAAGTAAAACTATTACCTAAATCAAAAGCAATTGCCTAAGTGTTTCTCTATTTATACAGCTGGAATACTTAGTATCAGTGCTGCATAGCTGTGTAATTAGCAAACTGTAATAGATAAGTTAGAGGGAATGACTTGGTGAAAGTATTAAGGAAAACTCAAGCTGTTGAGTTGTATGAGATTCTCGTTAACTTCATTGAGTGTAGCTCTCGGTGTCTTCTGCTGAAAAATATTTGCCTGTTGTCATGATCATGCTGGTTATCCTGTCCGTGGGCTGCCTGTTTCTGTTGTGATTGTATTCACCTAAAATCAGAGTTCTGCTGAGGCTGATGCCGTCCAAATTTGTAAGGAGGTGTTACCCTTACTCCTAAGTGTTCACAGTCCAAATATCTGGCATAGAAATGAGAAGCAGAGGTACTTCTTAGCAGCTAATACCCAGCTAAAGCAGGGCTGGGGTGAAAGCTGTAGCCTCCTGACTGACAGTCCTGTGTCCTACTTGTCTTAAGGCAGTGTACGGACTCCCTTTTTCCAGGTCTACTGCAAGGAAGGGCAAATGTTCAGATAAAAATGACTCTTTCCCATTTAAGAGTAGGGAGAAGAGGGGAAATGAAGCATGGGGCAATTGCAGCTGGTGCCCAGGAAGTCCCGGACAACATGGAGATGAGGGATCTAGCCTGCCGATGGCACGCTGCCCGAGCCCTTCCGAGGGGCTGGCCCTGCAAAGTGCTTCATAAAGCAGAAGAGGTTTTCAGAAGCACCGGGGGGCTCTTAAGCAGTTACCTTTCAGCAACACCTTTGAAAACCTCCCTTAACAAAGCTGTGACTTCACGAAGCCCAAAACCGAAAGACCTCCCTTTCATCGGCAGCAAAGGGCGCTCGCTAAAAAGCCACCCACCGTTTCAGACGCAATGCTGCAACCTCTCAACTCGGTGAATAATATTTAACAGTGTGAATTTTATTATTTTGGCTTTGAAGGTCCCACAAGGCTCCAGGTTCATAGACGGAACCTCCCAAAATGCCCAGTGAAAGTGCAAAACCAGAATTATCTTTGCATCCAGTGCAGCCCTGAAATTTACTGGCTGTTTATATTGCTAATGGCTACTGCTGGGAGGAGCCCCATAAATAACCTCCACAATGTGTGGGGTTTAGGGAGAAAAGCACTGCGTGACTAACGACCCATCTGTAGCCTAGAGGCTGTGCAGGACCTCCTCTGGCTGTTCCTTACCCTGTTTACTCAGAGGAAACTACTTCCAAGAGCTGGGCAGAAGAGAGCAGGGTGCGTGTGCGTTAACGTTGAGCTGAGGGCTGGTCAAGCTTTTTGTTACATAGAAGAGCTAGATGTAAACAAATCTTCCAGGCCGGCAAGCTTTGGTCCCAAATCCTGGAATATTATTTGTGGCATATGTGTCATTTTGGAGGAATACAGGAGAGAGACACCAACTTCTCCATATAGAGAGGATCCTTCACTCCAGCAGCCCACGTGCTTTCCTGAAATAGTCCCATGTGGTTTTGATTATAATTCTTGTGTGACTTCTGGTTAAAGACAGCTTGTCAACATGACCAGGCCACCTCAAACAGATCTTACTGTATTTTTTTTTCCAGTAACAGAGGCAGCCAAGGGAGGAAAGAAGATGATACAGAAGAGTATTATGTTCTTCTGAGGTTTTTTTTGCTGCACCTCTGAGTAGACACACCACAGTAAGGAAGACAACTTTGAGTTAAAATAAACACAGATGGAAAATTGAAGGATTCCCTACTGAAGTCACCTATATTTTTATAACTGCTTTTTTAAAAATAAGAAATCCATTGTTTTCTTTGCTCCCTTAATTTAGTATCTTTTTTTTTTTTAACCTTCTTAGCAAAATTGAGTAGTGATGTAGTACAGTCAGCTTTTGTCCTTCTGATGTCTCTGGAACTATAAGCATGACCTCAGTAAACACTGCAGTGGGATAAGTGACCTGAGCAAGCACCCATATTGCTGTGATATCTCTTCTGGGCTTTTAATTTTCTCCCCTTGTGTTGAGGTTTAAATGCAGCCACTCCCAGCTGGTTCCCAGGGTTATCCTCCATTAATGAGTTATTTTTATGGAGAAAATTCACTCGGAAACATTTTTTCCGATGCAGTTGCTCCCCCTAACCACAAGCATGTAATATGATGGCGTATAAGGGCTGAGCCCAACAGGCTGTTTATCCCTTTTCTTCCACGTGCCTCCGGCGGTCTCCTGCCTCATTCCAGATCCTTGTTTGCTTGCAGATATGGGCTCCAGGAGTCCAACCTTCCTGGAACTGTAGCTGACTGGCTGTGGGTGCTCTGGCTTCTGTGTCCCAGGCACGAGATGGGGCTTGGGAGTCCCAAAATGTAGGTCCTGCCCTGCCATGACCTGCTGAGCAACCACTCCCAGGTCACCATGCACTGGCCCATCTCGGTTCTGAAGACCCTCCTGAAATAGGAGTGATTATTACAGCCCAAGCTCTGGGTCTACACGGAGCCTGGGAAGCTGGATGTTGGATGTCTTTGCATCCTAACTCCTATTTTAAGTTACTTCCTTTTTATAGCATAATTTCCAGGTGGGGGGATGTATTTCTGTACATTGAATCTCCTGTTTTTCTTCCTTGATAAGAGCTTTAAATAGCAATGTAAGAATTGTCAGTGGGTAGCTCTTTCAATTATTTAGAAGTTCTTTTCTATATACCTTAGAGGACTCGGACCCTTGGAGCACCCCCTTGGGCCAGGGGCTGACCTGGGTGGTGGGGCTTGGTCTTGGTCCCATGGTGGCCCCGTGGCCTCCTTGGCATCACCTTGTTCTTGTGCTGCTTTCCTGAGCTGGAGGGAGTTGCCTTCAAGAGTGCTCTCCTGGGTGTGACCAGGCAAAGCTGGCTCCCCCTATGGATAATAGAGATCTGTGTGCCCTACCCCTCATCTTCAAAGCATTAAAAAGAACCAGAAAAAAAATCAAAAAAATCAAAAACCACTGGAAACTTACAGGAGCTGTGTTAGGGTAAAACATAATCTGTATGTTTGGATTAAGCCCTCTCTTTCCTCCCCTTTGGAAGGGAGAGCCTGCAGTGTGTCAGCCTAAATTTCAATACCTTCAGGTCTTTACAAAGAAACAGAACTCTGCAATGAAAAATATGCCAGGCTCTAATTTTGGCCTGATGCAGACTATATCATCTCACTTGGGCTGTTGAGAAGATGCTATGATTTGACTTGGATGTACGCCATGTCTCACTGTTGCCCCCATCAATCAATCTGGCTCTTAACCATCATCACCTTTCCTGGTGAGGAATGATTTTTATCTAATGACACTGTTAGCCGAGGCCCAGCCCCTCTTCTGCTGTGTTCACCTTGGGTCCTTGCAGAAATGAGCAAGCAATGTCTTTTTCTTTTTCTTTGTTTTTGCTCTTGCCCAAATCTGCCTTTTCCCCCCTCATTGCAGATAGGATGAACAGCAGCACCATTGCAGAATGTCTTTGTTCTGCTGCAGAAATCAGGTGTCCTTATTTATTTATTCTCTTTTTCAAGCTATGTTCCACACTACATACTGGTCCAAGGGTTGGTTTTCATTGTTGAGGGATTTTTTTTTATATATATATTTTTTTTTTGGATGAGCTTTTCCTTTCTCAGCTTTCAGCAAAGATGCCATAGGTGTTTCTGTGTATCTCTGTCTTCAGCTGTGCCTTGGTTACCCACTTGACTGGCTACACTTCGACACAAAGGCAGTTTTACAGAGACATCATTTCTGAGCTTGGCATGGAAAGCAGCCCTGAACTTAAAGTCTGTGCTGGGGAACAGATTCCCATGGTTGCCTTTTCTTTTCTTTTTTTTGCCAAAGACAACTGTGAGATCTGTACCTGCAGTGCTCTTTTTTTTTTTTTTTTCCCCTTTTCCCTCCCTCT